>NC_058133.1:114261368-114298808 GCF_016433145.1 Gracilinanus agilis
CCTATTCCTTCCTTCCTTCCTTCCTTCCTTCCTTCCTTCCTTCCTTCCTTCCTTTCTTTCTTTCTTTCTTTCTTTCTTTCTTTCTTTCTTTCTCCTTTGTTCATTTGTTTGTTCCTTCCTTCCTTCTTTCATTCCTTCCTCCCTTCTTTGTACTAGACCATTTTGTGGTATGGTAGAAAGAGTCCTAAAGAAAAATTCTTAAGTGAACACCATTGTCTTGATGCTTTATATTCATTAATTGTCTTAATATTTGTGTATAAATGTGGGTATTCATTAAATAATCTCTATAAAATGGGAGCTAAGGTATTTCAGGGCTTCTGTCTTGATTTTGCAGCTGAAAAGCATAGAGGTCTTCTTATATTAAGGTAGACCTAAATCTTAAGAATGAGGACATTTTAAGGATATTGAGCAAAAAAATGAAAAGATTGTTAGAGGGTATAATTAAGGCCACAGAGGATAAGACGGTAGAGATTTCTCGGGATTTTTTTTTCCTAATCCTGCCTGAGAATTTTGACCATAGATATATGGCTAATGATTGATAGTAGGGACTTATTCCTGGTAATTCCAGACTTGTCTACCCATTCAGGACAAGAAATGCTTAAAGAGATAGGAACATTTCTAATCAAAAGAGACATTCGTTCCCCCAGACAATCTGGATGTCACAATTAAATCCAAGAACTCTAATTCATCTATGAGTAAAACTGAGGCCATATCCTCTATAGTAGACAAATAACACAAGCCCAAGATTGGCATTTCCTCTGGACATGAATCATATCCCCCAGGAGAACAATAGTGGGAGATTTGGGTGGATTAAGCAAGAATGCACCTGGAACACTGCAAGTCCCTGAGTCAGACCAAGTGATAAAACCAACGATTTAAAGGGAAAAGTTGTAGTAACATAGATGTCCTCATGGAGGTAAGGCTAGATATTACCTGACATGAATGTACAAACTTAAGCTGAGCTATTTGAGGGGGAAGGATCAGAAGACCACTATGCTAATTTTATCATTCATATTATATAGGACAAAGAAGAAAAATAGAATCCCTCCTTGAGGAGAAGAATGAGTACCTAAACTGATATAGGTCAGTGTTGTGGATCCTGAGAAAACATTGCAGAGTTTAAGCCAGGGCTTGATAAATCATCTTTGTGAACCGAATGTACTCAGAGCTTTGCAACACTGAACTATTGCCAACAATGTCTAAATTGGACACGAACTCCTGAATTTCAAGGGTTAATAATTCACATGGTCAGTCTTAGCAGGCTCCAAGCTTTCTCAAATGTTGACAACAGAAGCAAAGTAGGGTAACAGTACTATTAGTGCTAAATTGCAAGTTCAGAACTCAAGACCATCAGGTGAAACATGGAGCAGTGCCCAGTCTTATTCTCCTTGGAAAAGTGGGAGAATCAAGGGAATGAGGGCCATGAAAACTTGACTTAAGATCACCTCCATGGAGTAATTGTCAGAGTAACATATCCACCTTTTGTTATAATTGTGGATTAGATGGCCATGTTTATTTAGATGTGCTAGCAAAGAGAAAATAGCAATGGCCATCAAGAAGTTGAAATCTTCTGATCCAACTTCAGGAAACCTGAGCAGAACCAGAGAAGGTCATCCTGGGACTCAAAGACAGACACATTGACCTCATCACCAACTCCTTATTTGTTTATTCCAGCTGTACTTCTTGGATTTTGTGGATTACAGTTCTATCCTGGACAATGGATCACAAGTTACCATTTTCTAACCTTTTTATAACTAGTATTTGGATAAAATACTGTTAAGGGATGCATCCAGGTAAACTTGAAATTTCTCAAGGAAGGTAATGGTATCAACAGAAAAGAAGGCACTGTGGCTCTGATATGTCCAAACCCTCTAATAATTCCTAGAGTGTCAGAATTGATAGGAATTAATTCTAAGCTTTTCAAAATTCTTGCAGGATATTTCAAATAGCAAACTGAGACCTAATGCCTGCATACTTTGACCATCCATGCAGACTGTTGAAAGACTTACCAGAGTAAATAGGCAAGAAGTTTCAGTGACTATCACAGGAAATCTAATAGATTACCCTCTAAGTTGAAACTTAAGGTATTTGATCTTAGGACTTCCAGTAACACAAGAGAGGAAGGATAGGTTGAGGCTGGGATTCAGCAAAAGAACAGACTTCCTAAAAATTAGAAAAGATCTAATAGCAGCCAATGACTCCATAAGAGTCAAGAAATATGTTTTAAATGTCAGAGTACTAAAAATAAGGCATCTCATAGCAAAAACAACTGACCCAATAAACATATTGAGGAGAAAAAATTTAGGAGTCACTGAACTCTCTTACCACCATGCCAAAAAAAAAAGAACTAAGATATCATATTTCAAGAAATCTTAAAAGAAAACTTCTCTTTTAGAGCCAGAGAGTAAAGTGGAAATAGAATGAATCCACTTGTCATCTTCTCAAAGAAATGCCCAAATGATAACTCCCAGAAATTTCATAGTCAAAATCCAGAGCTTCTGGGTCAAAGATAAAATAATGCATGCAACCAGAAAGAAAGAATTCAATAACCAATTAGCTATAGTCAGAATTACACATGATTTAGCAGTCATGACTTTAAAAGAACGGAGAACTTGGAATAAGGTATTCCAGAAAGTGGAGGACAAATAAGATTACAGCCAAGAATAACTTCCCCAGAAAAACTGAGTATGATGCATCAGGAGAAAAAAAAGGCTATTTAATGAATTAGATGACATCCAAATACTTCCAATGAAAATCCCTGAGCTTTGTAGGAACTTTGAAGTTCAAAAACAGGAGTGAAGAGAAATATGAAAAGGTTAATATGGATGAATAATGATAAAGGATGAACAAGGATGAATTGCTGACATTCAAACATGGGGAGGAAATATATGTATCCACTTTGATCCTTATCATCATTGGAGTTCATAAAGGGAGTCCAATTAGACAAGGTCTGGGTGTGGCCCTGTTATGACTTACTGTCAAAAAATGGAAGAAGGGGAAGAGAAATATACTTGAGGGAAGGAAAGAGAGTAAGATTGGGAGAAATTATCTCCCATATTCAAAGTATATATCCATATGAATTAGGAGGATGGATTGGGGAAGGATGGCTCATACTTGAACCTCACTCATCTGAATTGGTCAAAAGAAGAAAGAATATAGATGTACAGTTTAGAATAGAAATACATTTCACTCAACAAAGAAATAAGGAAAGGGAATTGTGAAAGGAGGAGGAATTAGAAGGAAGGTAGAAAAAAAGGAGGGATTAACCCTAGGTAAAACAAATTTTATGATTGTACAAAAACATTTATAGCTCTTTTTGAGGTAGCTAAGAACATGAATCTGAGGAAGGTGCCCAGAAAATGAGGAATGGATGAACAAGTTATGATTTAGATAAGTATGATATGATATGATGAAAATATGATAGCATATTATTTTTTAATCCTTACCTTCTGCCTTGATTCCAAGAAGGTAAGGATTAAAAAAAATACTATGTGTTGATTTCAAGGCAGAAGAGTGTTAAGGGCCAGGCAATGGGGGTCAAGTGACTTTCTGAGGGTCACACAGCTAGGAAATATCTGAGGCCACATTTGAACTTAGGACTTCCCATCTCTAGGCCTGACTCAATCTACAGAGCTACCCAGCTGCCCGCATGATAGCATATTATTATGTTGAACTCTTATGAGAATAATGCCCAATCATGATTCCAGAATAATGTTGAAACATGCTAACCACTTCCTGATATAGAGGTAAAGGACTCATAATGCAGAATGGAATAAACATTTTTTAGGACATAGACAATGTAAAAATTCGTTTTGATTGACTATTATACATATTTGTAATGAGTTTTGTTTCTCTTATGTTCTTATGATGGGAGAAGAGGAAGGGAGATAGAGTAGATCCTAGCTAATGCAAATAAAAAAATATATAAAAAAGAAAATTTGGGAACTCTGATTAAGACAGTGACCAACATAATTCCTAAAGACTCATGTTGAAAATGTTGCCCCCTTCTTGAGAGAGAAGTTGAACTCAGAATGCGGAATGAAACATATTGTTTTTAGACAGAGCTAACAAGAAATTTGTTTTGCTTGACTATACATGTTTATAACAAGTTTTGTTTTTCTTGTTTTCTCAGTGGGAAATCAAGAAAGGGAAATAGGAAGCAGAGAAGGTTGATCTTTGAAAACAAAGTTGAAATTTTAAAAGATTAAATGGTCAACTTTGATTATGTAGAATTGGAAAGATTTTGTAGAATCAATACCAATGTGGTTAAAATTAGAAGAGCAGTTAAATAAGGCAAAAAAAATCTCTGCAGAAGATATCTTGCATGAAGCCTAATAGCCAAAACATACAGGGAATTGATCCAAATACTTAAGAATAAGAGCCATTCCCTTCCAGTTAAGCAGCCAAAGGATATAAAGTCAGTCTGTAAATGAAGAATTGCAAGCTATCAGCAACCATTTCAAATAATGATCCAAATCATGAGTAAGAGAAATAAAAATTAAAATAATTCTAAGATTCCTCTTAACATCCATTAAATTGTCAAGCATGAAAATAAAAAATGGAAATTAACTGGAGAGTTTACAAAAGAATAGAAATATTGACACACCATTGGTGGAGCTGTGAATGGTCCATTTCTATCCTGGAAAATAATTTCAGTTAATTATTCCCCCAAATCACTAAACTCAAAAAAAACATTAGCCAAAATTCCATTATATATACATTGCAAAAGAGGTCAAAGCAAAAGGAAACATATTTTGGGGATATACAGATACTGTATATTTACAGGATACATAGGGTATTTTGTTGTTGATAAAAAAAAACATCTTGATGTTGATCATTTGTAGAATAGCTGAATGAATAATGTTACATAAATGTATTGGATGAATATTACAACAAAAAATGACAAACATGAGGAATTGAAAGAAACACAGGAACCTTTTAAACGGATTCTGAATAAAATGAGCCCAAGAGAACAAATTACATGATTACAGCAGTGTTAAGGAAAAAAACACAACTATGAAAAGACTTTGAACTCAATCAATGTAGTGACTCATAATCATGATTTCAGTACACCAATAAGGAAGGACATCTTCCACCTTTTGGTAGTCAATCAATAAATACATATTTATTAAGTGCCTATTATTTGCTAGGCAGCATACCAAGAGATCCAAAGACTAAACAATCTCTGTCTTCATGGAGCTTACCTTCTAATCAAAGAGATAATGTATACATATATAAGTAGGTGCAGAATACCTACAAAAGAAATACAAGTAACCTTAGAGGAGAAAGTACTAGTAGAGAATGTTTTTCTGCTGAAAATCTTTCTACAATAGCTGGTATTTGATTGGGAGAAAAGTTGATTGAATATACCTCAGGAAGAGAGGTTATTGAGTAATTGTGGCAGAGAGGGAGAGCCTGGAAGTGGCAGTGGGTAGAGAGGAGCAATCCAACTGCATCTCAACCAGTAAATGGTTCAGAGTGGAAGAAGAAATGGGCTTATGAGTGAAAGGTCAGCTAATATATTGGAAAGGGTAGACAGAGAGGCTATATCATCAGGAGAGAGCCAGTTCTCAGTGATTGGAAGAAGATAAAAAGAATGAGAAAGAAAAAAAAAAGTTTAATTTAAAATACTGCTTGTTACCCAAAGAGCAAGCATTATGCATTATAGAGAGCACAATAGAAGGCATAGATAGCTTGGAAATGGAAGGTTGTAGGGACTGGATTAAGTGGGACAGACATAAGGGAGGATTTTTAAATACAGTTATTGCTTTCCAGTTTGCAAAGTGCTTTACATGTATTGTTTCAATGAGCCTCACAACAACTCTGTTATTCTCATTTTATAGATGAGGAAATAAATGATGAGTAAAACTAAATGACTTGCCCAAGGTCACACAGCTATTAAGTATTCAAGGCAGGAGTAAATCAGATCCTCCTAATTTAAAGTTAAGCATCACTTAGTTGCTTCTCTGCAATTCAACAAGGTTATAGGGCTAGCTAAAAGATATTCAGGAGATGAATCCAAGTGTTGGAATGTACGCCTTTAAACTCCTACTCCAATGCTCTACTCCATATGTTATATTACCTTTCCTACCAGTCCCACAGTGAGAAGCAAGAAAGTTTAATGTAATAGAAAGTTATTATTCATCCTCTGTTTTGAAGAGGACCAATGATATCTTGTGATGTGACTTGCTCGTGAGATAGACTTAACTGAAGCAGACTTGCACAAAGCTCAAAGTTACCTAACTCTTCCAGAGTTATCCAAGCCCAGTGCAGGACCAAAGTCAGGATGATGAGCGATAGCCTGGGATACACAGAATGACCTTCGCTTCTTTGATGTCTAACCAAGCGCTGAGCCCTCCATAATGCCAGCTATTGCTGCTTTTGTGGCTGTTGGAACAAATTGTTCTCATCTATCCATTCTGCTGGGAGAAGTTTTCAATGCCAGGGGCAGACACTCCCATAACACGGTGACAAGTTTAGACCTGACAGTTTCCCTCAACTTGGCTCAGTCCATTTCCAGTGATGGTTTTATTGGAGGGTGGCTGCAGTGCTTGCAACAGATTTTTGGAGTTATAGGTGAGGATTGGGTGAGAAGTTCATGGACACCAAAGATGGATGAACAGTCCTGAAAAGGGATCAGCAAATCCTCCTACCAGAAGCCCTAGTCCTCCCTGAATGTCCATACACCCCAGAAAGCACTCTGTATTTAGAAGTAGAAGGCTTACATTCTTTCCTCTGATCTCTGACATTTATTCACCTATGTAACTTTGGGCAAATCAGTTCCCTGTCCTGGATCTCAATTTCCTCAGCTGTAAAATGAAGGAGATTGGCTTGATGATTTCTACATTTCCTTCCAACTCTCAATCCAGAGAGTTCTCAAAAGAATGAGGGTAAATTTATTTATTCACCAAACTGACTGATTTTGCTGATAGTATTGGTGGACTGATTTGACATCCTGTAGTCTCAGGGACAGCTCTACTTTCTCTGCCCATTCGCTGACAAAAGATAAATACAGACTGATTTGGAAGACCAATTAAAGCAAAACAAATACATCTGTTGTCTAGCAAGCAGAATGGTGTAGTGGGGAGGGATGGGGAGGAGACAGACAGAGCAAGAAATGTGGTACAGAACAGAATGGAGCCAGACTCATCCCCAACTGTGCCACATTCTGAGCTCAGGTCCTCATGGGTTCCTCCCAGCAGCTGCAATCTGGGTCCAGGTGTTTCTGGAAAATCGAAGTGATTCTGTGATGCCCTTTGAGCTAATGCTGGGGTGGGGAGTGGAATCTAAATTACATTTTAAAAGGAATCTACCTCTTTATCTTTTAACCTTAGGCCTTCCTCAGCCATGCAGAAAAATCAATCTTGGCTAATTCACTGACCAAGAAAAAGTGAAAAGTTAGGCTGAAAAGGCTGCATTTGACAGTTTCTTGATGCTTAAAGAGGTAGCTGAGGAAGATAGCCAGGCCAAAGTGTCCCTCCCTTACTCCCACCTTGATTGATTGCTTGGTTTCCTGGTTTGGAATCTAAGGGCTTCCACTCCACATCACTGACTTGGTCAAACAGCATTAGGGGTGACAGTCCTTGCAACACCTTGCAATGGCAAGCTTTGCTGAGAACCTATTACTCTGAAATCTTCAAGTTGGGATTTAGTAGAGGCAGATCGCTCTGCAGTTGAGGAGATATAGACAGTTATATGGCTAAAGCGTAGAGATTAGTTTCACTAATCTGGATTATGTGATAACGTAGATTCTCTAGTTGGAAAGGCTTCAAGGTTTGGTTCTGACTGCAAAAAAGTCTCAGTGACAGCACAAGCGGGGCTCTAGGAAGAGGACTGGAGCTACTACCTCACTCTGATGCCCCTTTGTTAAGAGTTCACTTTCTTATGTCCCAGAAAGCTTCAGGGAGCTGCCTTGCTGGAATCCTTGGCTACCTTCTCACTCCTGTTTACTACCACTTCTTTTTCTGCCAAGTTACCTATGATCAAATATCTAGGACTTTCAGGGGAAAGAATGCAGATTTCTTTCTTCCTCCTCTTTATTCTATGTTCTTTTTTTTTAAAGCATATTATCCCAGAGTGTATACAAGAAAATGCTGACTAATCAGAGAGGGAATATTGTATAATAGAGAACTGGCTACTGAGTCAGAGAGATCTGGCTGCAAATCCAGACTAATATTACACTGGCTGAGTACCTTTGGGCAAATCTCTCATTGCCACAGGACAACTGTCTAGAATTTTATAATGTAGGAATAGTCTTTGGTATATGTAGGAATAGCTTTGGTAATGGCTGTATCCTCACTGGGAATTTCCTATGTCAGTGAAGTCATATAACTATTCTCCAAAACAGCCAAGAAAATGGAAATACCACTAGACTTGAAACCAGAAGACCTAGGTTGGATCCTGACTCTAACACTGATTCAGTGTAGGGCCTTAGATAAGTCATTTACCCATTCTGTTGACCTCATTTTAGGAAGCACGTTGATAAGATGGACAATTGTCAAAATAATGAGAGAATTTTTGCTATATAAGTATCACTTGAAGAAACATAGACTATATTGCTTAGAACACCTAAGTAGATGATGGAATCAACTAGGTGGTACAATTGATAGAGTGCTGGATGTGGAGACAGGAAGATCTGAGTTCAAATCCAGCTTCAAATATGTGCTAGCTATGTGACTCTGGGCAAGTCATTGATTCTGTTTGCCTCAGTTTCCTTATCTATAAAATGAGTTGGAGTAGGAAATAGCAAACCATCCCATTATTTTTGCCAAGAAAACCCTAAATGGTGTCATGATGAGTTAGACATGACTGAAGTAATTGAACAAGAAACAAGGAGACATAATAGCTATCTTTGAATATTTTTATTATGTTTTTATATTTTCCCCAAATTATGTCAGTACAATTTTCAATTATCATTTTCTGACATTTTTCAATTCATGTTCTCTCCCTCTCTCCAATCACTCCCCCCTCCCCAAGATAACAGGTAGTATGAAATAGATTGTATATGATTATCATATAATACAGATTTCCATGTTCATCATGTTGTGAAACACATATTGCTTACACTAGAGAAAAAAAACTATGGAGGAAATATAGTGAAGAATGGCATGATCCATTCTTCATTCAGCCTCTGTCAGTTCCTTCTCTAGCGGTGGACCATCTTTTTCTTCATGAGTCTCTTGGTGCTGTCTTACATGCTTGCATTGCTGATAATAGTTAAGTCATTCACAATTGATCATCGTACTTTATTGCTCTTGCTACATAGAACATTCTCCTAGTTCTCCTCACTTCATTTTGTATCACTTCATTTAAGTTCTGGGTTTTTGTTTATAATTTGTTTGTTTTGTGATCTTCTTGCTTTTCATTTCTTATGGCACAATAATATTCCATAACAATTGTATACCACAGTTTGTTCAGCTGGTCCCAATTGATGGACAGCCCTTCAGTTTCTTATAGAAACAGCATGTCATAGAACTCTGGTTTTTAATTCACTCTGCTATGCCCTTCCATTTTATAGATGAGTTCACCCCATTCACATTCACATTTATGATTACTCTGTGTTTCCCTCCATCTTATTTTCTCTGCTTATCCGTCTCTTCCTTTCCTTTCAAACTTTCCCTATTCTTAAATATTTTTATTTCTGACTACTGCCTCCCCAAGTCCATACTCCCCTTTGTCCATCCCTTCCTCCACCCCTTCTTGCTTCCCTATAGGGCATATCTTCAAATATTTGAAGGGCTAATATTGCAGAAAAAGGAGAGGGCTTGTTTTGCTTGACCCCAGAGGATAGAAATAGGAGAGATTTACAAAAGTTGCATTAGTGTATATTTAGGACAATTTTAAGAGAAAAATCTCCAATAAGTAGAAATATTCAATAGTATAATGGGCTGCCTTGCAAGACTATGAGTTCCTCTTTACTAGCATTCTTCTTTACAAGGGAAGACTGAAGGAACATTTGCTGAGAAAATAGCAGAGAGAATTTTCTGTTGAGTTACGAGTTATCATCTAGTCTCCCTCCAAATGGCCTCGGAGGTTCCTTTGGCACTAGGATTCTGTGATTTATTGCACCTCAGTTTCTTTATATGTCTGGGAAAAGCATTTTATAACCTTTAAAGTGTCATACAAATAATATGGTATTATCTCAGGTTAATCCTATTCTTACGTACATGACATCTAAGTCATTGATAAAAGTATCTATAAGAACAGAGTCAAAGACAGATCACTGAGGCCTCCTAATAGTATAATTTTCCGGCTTACATCTTGTCCAAAAAAAAATCATGGTAGACATTGCAAAAAAATTGCTGAAATCTAGTTTTGAGTTTTGACTTGACATTCTTCTGATTGAACTTCACCCAAATACTGTCATAACTGGGAATGAACACAAGGAGGTATATTCCCTCCTTGAGTGACAGCATAATACAGGAGAAAGAACATTGGTCATGCAGTCAAAAGAGCTGGGTTCAAATCTCAGTTTTGCTGTATACTTCTCATCTGATCATGGGTAAGTCACAAGCTTCTTCAGTTTTGTTTTTCTTTATCTGGATTAGATGGCTTCTGAGGTCCCTTCCTGATATAGATATATTTTCCTATGCGGTTAAAGATAGAGAGACAGTTTTCATAATTAGAAGTTAAGTGGATATCCAGTGACTGTGGAATGACTGAGCAAATTGTGGTGCAGGAATGTAATGGAATGCTATTCCATTATAAGAAATGACAACTATGAGAAATTCTGAGGAATATGGGAAAATTTGTCTGAACCACTGCAGAACAATAACAATAACGAGAACAATAAGTACAATGACTATAATCACAAAAATGAAAACAGCAGTAAGAGGCAGTCTAACATATTAATTCTGTTCCTATATACACGATATCAGGTATTTTTATTTAAACTTTTTATTTGGGCATGATCTAATAAACTAGATTGCAAACTACTTGACACTATGTCTTATACTTCAACCATGTTATCCATGATCTGTAGAACATTACTGAGAATTGAATAGATAACCACTAAACACATTGAAATGTCGACTTCACTGATGACAGATTAAGTATTTGCCCACTCATTCTGGCCTTGGAAAGGAATCGTCAGCTATTGGGAGCCTTCCCTAATTCCTACCCCTTCAACCAAAATTGATCCCTCTTTTACTTGGTGAAAGTATACTATACTTTTATGCATTTACCTTATTATAAATTGTATTATATTTATTTCTTTACATAGATTTAACATTTGAAGGGATCTTGAAAATCATTGAAATCTCTCATTTTAGAGATGAAGAAGCTGAGACACAGAGAAGTTGAATGACTTGCCCAAGTTTACTGGTACTGGTAGTAAAAGAGAGAATTAGAATCCAAGCCTCTTGACTTCAAATCTAGTGTTTTTTTAAAAGAAATTAGGTTATAAGTTTGATGGAAAGGAGGAGATTTACCTTTTTCTTACTTATCAAAGTATCATCCTCAATTCCTAAAATACAATGTTATTTTATCCACCAGGCAGCGATGCCAGAAACAAGCATAATCCTACTAAACAAAAAGGATCAGGTTCTAGATGATGCCACATTGGCACTGCACCTATGGGTCTCCTATCCATTAGGTAGAAGTACCAACCTCTCTATGGTCCTCAGGGAATGGATGATCTTCCATCCCCCAGCTCTGCTTTTCTCTGAGAAGCTAAACTAAAGAGGCGGTACAGGAGAGTGTCATTAGCACGTTTTTAGCCTACCAAAATTAGCTCTGAACCTCTAGCAGACTAGAAAACCTACCATCACCCTGACCTTGATATATTTCACTGAGTCCAAGAGTCATTCCCCATAAAAACAAATAATATGATTAACTGTATACAGTCCTTTACTCTTCACATAGAATCAATAAGAGCAATAAACAATAAGTGATGAAACATAAACCAAATAGCTTCACGCCAAAACCTCTCCCAAGCCCAGACAACTCCTAGATAACAAATGGGCTGCTCCAACCCTTAAGAGTTCTAAGAATGTACAGCTCAGCTTGCTTAGCCCCCATGACCAATGCTCCTGCCAACAGGCAAAGGAGAGTAAAGAAGATGATACTATTTACAATGAATTTCAACTTGTACATTGAATAGTGCCAGCCTTTAGTTGAAGACTAGATAAAGGAACATGGGATCAATGGCTCTCACACCTCAACAAAATGAGTAGAGATTTTTGCTCCATTATAAGCAGAAACTCTTGTACAGTTACACCCCTCAGGGACTAGAGCACTGAACTTGGAGTCAGGAAGACCTGAGTCCAAATCTGCCCTCAGACATTTACTACTTGTATGACCCTGATCAAGTCACTTAATCTCTGAATGCCACATTTTCCTCATCTGTTAAATGGAGATAGAATGAATATTTAATTTCCCAATGTTGTTGTCAGGCTAAAATGAAATAATATTTGTAAGAGACTTTGAAATCTTTAAATTGCTATAAAATGCTAATTGTTATTTTCCTTATTTGTATGATATTAATGGTTATCTGTTCAATGTCATGTCATTGAAAGTAATTTCCAAAAGTTTTTCAAAGAAAAGTTCACGGATTAAGGAAAAGGATGAATTGACTCAATGGCCCTCCCTGGCAAGCAGCAGCCTGCCAGTGCCATGCTATTATGGCATCTCTCTGATCTTGAGACCTTCTATTTATGATGCATCTTGTTACTTTCTGTAGAATGCTCCCTCTCTTTCCCACTAAATAGGGCAAAGCCCTATTGCTCCATCCAATAGTGAAAGAACATACACAGGGAGAGAGGCCACCTATGGTTCTACAGGAAGCATTTCCCAGTTCCCTTTAATTCAAATGCCTTCTCTCAGGTGATTTGTCATTTATCCTTTATATAGGTTGTTTTTACATAGTTGTCTATATGTCTTCTCCCTCCTTAGACAGAGACCTACTGGAGAGCAGGGAATCTCTTTGCCATTCTTTGTATATCCAGTGCTTTGGCACTTAATAAATGTTTATTGACTGACTAAATGACTAATAATAAAAAACAATGTGCATTTACTCAGCACTTATCCCAGAATTGCCCCTTAGACCTGTTTCAGAATCAGGAAGTCCAGAATTCAAATCCCTTCTCAGTCATTTAATCCCTGTTGGATCTTAGGAAAGTCACTTAACATCTCAAAGCCTCAGTTTTCTTAGTCTGTAGAATGGAGATTATAATAGCATCCACCTCCCAGAGTTTATGAGTAGTATGGAATAAATTAGATAATATACATGTAAAGAGCTATGCAAATCTTAAAATACTATTTGAATGTGAGTTGCAATTATTATCATCATCATCATTATCCTTATTCACAGATGAGAAAATTGAAACTGAGAGAACAAGTAAATAGTAGAAGAAGGATTTGAATCTCCTGACTATGAAATTATAAATTCTCTTCACTTATATCATACGGTCTCCTCCTTATTTGAAATGTAAATAGTATGTCATACATGATTTTTTAAAAATGTCTTCTTGTCTCTTGTTACACACTGATATTGTAAATTCTAAATTCACCCTTTGGCCACAGTCATAACTCCAGGTCACAGGTCAATAAGAATTAAGCAACAATCTAGTATAGTAGAAAGGAGATTAGCTTTGAGAGAAAAGAAAAGCTGTGTTCAAATGCCACCTCTGCTGCTTATTACCTACTGATTGGCCAGCTACTTAACCCCCCTGGGGCCTGAGAGTTGTGTATTCATTTATTCAGTAGTTCCTAATTTTTCATGACCCCATTTTGGATTTTATTGGGCAAAGATACTGGAGTGATTTACCATTTCCCTCTCCAGTTCATTTTACAGATGAGGAAACTGAGGCAGAGTTAAGTGACTTGCCCAGGCTCACACAGCTAGGAGGTGTTTGAGGCAGAATCTGAACTCAGGAAGTCATCAATAAAATCAAGGTGCTGACTCCATACCTTCTGACATCCCTTCTGGCTCCGTGATTTTATAAGTATCATCAATAGATCAGATATTTATATGCTCAGTCATTAACTGTGAATGCTGGATATGTGAGCTGATATACTCAAAGGAAATTCAACCAAAAGAGATTAGAATGACTTAAATCTTTCCATGTGCTCCTTGTTAGTCTGGGTAAAGAGCTTCCAGTATTCAGGACTTTCTGATCCTCTTAGACACTCATATTCTAATTTGTATTATATTTATTTCTGTGAATGCCTTATTTCTCCTAAATTCTTGGAGGGCAGAGATTCCCTCTTAATGCTTCTTAAGCAGCCCCACCTAGCAAAGAGTCCTCCCTGTAGTAGTCTTAGCAATCAATATCATTACACGAATGAATGAATGAATGAATGAATGAATGAATGAATGAATGAGTGCATTACTATAAAGATTCCTGCATGGGTTCTGTTTTCACTCCAGCTCTGTCAGGGTATTCCCTAGTTTGCTGCTAGACTTATCTTACACACTGGCCCTTCTTGCAAGGTGAGCTCAGTGATTCTCAGCTGATGCCCTATCGATGGGTTAATACCAAACACCACTCTGAAACGCACAGAACATAATGAATAGCAAACATCCTTTAAAAAAAAAAAGGAGTATTATGAAAGCACCAAGATGCCATTTTTGCCCAGAATACCAACTGTCACTTCCTCCTCCTCTGCCCCCCTTCCTTCCCCCTTTTCTAGCCCTTCGGATCCTCCAGAAAGCATTACCTAATGCCCACTCCAAAAGATTAAATCCTCCTCAGGTTAAAAAAAAATAGTCAACATGCATAACACATCCCAGCCCCATCCCACATCATTTCCATTCTATTTCACAGTCAGACATTTTCCTGGTTTAAGGAAAAGAGCATTTGCAAAACGGCTCTTGGGGCTTAATTGGTATTTCTTTCTTTGGGCTGCTGGTGTAATCCAGGAGAAAAGGCGACAAAGCAAATGGGGAGTTTTTTGCATTGTTCCTAACTACCCCATCCAAGGTTACTGAATGCGAGTGGAAAAGCCCCGAGAGGACCTAGGGAGATGAGGGGAGGTTTTGAAGTAGAACGTGGGATTCTAATGAACTTGCTGGTTGCCTCCCGGAAGAAGAATCTATCTAAATACATTAGAACCAATGGAGCAGACGGGGAGGCAGCCCCCTAAACGCAGCGCATGCTTTTGTGAGGCGACTTGCTGTTCTCAGTAAGTTGTGAAACGCTGCAAATAGATCTGGGTGGGTTTGAAGCCCTGTGTCGCTACGGGGTGCTAATTATGATTTCCATACTTTGGGAGAGTGTGATATTCCTCCTAGCAATCGGTTGCTTCTCTCTCTCTGCAGGGAGTTGAGAACCACAACATATGCACTCCAGCTGTCCTTGGGAAAGGCTGTTCTGGGTCCCCTTGCACAGGGTACTCCCTTTCTTTTCTTCCCTTCTTCTCTCTGTATTAATACAGTCATTCTTCCGGAAATTTGGCGGGAGGAAGCAAGGAGGGGACATGGCCAATGCCAGCACCATTTTGTGAGTTTGCTTGCTCCCTCCCAAATGCAGGAAGGAAAGGGGGTCCCTTTGAGCCTACTTCTATAGATCTCCATCCTGAGCTGACATTGTTTCCAAGCTTGGAAACAAAAGATGACTGCTTTGAAAGTCAAGTTGAATCGTCTTTAACTTTGGGATTTCTAAAGGTTAAATACCTTTTCTGTGAATGGATTCTGAAACCCTGGAAGACAGCAGCCCTGGACAAGAAAAGCCAGAATCTTGACTGTGATCAAGAAACTTAATATCTTTTGGCCTTAGTTTCACCATCTGTAAAAGAGAAAAAGTTAATAACAAGCTACTTGGACTATTCCTGAAGGGGTGTCGTGGGAATAAATGAGAATCTCCATGAATTACCAATAGCTGGGAGAAAACCATTCAATGAACAAGTACATACAATTCAAGGTTATGAGGTTATTACAATTTTTTTCCCATTAAAATCCTCTAAAGTCTCATCAGAGGCATGGGAAACAAGGAGGGAGTTGGCAGCATAACAACCCAACCTTGGTTCTGAAAGACCATTGCCAACAAAGCACAAACTCTGACCTGTCCCCTCTAGTTGGGAGTTCTTTAAGTAAAGACCTAGCATCTGTGCCTGTTGTTTAAAGGGCCAGTTTAATGAAGGGCCAAGAATCACCAGGGGTTTGACAACTCATGGAAATTGTATTGTAAAACACAGAATGAGTTGCAACCTGGGTCAATAGAGAAGTGTCCACATGGAGAAAATAACTGATCCTTAAAATACAATTATGACAATAATGATGAAATAATTATAATTTTCTATACTGTCTTAAGGCTTACAAAAGGACTTTACTCAGAATTTGTGTTAGGAATTTTTTTAAGTTCATACTAGTGCAGATATTCATTGAACAAAATAATTTCTCAGGTTGCTTTCAAATCTGATATTCAGGTAGGTGGATGGGATGAGTATTTGTATATCCATTTTACAGATAAGGAAACTGAGACTCTGAGGTATTAAATGACTTGTCAGTGAAAATCCAAATGGTAACTGTCTGTCAAGATTCTAACACAAGACTTCAATCCTATTTCAACTACAATAGGTTTCCTCAAATTGTTCATGCTGAAAGAAAAGGTCTTATTTACAGAATCACATTTTTAGAGCAGAGAATGTTTTTTTAATATTTCCTGCATTTATTTTTAGCATTCGCTCTTAACATTTTCGAGTTCTAGATTCTCTCCTTTCCTCCAGTCTCTCCCCCACCCACTGAAAAAGTAAGCAATCTGATACCTATTATTCATGTGAAGTCATGCAAAATCATATTTTTATATTAGCCAGGTTGCAAAAAGAAAAGCAAGGAAAATAAAGTGGAAAAACATGCTTCGGTCTGAACTCTCAGACTTCATCTATTCTCTCTCTGGAAGTGGATAGCATTTTTTTCATCATGAGCTCTTTAGAATTGTCTTGGATCATTGTATTAATCAGAGTAGCTAGTTTCCCCAAAAGATCATCCTTACAATATTGCTGTTACTGTGTACAGTGTTTGTTCTCCTGGTTCTGCTCACTTAATTTGCATCAGTTAATATGAGTCTTCCCAGGGTTTTTTGAAAGCATCTTACTCATCATTTCTTATAGCACAACAGTATTCCATCACAATCATATACTACAACTTGTTCAGCCATTCTCCAATTAGTAGGCATCCCCTCTATTTCTAATTCTTTGTCCCGACAAAAATTGCTATAGAGCAAAGATTCTTAACCTTTTAGTGCATATCAAAAGCCCTCTAGCAATCTGGAGAAGATAATGGACCTCTTCTCAGAAAAAAGGCTCATTAAATGCACTAAACAAAATACACAGGATTACAAAGAAAGTCAGTTATTTTGAAATAAAATTATTTATAATAATTTATAATTATTACCAAATTTTCTCAGCTCTCATGTAAAGAACCCCAGGTTTAGAGCTAGAGGGATAAGCTAGTCCAATCCCCTGATTTTATGTTTGAGGAAATGAGGCCCAAGGAAATTAAATTGTGTGTCCAAAGTTACAAAGATATAAATAAGTATTAGAGCAGAGATTTGGCCCAGGTTGATTCAATAGCTCATACTGTTTTTCACTATTTCCAATATTAAGAATAAACTTTTTCTAGTGGAATGTGTCAAGCCATAGTTCATTAATTTCAGCCAAAAAAATAATAATAATGTTGATGCTCAGTCCTTCAGTTATATCCAACTCCTTGTGACCCCATGAATCATAGCTGTCCAAGGGGTTTTCTTGGTGATGATACTGTGGCGGTTTTCCATTTCCTTCTCTATGATGATGATGATGATGATAATGATATCAGTAATATTTTTAGTGTGAAAGGAAATATTTGGATAGAAGCAACAAATAGTATATACAGTTATCTAAGAACGGAAGAATGGTTGAACAAGAGCCAATAAAAAGCACCCTGAATTCAGTTAATTTTATCTTTTATAGGTTGGTGACAAGCTATTTCTATCTGTACTGAAAACAAATTAAATGAACAGGTTTACTCTGCAGACTGCAAGAAAGAACTCACATGAAAAAAGACTAGGAATTTCCCTCAGAGACTCTCCATTTAAAAAAACCCACAGATATTTACATAGTTCTCTACTCTTCACAAAGCAGTTGCTTCACAAAAACTTGTGAAGTTTGAGTTACGGATATTAATTAAGACTCCCACTAATGAACTGAATTGTCTTCAGTCAGAAAGCTAGCAAGTGTCAGAATCAGAACTTGAACCTAAGTCTTCTGATTACAAGCCCATTCTTTAGAACATAGCCCCTCCCTTATATCTGGCTAGTGTTGTGTATGGATTTGACTGGAGGTAGGAAAAGAGATGCAATATTTTCTGAAAGGCCCTTCCACCACAGCACTGGAAAAAACTATAATAGTTTCAATACATTAATTTTCTTGCAACTTAATTATCCCAATTTGTGATATTAGTTCAGTGACAGTATTTAGCCTCCTTAGCAGTATATCTTGGAACAAGGAGGAAGGTGATACCTCTGTTTGTATCACAGCTATGTGGGTAGAAGAGGGAGGTGGCTAATCACTGTAATATCTCCTAAAATATTCATGGGCAGTTAATTTGCTAACCTAATTTATTTCCCCTTGCACCAATGGCAATAAAGTTTGCAGACAAGTTTAGTGTAACCAAACATGACTGTGAGAAATTAATTCAATTGTCCTAATTAAATTATGTAATTATCTAGGTGGGATTTGATCATGTGAAGGTGGAGTCTAGAAGTATTAATTTATTGAATGTGAGGGCCAATTCTTTTCCTAAAAGGAGAATATTGAAGTGTAGGTTGTTTCCACAAACCCTTCCTATGTGGAATTAGTGGATTTAGAGCTGGAAGACATTTTATAATTTATCTTGTCCAATTTCCTAGGTTAATATCCCATCCCCAAATTATCTGAAAGAAAACATATTCTGTTAATTTAAAATTTAAAAATTACTAAATACATATTATTTTCATGGGATTATGATAGATGATAGAAATACAAAAATGAAAAATCTCATAGTCCATGCTCTATCCTCAAAGAATTTTATGGCCAAAAGCTAGGAAGACAGTTTTTGGATGAAGCAATCAAAGCTATATATAACTATATGAAAAAATGCTCTGAATCATTATTAAATAGAGAAATGCACATCAAAACAACTCTGAGATATCTCATACCTATCAGATTGACTAAAATGAAAAAGGGGCAAAAGGATAAATGTAGGAGGAGACATAGGAAAATGGGGACGCTAATACATAGTTCATGAAACTGTAAACTTGTCCAATCATTTTGGAAAACAATCTGAAATTTTGCCCAAAGAGTTATAAAATGGTATATACCTTTTAACTCAACAATACCATTATTAGGCTTTTTTCCCAAAAGGGATCAGGGAAAAAGGAAAAGAACTTATATGCTCTAAAATATTTAAAATGGCTCTCTTTGTAATGGCAAAGAACTAGAAATTCAAGGGATGTACCTCAAATTGGGGAATTGCTAAAAAGAAGTTGTGGCATATAATTTTTTTTTTAATATTTTTTTATTTTTTAGAAAAGTTATCCATGGTTACATGATTCATGTCCTTACTTTCCCCTTCACCCCCTGACCTCCTTTGCCCAACCCCATAACCGACGCACATTTCCACTGGTTTTAACGTGTCATCGATCAAGACCTATTTCCAAATTGTTGATAATTGCATTGGTGTGGTAGTTTCAAGTCTACACTCCCAATCATGTCTGTATCAACCCATGTGTTCAAGCAGTTGTTTTTCTTCTGTGTTTCCACTCTTGTAGTTCTTCCTCTGAATGTGAGTAACGTTCTTTTCCATAAGTCCCTCAGAATTGTCCTGGGTCATTGCAATGCTGCTAGTACAGAAGTCCATTACATTCGATTTTGCCACAGTATATCAGTCTCTGTGTACAATGTTCTTCTGGCTCTGCTCCTTTCACTCTGCATCAATTCCTGGAGGTCTTTCCAGTTCACATGGAATTTCTCCAGTTTATTATTCCTTTGAGCACAATAGTATTCCATCACCAACATATACCACAATTTGTTTAGCCATTCCCCAATTAAAGGGCATACCCTCATTTTCCAGTTTTTTGCCACCACAAAAAGCGCAGCTATAAATATTTTTGTACAAGTCTGTTTATCTATGATTTCTTTGGGGTACAAACCCAGCAATGGTATAACTGGATCAAAGGGCAGGCAGTCTCTTAGAGCTCTTTGGGCATAGTTCCAAATTGCCATCCAGAATGGTTGGATCAGTTCACAACTCCACCAGCAATACATTAATGTCCGAATTTTGTGGCATATAATTGTGATGGAATATTACTGCACCATAAGAACTGATGATCAGGTTAATTAAAAAGAAAACCAGAACAGACAGACATGGAATTATGAAGAGTGAAATGAGAAAAACCCAGAGAAGATTATATACAGGAACAGAAATACTATTTGATAAATAACTTGTATATGTCTATCTTCAGAGAAAGAATAGATAAATAGAAATAAGCAAGATATCATTTTATGTATATTTTTTTCAATTATGCTTTCTCTAATGGGAGGAGAAGGGGAAGGGAGGGAGTTACCTGGATATTTTAATGTAATAAATAAGTAAATTTTTATAATAAATTTTTAAAAAGAATTTTGTTTGCATGGTTGAAGGGAACATTAGTAAAATGTACACAAATAACTATGATACAAGGCAGAGTGTGAGAGGGACAAAGGGGAAATGAGGCAAAATGTTCAAGGAAAAAATTTAAAGGGAGAAAAATATTTCAGCTGAGGGAATTAGGGGAGGCTTCATGGAGAAGGTGCCATTAGGGCTGAACTTGGAAAGTAGCAAATTTCAAAAGTCAAAGATGAAGAGATGTTATAAATATAAGGTAATCTGAGTGGGCCTTTAATGCAATTTGGGTGTGAGGAAGGATAAAAGGGGATATTAGGTGATTATAAGGTGATTGGAGGAGAAAAGAAGGTAAGGGAAGGTATATAGGAGATAAAGGAAATGGGGTATGTAGGAGAGGGAAGCTCAAACAGGTTTATTCCCAGAGGCTTGAGACAGAGGATACAGGGAGGAAATTAAGGCCGGTAAGAAATGTTTAGGTTTTGGCTGGAGGGTTTCTCTTGTTAGTTTCTAAAGTCTCTTGAGGGAGGAGACGAGAGGGCCCCTCCTAGCCAGTCAAACTGATGGCTGGAGGAAGTCTTGGATAGGTACTTCCTGCCAAGGTGGATGCCCCCAGTTCTCTCAAGAAATAAAAAGAAAATTATTCTTTCCCTCTTTAGCCCTCATCTCAATTTTCGATACAATGATTCACCAGAGGCTTTGAGTAGGTAACAAGGGGATTTATTAATCTCAGGTTAGTCAGAGGGAAAGAGGTTCAGGATTTTCTAACTGCTGTTAGGGAGAGGGGTGATGGTGGGGGATTGGTCATGGAGAGGTTTGGACTGAGAGAGCCTGCTCTCCCAGTTGTGAGATTTAACTGCCTTTTAAGTAAAGTCCTTATTAAATCACTAAGACTAGGGGTAACTTATTTGAGGATACTCTACTTGTCTATAGAAACTAAAACCCACAATGTTCAATCACCAAGCCCTCCCTTCCACCCAGGGCCCAAAGGAAATTCAAGGTAAGGAAAGACAATGTAGATGGAGAGATCAGGGAGAGGTCCAGAGAAATGAGATAGGTTTAAATTTCCCCAGGACAAAGAAGCATAGGCCAAAGCCGAAGCAATTAGGCCAAAGTCAAGCCAAAAGGCCGCAGCTAACAGGTTAAACCAAAGCAAAGCCTCCAGTCACAGAGAAAGCCAGAAGGCAAAAAGCCCCATCAGTTGGAACTTCACCTCTATTTATAGCTTTAAGTTCTAACTGACTTTCTGAAGATTCTAAGACTTCTAACTGACTTTTTGTGACCGTTAGAAATTACAGAAGCAAAAAGTTTCTGTTAGCCACCTTGCATTACAGAGAACTGGTAATTCCAAAAATAAGAGGAGGCTTAAATGAATGGAGTCAAAAGTAAGCAACACATCTCAGAACAAGTAAGCCCTTCAAATGGAGACCTGTTTGGAAAATAGAGTTTAAGGAGGACAGGAATATAAAAATAACCATAGAATTGTAAGTTGTAACCAGCATGGATGTTCATAAATGCTAGATTAAGTTATAAGTGCATACACTCTAGGCAATATGAAACTAGAGAAATTTGTTCTGAAAATTCTGCTAATACAAAGACAAACCATTCTGTTGAAAACAAAAAGGGAAACTATTTAAAGAAATAGATGTGACTACATAAAGAACTCATATTCAAACTATTGATTGATGAACTTGCGTTGGAGTTCTGGGAAAATCTAGAATGAATTATTAAAGGGATGGCTTATGAGCACTCTGAAAGAGAAAAGGCAATTCCCCAAGAGTCAGCATGAGTTTATCAGGATACATCATGACAGATTCCTCTCCATTTTGGTCAGGGCAACTATGTATGTAGAGCAGAGGAACACCATAAGCAAAGTACACTTAGATAGTAACAAGCCATTTGACAAAATGATATACTGGTGAATAAGATGGAGAAATATACCCTGAATGAAGATCCATTCAAGTCAAGTTCCAACCTCTTGATTGCTGGGTTCAAATGGTAATGTTGAATGCCTAAATGTTACTTTCAGGGAACTCTCTAGTAGGATAAATCCAGAGATCTATCCTTCACCCTGTTTTGTTCAGTGTCCATCAGTGGTCTATGGAACTAAAACTATAAAAAACATCTTACCAAATTTCAGATGATATGAAATTAGAAGAATGATGGCTGAAAAGGAAAGAAATTTAATAGGGAAAAGAGGTGAAGTCTTATACTTTGCTTCAAAAAAGAAATTTCATGAGGAGTGGGGAAATGATTAAACAATAATTCTTTTAAAATATCTAAGAGTTTTAATAGACTCTTTCCCAACATAAGTCAACAATGTGATGATACAAGAGAAATGATAGGGGGCAAGTAGGTGAGTCAGTGGATTGAAAGCCATAGGTAGAGACAGGAGGTCTTGGATTCAAATTTGACCTTCTGGCTATTTGACCCTGAGAGAGTCCCAATCCCCATTACTTCTGGTCTGCCTTGGAGGAGAGCGACAGACAGAGAGAGAGAGAGAGAGAGAGAGAGAGAGAACTGTCCCTGGAATAAAGACTAGAGTTCAGACTTTTAGATACTATCAGCTGTGTAATCCTGATCATGTCACTTAATCCCTATGTATCTCAGTTTCCTCAACTGTAAAATGGGGATAATAATAGCACTTATATCAAAGGGTTGTTATGAAGATCAAATGAGATACTACTTAGTTTTTTTAAAGCACTTAGCACATAGTAGGCATGATATAAATGCTTATTTTCTTATATAAATATATATTATATAAATACAGTGTATTCAATTCTGGATGCCAAATTTAAAGAAAGATTTTAACAAGGTAAATAAAGCATGTTCAAAGAAGTGTGGAAAGGATCTTGAATATATTCTAAAACTGTGTCAAGATGATAGATTTATTAAAATGGGAATGATTAGTTTGGAGAATAGAAATCTTAGGGGTCAGAGAGACAATCTGTTTTCATACATTTGAAGAGCTGTCCTTTGTAAAAAAAGATAAGATTTCTTCTACTTAATCCCAGAGGGAAGAACTAAGAGCAATGGGTAGAAGTAACAAAAAGGCAAAGGTCAGGTCGATATAAGGAAAACCTTGCAAAAAAGGAAACTTGTCCAATGAGAGTTGTCCAAAAATGAAATCAGCTACTAGAATGGGTGATGAATTTCTTACCACTAGAGGTCTTCCCTCAGAAGATGGATGTCTGCCATTAAAGAAGCTATGGAAGAAGTGGCTGTTTTCCTATTCATGTTAGCTTAAATGATCTCTGAGATTCCTTCTCACTCTGAAATTCTGTGACTCTATGATTTCTCAGTGGCATAGATTAGGACTATTTAGCCAGAACCAGTCCTTGATCTAGAACCACAGGGGATCTAGAGCTATCAAATAAATACCTGCATACATCTTTGTTTACTTGCAGTGCTTCCAGTCTGTAGTTTTTCTACCTGCCCCAGGGAATTATCTGCCACTGACCCTTCTCCATAGGAAATGAGAATAGGTCAAATGTGAGGAGGAAAAACCATAGATAATGTGGAAAGGTAGTACTATGTGCTATAACATTACAATAACAAAACTGTGTGGAACAGGTAGTCCATCTTTTTGAGGAGACCTATTATCATAGGCATTGATGAGAGTTGGAAGAGGCTTATAAAGGACCCAGGGATCTTCCCTATAACAGTCTTTGCTTAGGCACGGATGTTACATTATTATACATGTACATATATAGCTAAAGGGAACAATAGATAGAATGCCAAATCTGAAGTCAGGAAGACCCATCTTCCTGATTTCATCTTCCTGTCTTCAGAAATTTACTAGCTGTGTGTTCCTGGGCAAGTCACTTCACTCAATTTTCCTTTACTTTCCTCACTTATAAAATGAGCTAAAGAAGGAAATGGCAAACCTCTCCTGTATCCTTGCAAAGAAAATCCCAAATGGGATCATAAAGAGTTGGACACAACTGAAACATGATTGACACACACACACACACAATGTCACACACACGCACAACACACACATACAATGTCCCAAAAGTATTAGTATCCATATGTCATGTCAACCTGAAAAATAATCATAACTACCAGAATAATCTTTAGAACAGGTCTTTTAATCAAGACAAAGGAGACAAGTGATCCATGAAACCATACAGGAAGACCACCCTGGGATGACCGTATCTTGGGAAAGATTGACAGTAATATAATTCCTGCGAATTTTCACTGAATTGCAAAATGCAACATGCTTTATATAATTTTAGGGAGGAAAAAGGGTTAGATGGTGTTGTGAATTTATATATACTTTGGAAGTAATAGAAGCTTGAGAAAGATGCATTAGCCTGATCCTTGGTGTTTGAGTGATTGAGAGGTGATTGAAGGTGCTTAAGGGGTCATTGTAATTTTTTAAAATAAGTCCTTAGGAAAGAAGTAAACCCAATTCATTATCTTTTCTGTCCTGAGGAGTGACTAGAGTAACTGGGAGTGAATCTCTGGTTCTTCTGAGTTGATCATCCTCTTCCAAATGCAATTTCAAAATCAATCCAATTTCTAGGAACTAGACAAGACTGATTCATATTGGTTAATTTATTCAATTGAGTTCTTTGTTTCAACCTCTGGGAAAATCAGGAATGAGATTAACTAAAATAAAGTTGACAATGTATACTTATATTGGTGTTTTATGTGTATATGCATATAATTACATATATGCATGCATATATGTGTGTATATGTATATGTTTATATATGTATTTGAATATCATGCTGGAGTTTGATGAGCAAAATTCCCAAGCAACTACATACAACCTCTTGGATACCAGAAACACTGAGTCCCAGAGTTGGAAAGGCTCTCAGAAGTTATCTAATCTAACTCCCAAGTAACCAAAAATCCCCCTTCTTCACCATCTCCAACAAGTTTGAAAATCACCTTCAGCTTCAATTTGAAAACCGCCAATAAGAAAGATCCCACCACATCTAGAGGCAGCCCATTCTCCTTTTATATAATTGTTAGAAAACTTTTCATTATATATGAGAGGCAATGGATAGAGTGCTGGAGCTAGAAGCAAGAAAGTTCAAGTCCAGTCTTAGATACTTCCAAGCTGTGTAGCCCTGGGCCAGTTACTTTGATATGGGGATACAGGCTTTCCCTAGACACCTCAAAACCCCAGAAAATGTCCCAGGTCAGAGAATACAAAAAGAATTCATTTTCCCTTGCATTCCTGCAGTGCTGAGGGAAGGTGATTTTGAGCTAAGAGGAATATCCCCTCTGGCCTCTTCCCTCATTCTTTTTTTTTTCTTAATTCCATCATAAAATCAATGCTATGTATTGGTTCCAAGGCAGAAGAATGTTAAGGGCTAGGCAATTGGGGTCTTGCCCAGGGTCATACAGCTAAGATGTGTCTGAGGCCAGATTTGAACCTGGGACCTCCTATCTCTAGATCTGGCTCTCAATCCACTGAGTTACCCAGCTTCCCCCCTTTCCCCTCATTCTTGATGAGCACAGATAAGCACCTCTTCATTTCCTTCTAATAATCACCTGTTTTATATCCCAGATATTTGATTATCCCCTAAACTGGAGAGTTCACCTCCTCTTGACTTTGAGGGATAGGGCATAACCACATGGCCCATCTCAGGTCCCAAAGTCCCAAAAGGACGTATCACCACCACCTTCTTCCTATCTCTAGTTATGTAGGTCCTGTTGTCAGGAGGGTATAAGTATCCCATACTCCATTTCCTCAGGAAGACAGCATTCCATCTACTCTTCCCTCCCTCCACAATTTGACTTGCATTAAATTCAATAAATTTCTCTTTTTATTTTTAAGCTAATTATTGGAGTTGTTATTATTAACAAGAGCACCCATCCCTGAATCCAGGGCTCCACCTCAAAGCTCTCCCACATCTGCTTTATCTCTCTTTTCCTCAGTTTCAGGTCTACAAGCCCGTCAATTTAGCAATTATTAAACACTCACTATTTTCCAGGCACTGTGTCAAGTGCTTGGAATACAAAACAAGTAGGAAAAATGGCAATACCTGAATCTTATATTCTAATGGAAGAAGACAACACAAAAAGGGAATCTGAAAAGCAGTCCAGTGGAAGAGGACATGGCTGGCTGGGTAGGGTATTTTCTTTATCCTGGAGATCCTGGGAGGAACTAGACAATCAGAGCAAGAGGCTCAAGGGGTAGAGGGATGAGCAAGCTGGTAAGTTTTAATAAATGGCTCTATTGGGAAAAAAATAAAGGCTTCAGGACATACTTTTAAGCATAATCTGCATTATTAACATTTCCACCATTATTTTCCTAAGTCTATCAATAAACAAAACAATAAATTAAGTCCTGATTTTGTAACATTTGTTGATTTGTGAGAAGTAAATGCTCACACTGAAAACATAGTAATCTTACCTCTTCAAATTGGCTTCAAAAATTTGGAATGGAAAGTACTTACAATTTGACAAATGCAGGGATAGAATGAACTTCAAGGGTGAAGGTGTTTCTGGCATTTTAGAGAAAGAATGGAGTACATTTATATCATCATTTATATAATGAAGTAGCCTTTATATCATTTATAAAATGGATATAATAATAGCATTTACTTCCCAGGACTGTTGTGAGAACTGAATGAGATAATATTTGTAAAAGTGTTTTGTAAACTTTAAAGCACTATATAAATGCTAGTTTATTATATCAAAGTTTAAATATGGCACTTTGTAACTTCCGGACGTAGCTCCTAGATTTGCCTTCTGTGGCCAAGCAGAACAAGATCTCCCTTCTATATTAAATCTCCTTTATACCTCCAAATACTTGTAAAATTCTGCTTACATGTCTCCTCCCAACCCTCACCCAAAGCTTCCCTTCTTAAAGTTAAGATTTTCTTGTTCCTTCAACTGATCCTTTAAAGATATATTCTCTATTCCTCTTGTTATTCTGTTAACTCTTTTATGGATGTGTTCCAGAACATTTATATCTTTTCTAAAATGAACTAGACACATTCTAGATATATTCTGGCTAGGACAGCATATAACAGAAATATTATTGACCTTATTCCGGGCCCAATGCCTCTCAATGCAGCATAATCCTTCATTATTTTTGTTTGTTTTCAGAGACTCTATGATTCTGTCAACTCATTACTAATACCCTAAATCTTTTCCATAGAGCTGTTGTCTACCTATGACTTTGCAAACCCATACTTGTGAAATTGAGTTTCTAACCCAAGCACAATATCTGATATTTGTCCTTCTTACATTTTATCAGTCTATTTGTCTCATTGTCAAAGCTTGTTGAAATTTTGGGTGGTCCAGGCACTTTTATCAGCATGTTAGCTAATTAGTATTGTGTCATCTGTAAATTTGACAAGTATGATGGTGTCCAAAGTACTTCATAATCTGGAATGCTCCTATATTTCCAGTCTTCTTACCAATAACTCCATCACCTAAATTCTCTGCAATCATTAACACTGACATCCTTATTACTTCTAACACAAGACACTCCATCTCCTGAATCTGGGCATTTTCATTGCCTATCTCTATTCCTCCACTTAATGAAGTGTCTCCTGGCTCCCTGACTTCCTTCAAGTTCCAGCTAAAATATTGCCTTCTATAAGAAGCCTTTCCTAATTCCTTTTAATCCTAATGCTTTCCCTCTGAGAGTTGTTATTGTTGTTTAGTTGTTTCAGTCTTCTCTGACTTTGTGACCCCATTTTGGGGTTTTCTTGGCAAAGATATTGGAGCAGTTTGCCATTTCCTTATCCAGTTCATCTTACAGATGAGGAAACTGAGGTACATAGGGTTAAATGACAGTGTCACACAGCTAGTGCGTGTCTGGGGTCAGCTTTTAATTCACTTCTTCTTGACGAGGCCAAGCATTCTATCTACTATACCTTGCTCTGAGATTATCTCCAATTTAATCTGTAAATAGCTTATTTGTACATAGTTGTATTCATGATGTCTCCCCCATCAAATTGTGAGTACCTGGAGAACAGAGTTTTTTTTGGCCTTTCTTTGAATTCACTGCACTTAGCATAGTGCTTTGAGCTTAGTAGACACTTAAATGCTTGCTTAGTGACAAAGCATATGGCCTTACCTAAGTCACTGATGAATAGTACAGGGCCAAACACAAAATCCCTGGGACACTTCCCCAGAGCTCTTCTCCTGAGTTGTCATTGATCTTTCATGAACACTTTTTAGGTCTAGTTATTCAACTAGTATTTTTATCTCACCCAACTATCTAATGCAATAAAATATCAAGGGAACCCATCAAATGCTTTCCTGAAATGTAAGTATACTTAATATTCATCCTCAGCAATCCCCATTAAGATTCCTAAAGTTGAGGACCATTCAAAAATAAAATTGGCTGTCTTTGTTCATAAAAGTTTCCACTTCCCAGAAATCTTAAAGCAAAGTCTGATTGACCATGTACTAGATATGTTGGAGAGAGAAGAAGTCTTACTTAGGATTGTATTGGATATATGGCCTCTGAAGTCCCATCCAACAATTCTATAATTCTACATGATACTGTGACCCATCAATCTAGCTAACCGGTCAAAAAAGGAATTAAAGGGTTAATGTGACATGATGTGTTTCTGGTGGAAATGAGATAGTTTTTAGTGATCAGTTTTCCTTTCTAAATACTCAAAAATTACCACCCTTAATCATGTATCCTAGAAATTTACAAACTATAGACACTAAAATCATTGCTCTGTAGTTTGTAGACTCTGCCCTCTTCCCTTTTTTTTAATTGAGATAGTATCTGCTCTTCTCTAGGACTGCATCATCTCTCCTGTTCTTGATGATCTGCCAAGAACAAGCTTGAGTTCCAACTGGCCACCATCCACATAGTAGACACCTCCATTTTCTCTCTGACCCAGGAGATGGAGGGCCAGTGTCATACAGGCTGTTCCAAATTTAATACATATTTTGGTGTCTCCAAAAAAACTGCAATATACTCCTTGGTAAAGACTTGCCATCATTGAGAAGGTAAAGGACAAGAAAAGGCATGATGAGAGTAGAAAACTGTGGCATGATGATGGAGAATGATGGAGAAGTTAAGCTACATACATTTCATTTTGCTTTGTTTTTTTTTTCTGCCAAGAGAATGATATTTGGTCTGAGAAGGTTAGAACAAAAATATTTTACAGGAAGTGAAAACTCCAATAGAAGGGATGAGATGGTCAGATAATAGAAAATCTAGCCATTATCAAATAGGTCAGGGCACCACAACCTTAATTCATTAGAGCCTAGTGATTTAAGCTTATTGAAGGCAGTTAGATAAGACAAAAGTTAAGTTGATTGTATGATAACACATAGGAAACAACTCATTATTGATGTAAAATTCATTCTTGAAACATCTGGGTACATTAGGACCTTAGCTCTTGCTAGAGCTAAGATCAGAATTAATATAAAACAAAGAAAGACTAAAATTTAAAAAAAATAGTACATGTAATTAAAATAACCCCAATCTGTCCATTTAAATAAATTATTGACACTGAAAAATAGTAAAAGATGAAAGAAAGGACATTGGCACCAATTATAATGATTTCATACAAAATATGAACAATGTAAATCAATTGCTGTAATGAGGAGATCAAAAGAGCCAAGAAAATTTCTCCGCCACAAAACACCTGATCTCTTTGTCAAGTAGAAAGATATGGTAGCTAAAAGCAATACCAGTTCAGAATATAAACTTGATTGTGAAATCTTACAAGGAAAGCTAGCAAAAGATTATGAGCAATATTGTCTCATAAAACAGTGAGATGCAGTGGAGGGAAAAATAGTTTTAAGAAAGCTAGATGAGAAATTCAACTAAGCAAAATTGCCTAAAGGGTTTTCAGGTCAAAAATGAAAGGAAGATAACAAGTTCTGAAAAATGAGAAAAACCTACAAATATTTTTATAACAAACTCTTTTCATCATCAAGGGGAGTGGATTCACCAATCAGTATCCAAATCTTCAGTCCCAAATGTATTACCACAGTAAATGGACATGGCACTGAAGAAAAAAATGATGGGAAAAAGTTGGTCTAGATAATTAATATACATGCTGAAAGTGATAAGATTTTAGCCATTTTTACACTGAGGGATTGGTTCTTGAGGCACCTGAAAGAGAAGTGACCAGGTGATTAACATTAGCTACCAGTTCATAATATCCTCTTTACGATCTGTCTACAGAAACCATTTTGAGAAAAATCTACACATTCATTGAGGGTATCCTATGAATCAGAACATAGAAGAGGTATAAGTAAGCATAGCTGGTGTAAGCTAGGCACATTCCTCAGTGAGGCTCTATTTTATCTGGGAACTAATACTCTCTTTTTTTCTCTACCAAAAAAGATTTATTATGCAAGTGCTACACACTCATCCTCAAACAATCATTTAAGAATGTCAAGGGGCTCCATGGCACGTAACTAAATGAATTGATTTCAGGGAGGTAGACCTTGAATGAAATTGTGGAGTCCTGGGTTGAGAAACTTTCAAATAGTGATGAGTGGATGGTAGAAATATGAATTGATGAGAGACCTGGTACTGTCCTTGATGGGAATGTAGGTGCTATCCTCAAAGGCTCCAGATGGGTTTTACTAGCAGTCTAGGATTCTATATCCCTGCTCCTGTTGTCTGCAAATGCATTTTGGGTCTTGGTCTCCTCAATTTCTTGTGGTTCAACATAGGCATTTATTTCTTCATCCACTTGACTGTTATGGAGGAGTTGAAATAGATAAGATGGTAAGTGCTAAGACCAAGAAAAAAATGATGTTATTCTCAATCCAGTTGAAATATTTATTGAGACCCTATGAGTTCTCAGGTCAATTTAGCCCCCATGAGCTACTTAACAAACTGATCAGTCAGGACTTGCCCGTTGGGATAAAATGTGACAGAGTACAAAGAACACTAGATTGAAGTCAATGGCCAGAGTTAAAAGTCTCAGGTCTCTCACATCATAGTTATGTGACCTTGGACAAATCACTCCATCTCCACTATGTTTAGTTTCTGCGTGAGGAAAATAATACATGCACTACTGTTACCTACCTCACAAGATTATTATGATGATAAAATGAGATTATGCATGTAAATTGCTTTGTAAACATGAAAGCACTATGTAAATGTCATTTTTTTATTATTTCATTGTAAATCCTGAGTTAGAAACTGAATGTATTCACATACTTTTCTACCACCCACCAGCCCTTATTTTCTACCTTCATTTTCATGACAGTTCCATTATTTGGTTGTCACTGCCTAAAATTAGTTGTAAAACTTATCCTGGAGCTCTTTGGGGAATTCATCAAAGTTGGTAAACAGTGGACCATGTTTCATCATATAAGATATGACCCCAGAAGGCAGGAGAGATCAAAGAAGACTAAGACTGTTTCTTTGCTGAGTTCAACCTATTACTACCAGGGTCAAATGTCCAAGAATAGTTTCATTAAGACTATGAATATTGAAATATTGGCAATTTGACCATTTTTTCTGGGATACTTAATGATCTACCAAATTATCTGATGGAGACATCCATCCAGTTGAGCCTACTCTAAGGCATTCTATTCTTAAAAAATAGTAATCCAAATACATTCCAAATGCTTTCCCCAAAAATCCTGTTCATGCTGAAATGACATTTTTTGTGCCTGTTCTATGGACTACAGCATACTTGACAGTATCTAGCAGAGCTATCAGATTCCCAGAAAACCAGGGGAAAAGAGTTATTGTGAAGTGACCAAATATTGTACTGTTTTTCCCAGTCCTGCCTTAGAGTAGAAATTGTGATAGATCCTGCCATCAACTAGACCAGAGAGGTCAAACTTGCTGCAAGGAACTGAACTAAAATGTAATTTGGAAAGGTTTAACACAATATGACAAATTTTGTTTATGTTTTTCTAAATCAACATGACACCAACAACCAAACCACTTGAGTTTGACACCCCTCAGCTAGATCATCAACTAAGAGCACTTTGTGAAATGGGCCAGTATACTTATGGAGTAGCCTAATTTGGTTGGGATGTTTCTTTAGTAATAATGGTGATAGTAACAGTTAGTTTGAAACATCAGAATCAATTACAAGTAGACAGAGAATAAAAGCAAGTAGATCTTGTTTCATTATTAAGTAGAATATGAGACAGAGCAAAGATGGTTGAAGTAGAGGCAGGAATTCACCTAGACACTCCCAAATTTCCCCTCCAAATAGCTTGTAAATTTTTTCTGAAATTGAATTCTGGAGCAGCAGAACTAACAAGAAGTTGGGGTGAAACAATTTTCCACCCAAGATAACATAGGAGGTTGACATTGACAATAAAAGTCTGTCATACCAAGGTGGTGGTCGGTCTAGAGCATGAGCTAAGGTGCCCTGCAATGCCAAGTTTAGAAGTTGGCTGAATCAGTGGGTGTAGCAGCTTCAGAAGCTTTCAGCCCCCAGAGGGGCTAAGGAAATAAGTAAGGGGCAAAAGGGACAAAAAGAAATTATGGGGACCCTTAGCTAGTGCTAGCTTCAGAATTCTGTTTCATTGCCCAGATGAATTTGCCCAGGAGGATTGCAGTACCAAGACAAGGAGGAGAATTAGCCCTTGTGACTGCAGGGAGTAGGGGCCCTGGTCATATTTTCTGGATAGTGTTTTCAGGCAGAGAAGAAGGTCCTGGTCTCACTTTCAAGACAGAAAGGAGTACTCCTAGCATTTGTGATTGCAGGAGAGCTAGGGAACTGGTCACAGCTCCAGGGCCAATAGGAGCATCAGTAATTGTTGCTATATGGGATCAACATCCCTTCCTGGGTAAAGACCAGAGCATAGACCAAGAGAATAGTGGCATACCTCTCCTAATATCACACCATCTTGGAAGTACCAAAAACTTATAGATACCCAGGACTAGCTATGTGAACAGCAGAATATGAAACCTGAAAGTTGGGAGAATACCTCCTTCATCCAAGGAGCAGAGCCCAACATCAACATAAAGTTAAGAGTCAAGAAATTACCTGGAAATAAGCAGATAACAACCACAAAAAGAATTTGACCATGAAACATTACTATAGTGACAAAGAAGATCCAAACACAAACTCAGAAGAAGAAAATGATATCAAAATGCCTATGAGCAAAGACTCAAATTAAAAATGTGAATTGAATGCAAGGCCAACAAGAACTCCTAGGAAAACACAGAAAGAATTTTTAAAACAAATGAAAAAGATAGAAGAAAAATGGGAAAAGAATTAAGAGTGATGCAAGAAAATTATAAAAAGAGAGTCAACAGATTGTTAAAGAGACACACAGAGACAAAAAAGTCAAAGAAAATAATATCTTATAATGCAGAATTAGCCAAGTGGTTAGAGGCAACAAAATCCATTGAAGAGAAGTCCTCCTTAAAAATCAGAATTGGCTAAGTGGGAAATGAAGTTCAAAAATCACTGAAGAATAGAACTCCTTAAAAAGTAGAATTGGCCAAATTGGGACAGGAGGAATGGTCTGAAAGTTCACTGAAGAAAACAATTTCTTAAAAATTAGAATTGGGAAAGTGGAAGCTAATGACTCCATGAGAAATTTACCATGTATTAGTAGATAGAAACCTAAGAACAAAGTGCAGAAAAATAGGAACACTAACTACTAAATACTCTTTCAGAACATAATGCAATAAAAATTCCATTTCATAAAGGGCCGTGGAAACAATGAATTAAAAAATTAATTGAAAATTAAATAATCTTATCCTAAAAAAGAGTGATCAAAAAACAAATATTAGAAATTATTTCATTAAAGATAATGACAACAATAAGAGAGTATAATAAAATTTACAGAATGTAACCAAGGCAGTAGTTAGGGGAAAATATATTTCTCTAAATGCTTATATCAATAAAATAGATTGCACATGCAACTAAAAAATGTTAGAGAAAAGAAATTACATTTCCCAATTAAACATGAAATTGAAATTCCTGAAAATCGAAAAAGACATTAATAAAATTGAAAGAAAAAATAAAACATTTAACTAATAAAAACATGAGCTGGTTTTATGGGGGGAAACAATAAAATAGATAAAACACTGGTTAATTTGATTTTTAAAAAAAGAAAGAAGAAAATCAAATTACCAGTATAATAAAAAGGAAAAGGGTAAATTCACCACCAATGGAGAGGAAATTAAAGCAATTATTAGTAGCTATTTTGCTCAATTAAATGCCAATAAATCTAACAATCTAAGTGAAATTGATGAATATTTACAAAAATATAAATTACCCAGATTAACAGAAGAAATAGAACACTTAAATAGTCCTATCTTACAAAAAGAATTTAAACAAACCATTAATAAGTTCCCTAAGAAAAAATCACCAGGATAGATAGATTCACAAGTGAATGTTAGCCAAACATTTATGGGATAATTATAATACTATATAAACTATTTAGAAAAATAGGCAAAGGAGTCCTATTAAATCCCTTTCATGACACAAATACCTAAACACTGATACCTAAGCCAGGATGAGCAAAAACAGTGAAAGAAAATTGAAGACCAATCTCCCTAACGAATGTTGATATAAAAACTTAAATCAAAATAACTAACAAAGAGATTACAGCAATACATCACAAACAACATACACTATGACCAGGTGGGATTTATTCTAGGAATTCATGGTTGATTCAGTTCTAGAAAACCATCAGCAAAATTAACTATATCATCATGGCCATCCCCCAAAACCAACATACTCATACACTTATACTTAGCTAAATAAATGCAGAAAAGGCTTTTGATGAAATATAACATTCATTCCTATTTTCAAAAAAAAAACTAGAAAGCATAGGAAAAAATTAAGCTTTCCTTAAAATGATAAGTAGTATCTACCTAAAACCATCAACAAGAATTATCTGTACAGATATAATTTAGACGCCTTCCCAATAAGTTAAGTGGTGAAGTATGGATGTCCGATATTACCACTATTATTCAATATTTTATATTGGTAAATGCTAGCTATAACAATAAGAGAAGAAAAGGAGGGGGCAGCTGGGTAGCTTAGTGGATTGAGAGTCAGGCCTAGAGACAGGAGGTCCTAGGTTCAAATCTGACCTCAGACACTTCCCAGCTGTGTGACCCTGGGCAAGTCACTTGATCCCCATTGCCTACCCTTACCACTCTTCTGCCTTGGAACCAATACACAGTATTGACTTCAGGATGGAAGGTAAGGGTTTAAAAAAAAGAGAGAGAAGAAAAGGAAACTGAAGGGATTCAAATAGGGAAGGAGGAAACAAAATTATCATTCTTTGCAGGTAAATATTAGTATACTTAGAGAACCAATTAAAAACAGTTGATATAATTAACTTTAGCAAAGTTGCACGATAAAATGAACCCACATAAACCATTAGAATTTCTACATATTACTTACAAAGTCAAACAGAAATAGATAGAATGAGAAATTTCATTTAAAATAACTGAAGACAATAATAAAAATACTTGGGAGTCTACTTGCAAGACAAATATAGGAACTATATGAACAAAATTACAAAACATTTTCCACTCAAATAAAAACAGAGCTAAACAACTGGAGAAATATGAATTACTCGTGGATGGGCAGAGCCAAAAAGGAAAAAAATAACAATTCTACTTAAATTAATTACCATCCCGATCAACTACCAAAGAATTAGTTGGAAAATAATAAAATTCATTTGGAAAAACAAAAGTTCAAGAATATAAAAGGAATCAATTAAAACAATGTGAAAAAAGACATCTTAGTAATATCAGATTTAAGGGGGTATATTCACAAAATGTTAATCATAAAAGCAATCTGATACTGGCTAAATAGAGGAGTGATGGATCAGTGGATAGATTAGGTACACAAACCACCAAAGTAATTTAGTGTCTGATAAAACCAAAGGTCCAAGTTTTGGGGACAAGAAATAACTCTTTAACAAAAACTGCTGTGAAAATTGGAAATCAGTTTGGTATAAACTAGGCATAGACTAACATCTCACACTGTTTAACTAAGATAAGGTCAAAATGGGTATATAATTTATACATAAAGAGCAGTATCATAAAGCAAATTATGGGAGCATGAAAAGTTTTATCTGTCAGATCTATAGATAAAGAAAGATTTATTTCTAAGTGAAATATAGAGAAGATAATGAGAAATAAAAGATATTTTTTTCAAACATTTATTAATATTCATTTTGAACATGGTTACATGATTCATGCTCCTCCTTTCCCCTTCACCCCCCGCACTCCCCCCAACCATGGCCAATGCGCATTTCCACTAGTTTTGTCATGTGTCCTTGATCAAGACCAATTTCCAAATTGTTAGTAGTTGCATTGGTGTGGTAGTTTCAAGTCCACACCCTCAATCATGTCCACCCCGAACCAAGCATTCAAGCAGTTGTTTTTCTTATATGTTTCCTCTCCTGCAGTCCTTCCTCTGAATGTGGGTAGCGTTCTTTACCATAAATCCCTCAGAATTGTCTTGGGTCATTGTATTGTGGCTGGTACAGAGGTCCATTACATTAGATTTTACCACAGTATATCAGTCTCTGTGTACAATGTTCTTCTGGCTCTGCTCCTTTCGCTCTGCATCTGTTCCCAGAGGTCTCTCCAGTTCGCCTGGAACTCATCCAGTTTATTATTCTATTATTCCTTTTAGCACAATAGTATTCCATCACCCACATATACCACAGTTTGTTCAGCCATTCCCCATTTGAAAGACATACCCTCCTTTTCCAATTTGTTGCCACCACAAAAGGCAGCAGCTATAAATATTTTCATACAAGTCTGTTTATCTATGATCTCTTTGGGGTACAAACCCAGCAATGGTATGGCTGGATCAAAAGGCAGACATTCTTTTATAGCCCTTTGAGCATGATTCCAAATTGCCAGCCAGAATGGCTGGATCAGTTCACAGCTCCACCAGCAATGCATTAATGTCCCAATTTTGCCACATCCCCTCCAACATTCATTACTCTCCCCTTCTTTCATTTTA
>NC_058133.1:114303655-114355506 GCF_016433145.1 Gracilinanus agilis
ATGCTCTCTTCCTCTCCTTCTTATAATAGTATTTTTCCCCTCTCCCTCCCATGCCTTCTTTGTGTGTAATAGAATATCCTATTTTCTTATTCACTCAAGTTTCTCTTGGTGTCCCCTGCTATTCACCCCCTCTTTCCCATCCCCCATGCCATCTTAGATTATTTAGTGTTCCACCCTCACCCTGTGAATTATTCTTCTTATTACTATAATAGTGAATATTATAATAGTGAATAGAGTTCACTACAGAGAATTATATATAACATTTCTCTACATAGGAATACAGATAATTAGATCTCACTGAGGCCCTTAAAAAGGGAAATTTAAAAATCATAAGTTTTCTTTCTTTCCCCTCTGTATCTTATTTACCTTTTCATGTTTCTCTTGATTTTTGTGGTTGGATATCAAACTTTCCATTTAGCCCTGGTCTTTTCTGTGCAAATACCTGGAATTCTTCAATTTTGTTGAATACCCATACTTTCCCCTGGAAATATATAGTCAATTTTGATGGGTAGTTGATCCGTGGTTGCAGGCCCAGCTCTCTTGTCTTTCTGAATATTGTATTCTAAGCCTTGAGATCTTTTAGCATGGAGGCTGCCAGATCCTGTGTGATCCTGATTGGTGCTCCTTGATATTTGAATTGTTTCTTTCTGGCTTCTTGTAAGATTTTTTCTTTTGCTTGGAAACTCTTGAATTTTGCAATTATATTTCTGGGTGTTTTCTTTTCTGGATCAAATGTCGCAGGTGTTCTATGAATCCTTTCAATGTCTATATTGCCCTCTTGTTGTAGGACTTCAGGGCAATTTTGCTGGATTATTTCTGTTAGTATGGAGTCCAGGTTTCTACTAATTTCTGGTTTTTCTGGAAGACCAATTATTCTCAAATTGTCTCTTCTAGACCGGTTTCCTTGGTCTGTCACTCTCTCATTGAGATATTTCATGTTTTCCTTCTATTTTTTCAGTCTTTTGACTTTGTTTTATTTGTTCTTGTTGTCTTGAGAGATCATTAGCTTCTTCTTTTTAATTTTTTTTTTAATTTTTTTTAAACCCTTAACTTCTGTGTATTGACTTATAGGTGGAAGATTGGTAAGGGTAGGCAATGGGGGTCAAGTGACTTGCCCAGGGTGACACAGCTGGGAGTGTCTGAGGCCGGATTTGAACCTAGGACCTCCTGTCTCTAGGTCTGGCTCTCAATCCACTGAGCCACCCAGCTGCCCCCTGAGATCATTAGCTTCTAATTGCTCAATTCTAGCCTTTAGGGATTGGTTTTCGGCTATAATCTTTCGGTTTCCGGCTATGATCTTTTGATTTTCGGCTGTAATCTTCTGGTTTTCGGCTATAATCTTCTGGTATTCCTTTTCAATCTGGACATTTCTGGTGTTCAATTTACTTATCAGTTCATTTGGTTTCTGAGCCTCACTTTCCATTTGCAAGATTCTACCTTTTGAACAGTTATTTTCTTGCCAGATCTTTTCCATTTTCCTCAAAATCTCAGTTTTGAACTCTTCCATAGCTTGTGAGGAGTTTTCCTTATTTGAGGAGGGTCCGGATGCTTGTTTGTTCTCCTCCTCTGTTTGCTCGGTTGTCTAGATTTTCTCTGTGTAAAAGTTGTCGAGTGTTAAAAACTTCTTTTTCTTGTTGTTATTCTTTCTCTTCTGAGCCTCCTGAGACTAGGTAGCCATCATTAGCCCAACATCTTCTCAGGTTTATCCTCGCGCTCAGGGTCTGTCCGCGGTCTATTGGCTCCTGAGGTCTGAGTTCTGGTTTTTTCCAAGGTCAAGCCCCCTGGTGGACCCCCTTGCTTGATCTTCTGACGGAGGTTCCTTTACAAGTCTCAGGGCACTGCTTCCATAGTCGTACACCCATCCACGCTGGTTCCCCACTCAGGGTTTCAGAGCTTTAGCTCCTGACTGTGTCTGCCTCCACCCATGCCTCCACTGGTGCCTGTGCTCTGAGCCAGAGTTCACAGCCCTACGTCCACTCTGCTCCCGTGCTTAGATTTCGCGTGCGTTTTTTGGCTTATTGGGGTCCTAAATCTTGCTGCTCTCAGGAACAGGCCCCAGAGCTGCCAGTGATTCGATGGGTGCCCCAAACTTGCTCTATTTCTTTTTAGCTGGCTTCGGTGCTATAGATGTTGTGTGTGGAGGGGGTAGGGGTGGGGTGGTTGCTCAGCCCGCAATTTAGTGAGAGCTGTTTAACCCCTTTATAGCATGGAAATGCCTGGATTCCATGTACCTTCCATGCTGCGCCCTGTTGTGGGGTTCCTCCGTTTGTCTGGACTTGTTTTTATGTCCCCTTGAGGAGTTTTGTGTGTTTCAGTCAGGAGAGGTTAAGAGCTGCTTCTTACTCTGCCACCATCTTAACCCGGAACCCAATATTTTTGATTACATAAGTTATTGCAGAAACAAATCCAATGCAATCAATATTAGAAGGAGAGTAGGAAACTGGGCAAGATGGAATTTATAGCAAAGTTCTTTGTTTATCAACTAAGGTCTTTATGGCCTTAGTTTTGAGTCAAATTTATAAAAATAACAGCTCAATTGATAGTCAAAGGATAGTCAAATGAATAGGCAGTTTTCAGAAGAAGAAATCAAAGTTCTCTACTATCATATGAAAATATGTTCTAAATCATTAATGATTAGAGAAATACAAATTAAAACAACTCTGAGACACCACCTCACTCCTACTAGAATGGCTAATATGATAGAAAAGGGAAATGACAGATGCTGGAGGAGATGTGGAATAAGTAGGACACTAATGCACTGTTGGTGGAGTTGTGAACTAGTCTAACCATTCTGGAGAACAATTTGGATCTATTCCTAATGATCTAAAAATATGCATATCTTTTGAGTCTGTAGTACAACTACTAGGTCTATATTCTAAAGAGATGAAAGAAAAATTAAAAGGGCCTATTTGTACAAAAATATGTATATCAGCTTTTTGTGGTAGCAAAAAATGAGAAATTGAGGAGATGACTATCAGTTAGAGAATGGTTGAAAAAGTAGTGGTATATGATTAGGATGGAATACTATTGTGTTATAGGAAATGATAAAGGGGATGGTTTCAGAAAAAAAATGGAAAAACCTATATATGAACTGATATAAAATGAAGTGTGAAGAACCAGGACAACTTTGTACACAGTAATAGTAACATTGTAAAGATGATCAACTGAGAAAGACTTGATTATTCTGTGCAATACAATAATCTAAGAAAATTCTAAGGGACTCATGATGAAAAATGCTATCCATAAAACAAACTTCAGAAAGAAACTTACTAAATCTGAGTGCAGATTGAAGTACATTTTCTCACTTCATTTTTCTTGATTTTCTTCTTGTTGAATGAAAAATATGGAAACGTGTTTTGCATGATTTCATATGTATAATTGATATCACAGTGCTTGCCTTCTCAGTAGGTAGGGGAGAAATGAAAGAGAAGGAGAAAATTCAATATTTAATCATTTTTAAAAGAATACTAAAAATAAATAAGAATTAAAAATCAAAGCTTTGTCTTTTACTTAACTTCACTAATTTTCCTTCCACTTTTACACTCTTAATTGAGCTTCTACTGCTTAGACAAGAGACCCTACAATATGTGTTACCTTCTCCATCACTTGTTTTCATTAGTTCTGCTTTGAAAATTCTGGTTTTAAATTTCATTTTTCATTTTTTCATTTTCATTATTTTCATTCATTTTAAAATTTTCATTATTTAACATTTTCATTTCTTTTGAGCAATATGCTCCAGCTTATATCATTCCTATCTGTTGATTCAACAGATTTCTACAGATTCTACAGAATTCTTTTTTTTCACTGAAGGTTTTTGATTCACTTTCCTTCAACATAAATTACACTATCATGTTTTTACATGACATTTTACAAATCCTTGTCTATTTTTCTTCTGCCTTTATTACCCTTACTCTTGGATTACCTGTTTGAGTTCTAGGTCTTTCATTCTAGAATGTTCAGTCTTTATGACTATTTTTTCTTATCTCTTTAGTTCCTTTTCTCTGGTTTTACCTTTCTGATCCTTTGTCATCCCTTTCAAGAATATGGGATGCACCTTTTCTCCAGAACATACATATGAGGCTGGGTAACTTCAATCCTCTTGGATTTAGAAAGGAAATGTGGGGGGTCAAATAAATCTGTGACCAGAGCAAATTCCAAGGGCAGAAAAACATGTGGAACAAAGTTTCTAGTTCCTTTTCCTTTCACCAATGAAGTCCCTTCCAACCTAGCTATCTCTGGATTATTCTATCTTCTTCTACTTCTCCCTAGTTATATTGTCTTCCACTCCCCCTCCAACTTAAACATAGTGAGGTAGATTAAAGTTTTCTGCTTCTTATAGGGTATGAGAGAATGAGCTTGAGCATCTTTTCTAAGGGAACTATATGAGAGATTCCTCAGTTTGATCCTGAAGCCCAAGCCTGTGAGGATTTTGTTTGTTTTCCCAAACATGAATAAGGAGCATGTAAAGGAAGGGGAGTTTATCCTTGCATATCACTAAAACCTGCATGGTGCCTTAGAAGATAAGGTCAATTCAATCAATGTTTATTGGGTTATTATATTTATATATATACATATATATATGTTGCCATACAAGAAACAGAAGACAATACAGTAAAGATGTTTTGTACCTTTGATATAAGTATTACAAGGATAAAGAAGAAGAAGGGAGAATTCCTTCTTTTGTCAATTTCCATATGACTTAAGATCTCATTTAAAATCATTGATTTACAATGATACATGTAAAACCCAGTGGAATTGCGTGTCAGCTACAGGGGTGGGGGGGTTGGAGAGGAGGGAAAGAACATGCATCATGTAACCATGGGGAAATATTCTAAATTAATTATTTAAATATATTTAAAAAATAAAATCATTGATTTAGAAATGGGAGGCAACTCCAAGTTCAAAACCTTCTGTTTTAAGATGAGTATCAGAGAAGTTAAATGATGACCATAGTCAGGCAGCTAGTAAGTGTTTGAGATAGGATTTGAAACCAGGTTTTCTTCATTCCAAGTTTAGCTTACTATCCACTATCCCAAACTGTTTCTGATGTGGTAACTTGCTGTGTGTGCCATAGTGAATAAGATGAAAGCTTCAGGCATAATTTGATTGCATTTGTGAACTGTAAGTTGGAGCATCTTGATATAGGTAGTTTCTTGGGCAAGGGGTGAAATGGGATAAATATAGAGATAGGGTGGGAGTGGAGAGGGCATAAAGGTAATGGAGAGAAAAGCTATTGTAAGAGAGGGTTATAAGAGGCAAGAGAAACACTCAGGATAAAATAATTTCCATCCACTAGCAAAATGGGGATTGTGAGCTCAGAAGTTTTCTGACATAATAAACAAAAAAGAAGTGGACATATAACTTTATGACCTGTGAAATTGAATTGCCTTTTACGGATTTTTACCTTTGGGTGGACAATGAGGAGGTTTGTCATCTCAGGGAGAGATGAGTCATAAAAACTACCACAAGAGAGGAGACTAACTGAACTGATTAAAGGAGATCCAAAAGGCCTTGATTTCTGGGCCAAGCTTTATATATCTGGGCTCCACTGAAGGAAAGCACAGAGCTCTGTGAATTACTGTGTGCCAGGAGCCAAAGCCTGAGAAGTCTGTGTCTCACCAGCACTACTGACCCATAAACACCATTGGGAAAGCCAAGGCCTGTCTTTTAAATCAGCAACAAGAAGATGGAAACCAATATGGTAGGGAAAAGAAGGCAGTATCACTCAGTCATCTAGTAAACAAGCATTTATTAAGCATTTACTATGTGCCAAACATGGTGCTAAATTATGGAGATATAAAGGAAGGCAAAAACACTACCTAATGAAAGGAGTAAGGCAATGAGATTACCAGATCTCTAATTACACAGTCATATTGGACCCAGTATTTTGATTAATTTGGCTGCTTGGTTCAGGCAAACAGTTGGCCAATTTGATCAATCTGGTTTGCCAGACTTTTTTAACCAAATTAAGCTGGTCATTTGAATATGACCAATAATTTTCCAGTCAGAAAAACAACCTTCCTATGTCTCAGTTTCCTTATCTGTAAAGTGAGATAGTTAAATTTCAAATTCAATTCTATCTCTTTCGGAAACTAGTTGTCACAGTGGATGGAGTGCTAGCCTGGAATCAGGAAGATCCAAGTTCAAATTTAGCCTCAGATACTTATTAGTCAGGTGACCCAGGTCAAGCACTTAAAAAAACACTTTACCTCAGTTTCCCCATCTGTAAAATGGAGATGGTACCTACTCTCCAGGGTTGTGGTGAAGATCAAATGAGATAATAATTATAAAGCATTTAGCAAAATGTCTGACACATAGTTAAACACTATGTAAATATTAGCTATTATTAGTCGGTATTTAGCCTGTGGTTTTTTTTGGATCCATGAATAGCACCTGCTTAGAACATAACTGAAATTTTTTACCAAATCCAATATTGGAAATCAGTTAATAAAATATCTATTTTTCAACTTTGGATATGACCTCAGATTACTCAGATAAAAGACCCCAAGTGAGGATAGCTACCTTGTTTTGTTTGGGTTTGGTTTATCCAGACATATGAGTTTGTCAGTGTGGTGAGCTTGCAGGTAAGAAAAATACAATGCAATGTTTAGACTTGGTGAGAATTGACTACAGTTCTGAGAAGGCAAGAGACTTACTTGCCCAGGGTAACATACCCAGGAGGTATAAAAAGCTGATTCTGGTTTGTCTTGAACTGAAGAGTGGTTCTCTATCAACAGTGCCATTTTCTCATAATTATCCTTACCAACAAATCAGACAAATTCCCCTTTGGCAGCATTCCCTCTCTATATCTCAGTCTGTCCCACCTCAAGAAGCTTCAGGGCTATGTTGCAGACCAACTTATAAATTAAGATTTTAGACATTTAGTGTAAATAGCACCCACGCTGTCAGATAAGACCTAAAGGTTTTAATGATGGAATGGTGAGAAGAAAGGAAGGAAGTCTTTTTCCTGAGAGACTCTGTTATGGTTGAGAGCAGTTGGATGCTGGTAAACTGTCTCTAGTGGAGAGCCCAGGAGAGTGGATTTGTCTCACAGAAGAAACACCTGCCTGTGGGAAATTCAAGTTGAGCAAGAGAATCAGACTTGGGTGGTGGACATCCCAGGTTTATCCAAGCTCCTTATCTTTACCTTTGTGGATTTATTTTGCTGTGGACCTGTGTGCCTGAAATCTTTGATCATCGCTGGAACAGAAGTGGACCCAGTTGTGAGACATCCATTTTCCCTTCCAGCCAGCCACGCAAACAGCTTGTGCTTGTATAGAGTAGATCTTGACCCATCTCCCAATCCCTGAGTTTCGTCCTAGTTTTAGGGTGACCTCTCCCTAATCTCTTACCCTTAAAGTCATTATTAAATAGTAGTTTTAACTTCTTTTTGTTCCTTCTTCACAATCCAGAGGGCTCCCTCTAGGTTAATAGGTAATCCCAAGCTGGGTAGGACTGAAGTGACAGTTGGACTCAGCTGTCATCACTTATTTCCCAAGTCCTGTATTTTGTGGGTGTGAGTGTGATTCCCATTTGTATTTGTCTCAGTTAGTTATCCCTCTTCACCCAATCATTCTTCCTTCTTCTCTTCTATAAACCCCAGTGTTTAATTTACCCATTGCAGCTGCTAGAAAGAAAAGAACCAACTTAGATGCCTCCAAGCATCACTGGCAGGCCAAGGAACCTTTCATCTACCCCTTCTGGTCTGAGGTCATGAGCCATCCCTCCCCCACCAAACCTGTGTGCAAAGCAGAAAATGAAATGGTCACAAAAGGGCATAGTGCTGAGCAGGCTTTGATTTGGAAAAGGATTTATGGATCATGGGGTGTGATGGGAGGAAGGGGCACCCAGGAGAGCCCTTTACAGGCATGGCTCACAATTCTCTCACAGCACTAGAATTAGCATCCAACTCCTCAAGAACTATTATTGACCCATCCAAGATTTTCATGGCTAGACAAAAGGAATTATAATTAAGCACAAAGAGTGGACTTAGCTTAGGGGACAGAATGCAAGCAGAGAGAAAGAGGCTCAGGAAGAGAGAAGAAAACAGAAGAATAGATGAAAAAGAGATGCAGAGAAAAGCTACTGAGGACACTGAAGGGACGGGCGTACTGAGGGAGAGTGCTGGCGAGATGGCTTCAATTTAATTTTAAAGCAATGAACTGAGCCTGTCAAATGAATTTCCTCAGGAGAACATCTTTCCTCTCAGCGAAGAGCCAGGTGGATAAATGAATGATATGTAGACAATTCAAAGGGAGCTGAGAGGGAAATGCAATCACAAATCCCTAATGGAATGAACTGTTCTCTTCCACCTGGGCCCATGTACCAAATGTAGGCAGATAAGGAGCTATGCAGCAGTAAATAAGGCCATCACTGAAAGCAGTCTAGTCTTTTGTTCTTTGTTATTTCTATCTTCCAGAGCACCAATTTTCTTCCTATTCTAGTGAACACCTCAGAAACATTATCCTTCAACAGCTAAGAACTAAGAAAACTCTGATTTCCCTCATCTACCAGCTTAGAAAGCTTGTCAAGAAAGGAAATAAGGTTAGCTTGGCATGACCTGCTCTTACCAAAGTCATGCTGGCTTTCTGCAATCACTTTTTTCCTTATCTACGTGATCATTAACCATCACTTTAATTCTAGTATTCTCCCAGGAATTAAAGTCAAATTAACTGTAGTTGCAGATTATGTTTTCTTTCCTTTTTTTTTTTTTGAAAATTGGGAAAATATTTAAAATTTTACACTTTTGCATTTTCTACTTTTTCTATAATCTTCCCAATAGTAAAATCCAGTTGCTCCCAGGAGGGGTAGCACATGAAGTCACTAATACATTAGCATATGTTGCTTTGTCCAATTTGCCCAATTGCTTATCCATAATGTCAATATATCAGTAGAGCACTGGCCACCCTTTGAGAAAAGGGAGAAGAGCTAGGGAATAAGCATTTAATAAGTGCCACATTCCAGACACTATACTAAGCACTTTTTTAGAATATTATTTCATTTGATCCTCACAACAGTCCTGGGATGTAGACACAATTATGATCCCCATTTTACAGCTGAGGAAACTGAGGCTGCAGGTGGTTAAGTGACTTCTCTCGGACCATACAATGAGAAAGTGTATGAGAACACTGAATACATGCATAGATTGTAGCACCCTTAGATATCTTTTAAAGACTTCACAGTGGTACCTGGGGCCAACCCTCCTATATGAACAACTATTCTTCTTGTTTAGCAAAGTTTCATCCTTTTTCAGTGAGAAAATAGAAAGAACATAAGCTTGGAATTCAGAGTATCACAGTTCATGTCTTCTCTTCAGCATTCACCATCTGTGTGACCTTGGGCAAGTCTCTTAAGCTCCCTTAGGTTCAGTTTCTTCTTTTGCAAAAGGAAGGGAGTCACACTAGACAACATCAGGCACCTCTTCCCATTTTACATATGCCTATAGTCCTATGTCAGCCCATATATGATTCAATGACTATCAATGCTCCTGTCCCTGATTGCCTAACAGACTACATCATTCTAAAGTGCTACTTACTGAAAAGAGCCCCATGGGATCCAGAAAACAGACAATAACCATACACACAAGTACACACAAACACACAATCACAACTTCCAAGTGACAGTCCATGTACCTATTTGATGGAGCTACACCCCCACTCCATTTCTTGGGCATGAATGAATGTTGAAGTTTGTCTCTGCCATTTTTAGGATGGCAGCCACTGGAAAATTGGCAAAGAAGTGGAAGTCAAAAAGAGGAAGTCTTGCTTTCAATTGAACATTAGGAGAGTAAACAGAAAATATGAGAATCAGAAGAGTTTTATTTGAGAAGCTTCATTATGAGGAAGAGGGAGATAATGGGGTATCTTAGACCCCTTTCCAGCTCAGTGATGGTGAAAATAATTTTCCTGGCTGATCTATAATGTAAAAAGTTTGGAGATGACTTTGTTTCAAGGAAAGGGAAAAATCTCCACCCACCCCGAACTTTGAATTTCACAGCCCTGCATACTGTTCACAAGAAAGGCAAGCTCCCCACACCATTGATCAGCACTTGACAGGATGAATAACAGAGTAAAGGGGAGTAGTCTGGGGTGTATATAATTGTGGATGTGACAGGATTCTTCATCAAACGCAGGACCCCATGTGTAGGGAGCTGAGAGAGGTAGGGGGAGATGTAATTATTTCTCGATGGAAATATGAAAGATCACAGAGGGCTCAGAACTGGTCAGGGAGAGAGTTAGTGGGAGTAACTTGGAATGAGGAAAGCCATGCTAGAAACAGCAGTGCAATCTTAGGACAGAATGAATTCTCATCACTCTTATGATCTCAGAAGGGGGTGAGGGGCTGGGAGGAGGAGAGGAACTTTCTTCCTGATGAAACAACAGAAATAGTACCTCCTACAGGAAAGCTGGTCTGAGATGAGTCTGGTAGAGTGTGATTGGTAAAAGATCAATAAGCTTTTATTGTTTTCTATATTGCTGGATATTGTGCTGAACACTGGAGAACAAAGCAGGCGGGGTGGGGGATACCGGCTCTCAAGAATCTCACAGTTTAATGCAGGAAACAATGTGCAAATAACTGTGTAAATTAGATATATGGGATATATTTGGAGGAGACTCAGAGAGAAACCAGGAAGATTAAGGAGGACTAGGAAAGGTATCTTGAAGAAGGTAAGACTTTAGATGAAATGAAGGAAACCAGGGAAGCCAGAAGGCAGAGATGAGGAGAGAAAGAGTGCCAAGAATTGGGGACAGTCACTGAAAATACTTCAAGTCGGGAAGATGGAAACAGCTAGAAGGACAATATCATTGGATCAGAGTTTATGACAGGAGTAAGTCGTAAAAAGACTCCCCTTCTACTTTATGACCCAACCTTTTCTCTTCCATTTCATAGTAGTCGGAGAAACTCTCAATATGGTACAGGAAGTCACAAGGCATAATCATGCTTAATCTAAAAACTTAAATCTGTCTACCCAAACAAATGAGACAATGCTGGGATTTGATTCTGGCAGTTAAAAGTTTTCAGAATCCTCATCCCAACTCTTATTCTCACCAATGAGTTGGATTCTTGAGTAAGGAAGGCTACCCTCATTCAAGGGAGTAGGGATAGCCCTGAGAAGTTGGGGGTGTCATTCTGTAATTCATCAGCTCAAGTCCACATTCCAATGTACTCTCCCCAATGTCAATCACCAGTGATTATTCTCTCTAATTTATTTAAATAATTAACCTCAATTAGCTTTAATGAAGGGATATTTGCTGAGAAGATATAGCGAGCACAAACCTGCAAACATCCTCACCCCCACACATACCCCCAATAATGGGCGCATACTCTCTCCTATGCATTTCGGTGCTTGGGGAGATTGGTCTCAAAACTCAAGTGGTTGTTACATAGCTAGTGGACTGACTTCTGTCATTCCCTTTTGGCTACCTTCGATCTATGCTTCTTGGTCAAAGAGGACTCTCAGGACTTTACTCCTCATTCAACCAGCTGCAAAATCTGATATTTCAGGAATTTTCTTTTTTGGATTAGGAAGTTATATCTTCTCAGGCCTCAAGTATTATAGAAAGAACATTGTTTTATTAAGTCGTTGCAGTCATGTTTGACTCTTTGTGACCCTATTTGGAGTTTTCTTGGCAAAAATACTGGAGTGGTTTGCCATTTTCTTCTCCAGCTCCCTTTATAGATGAGGAAACTAAGGTAAATAGGGTTTAGTCACTTGCCCAGGGTCACGCAGCTAACAAGTGTCTGAGGCCAGTTTTGAACTTGGGTTTTCCTGGCTCCAGGCTTGGTGGTCTGTCCACTGTACCATCCCACAGCCCAACAAAGAACATTGTCCCCTGGTCATCCAGAAATGGTGATACTAGTCCTGGCTTTGACATTAATTAGCTATCTTCCCTTTTTTCACAAGATACCCACTACCTTACTGTATCTTAGTTTCTTCATCGATAAAACAAATTTTAGGTATTTAGCAAGAAGGACTTCAGCCAATCTGACCTGTTTGCTCTTTCTCCCACAGATATTCCACCTCTTCTATCCATCCACAGGCTTTCTTTCTTGCCTGGAATTCACTCTCATTTCATTTCTCCTTCCAAGGATTCCTATTTGCCTTCACGGCTTAGCTTAAGCCTCAGCTTCTACATGGAACCTTTCCTGTTCCCTCCAATAATGACTAATGATTCTTCCACTCTACCTGCTCTGCATCTGCACACACACACACACACATTATATACACATATTCATGTACAAACATACAACATACAGACATGCACATGTATATACATATACACACATGCATGTTCATATATGTGTGCATATGGACTAACAGATATATCTTGTGTTTCATATTTATTTTGTATATGCTCGTTTTTGTAGATGTGATAGAAGTTATAGAGACTGCTTCATTTCTGTCTTGGTATTGCCGTGCCCAAGATGGTTCTTGGTACATAAGAGATACTTTTAAAATGCCTTTTGATCTCTAAGATTTGCTTCCAGGTTCAGGGCTAATTGATTCTGAGCTGGGATGAATCAGAAACAGAAGTCAAATAGGTAGTAAGTCCATAGCCTTCTCTCCTCTGATGCTGCCAGCTACCTCTCATACCTGGACCATTGCGAAGGCTGCCTGCCTCAGTTTCCCCCCACTCTAATTCACTATCCATTGAGGCTACAAGTTCTAACCATGTCACCCTCCTAATCAAAAAACCCCAGTGGCTTTCTAGCACCTCCAGGAACAAAAATAAAATCCTCTATTTGGCCTTCAAAACCCCTCATAACCCAGCTCCCTTATCCTTTGCCAGCCTTTATACCAGTGATTCCCAAAGTGGGCGCTACCACCCCCTGGTGGGTGCTGCAGTGATCCAGAAAAGCGGTGATGGCCACAGGTGCATTTATCTTTCCTATTAATTGCTATTAAAATTTTTAAAAATTAATTTCCAGGGGGCTAATATTTTTCTGGGGGGTGGTAGGCCAAAAAAGTTTGGGAACCACTGCCTTATACCCTACTTCCCACCACATACCCCTCAATTGAGTAACGAGAACCTTCTTTCTGTTCTATGAACAAGCCATTTTTATCCCTTGGCTCTGGATACTTTTTCTGGCTGTCCCTCCATGCCTGGAATGCTCTCCTTTTTCATCTCTGTCTACTGCCTTCCCTGGCTTCCTTTCAGTCCCAAATAAAATCCCATCTTTCCTAAGCCTTTCCCAACTCCTTTAAAGTCCATTGCCTTTCTTGGTTTTCCTTTTTATCCTGTGTATAGCTTGTTTTTGCATATATTTGTTTATTGCCCCCCTCCTTTCAATTTTGAGCTCATTGAGGGCAAGGAGGGTTTTTTTACCTATTTGGGGGGCACTTAGCATGGTTCCTGACACATAGTGAGTGCTTCATAAATCCTTATTGACTGACTAGTAAATTTCAGAAGCCTGGTACTTTAATTCCAAATAGAAGAATCTTTATACTACATTAAACTATACTATAATGTATATACATATATTTATAGTATATTTGGAGATTGTTTAGTATGGTATCAGTATTGATACCATACTAAACAATCTCCAAAACCAATAATTATTGTTATGTTAGTCAACACACTTCCACCTCAGTTTCCTTTTCTGAAAAATGAAAAGGGGTTTGACTAGTCAATAATTAACAAATATCTATTAAATATTTACTGGTATTTTAAAATGCTAAAAAATTAAGTACTGGGGATAGAAATACCCCAAAAAGACATTTACTACCCTGAAGGAATTTAACTTCTAATTGAGGTAAATAATAATTAAAAGCTAGTTTTAAAGAGTAGGGGAAACATGACTGGGGATGGCGATGAGGTCTGGAGGGCCAGAAGCAAAGCCTAGAGAGAAAAGGATAGTTGGCCTGGCTGACCTTACTAGTTGTGTGGCTCTGGACAAATGACTAAAATCACTTTCAGTTTTCTCAAAGCCTGGTAAGTTTAAATGATCTTTAACTCTTTTTTTTTATAATCCACTTAAATCCACTAATGGAGTCCATATAGGTTATTTTTCTATAGCTTTGAAGAAAAACCTGGTAGGATGAAACTCTCTCAAGAGTTTCTTAGCTCTCAAGAACACAAAGGATTATCTGGTCACTGCACTCTCAGGGCAAATTGAACCCATTCACCATTTCCATATTTTAGATGGCTGGACATGAAGAAAAGTGGAGAAGGAAATAGGAAACCATTCTAGTATCTTGTCCAGGAGAACCCCATGGACAGTATAGTCCATGAGGTCATGAAGCATCAGACGGAACTGTACAGAGCAGCATGCAAAAGAGATTAGACCCTTGTCCCTAGTACCAATAGGAGGAAGCTCCAAGGAGACAGTTCAGCTTAAAATAAGGAAAAATTTCCTAACCTTTAGAGCTATCCCAGGAGAACTCTGTGTACACCGTACAACAATAATATGCAATAATCAACTGTAAACGACTTTATTATCAGCAATGCAAAGATCCAAGACAACTCCAAGGGACTCATGATGAAAAAGGTTATCCATTGCCATACAAGGAATTGATGGGATCTGAATGCAGATTGAAACGTACAATTTTTCACTTTATTTCCTTCACGAAATTTTTTCTTGTATAAATGATATGTCTTCTTTTTCAACACGATGAACAAGGAAATATATATTGCATGATAGCACATGTATGAGCTACATCATATTATCTGCCATCTCAGAAAAGGAGGAGGGAGGAAACAAATACTGTAAAATGTCAGAAAATGATTATTACATTTTTTATCTACATGTAATAGGGAAAATATAATTAAAAATGAATTAAAAATTAAACAACAAAAAAATAGAGCTATCCCAAAATGAAAATGGGATGCTCAAGGCCAGAGGATCTTTTGTCAATAGAGGTATTTAATCAGAAGCCAGATGGCCACTTGTCAGGTATGTTATAGGTAGAATTCATGTTTCAGGTTGAAGCTGAACCAGATGATCTGAGATTATAGCAAGATTTTATGCAGCCATAGATGTATAGAAGCTGAATCAATGCAGAATAGTGGATAGCCTTCATTGCTTTTCTAAGAAGAAAATTAATATGCTAAGAGGGCCACCTAAGCTCTGAAAAGAAATGCCTACATCAACTGGGTCTCAGATAAATTTGGATGGGTGGATGGGGAACATCTTTTGTTCCTTAGTACTGACTCTAAAATGGTTAAGCTCTATAGAAAACTGAAATTCTGTGGCTTCCAAGAGCCTGGGAGTTGTAGAATATCCATTATAAAGAAGACTTCAGATCTGTATTCCATAAACAAAAGATTGAAGATATGTACTCTATAAATTTATTTTTTTGCGTTTGTGGTTAATTGTACTTCCTTTTTTTTTTTTATTACAGATTGGAATTTTGGAAAATTCCAATCCTGTCAGAGAACAAACTTACTTGCTAAGAAGGATTTTCTCATATTTTGGATAAAATCAAAAGAAGGGATTACTGACTCTCCAGTGGCCTATAGGAATACTAGAACCAGAGCCCTCATATTGGAGCAGATAAAGATGGGGAATCCAAAAGTGATAGAAACTGGGAGCCTGAGACCATCCAGAACACCGATCTCTTCCTACCTTGGTCACTTTCCTCCTCTATACAAAACACAATTTGGCCATAAAAGGATAAGAGGGGATGGATTAAGAAGAGAGCAACAGCTGGGGTAGTAGGATGGGGCCTTGGACCCTGATAACTGGCTACTCGCAGAAGAAATTCCAGACTGAGAATCAGAAGACAAGATTAGACTATTAACTTTCTTTTTTAAAATCTTACCTTCCCCCTTAGAATTAATACTGTGTATTGGTTCCAAGGCTGAAGAGCAGTAAGGGCTAAGCAATGGGGGTTAAGGGACTTGTCCAAGGTTACCCAGCTAGGAAGTGTCTAAGTTGTTTGCTTTTTTTCCCCAAACCCTTACTTTTTGTTTTAGAATCAATACTGTGCATTGGTTCTAAAGCAGAAGAGTGGTAAGGGCTAGGCAATGGGAGTTGAGTGACTAGCCCAGGGTCACACAGCTAGGAAGTGTCTGAAGTCACATTTGAACCTAGGAGGTTAATATAAGTAGTATAGATATTAATAATAATTATACATGATAATTAACCATATATCAATTTAAGTAACATTTATATAGCATTTTGTTTTGCAGAACACTTCACAGACATCATCTCAGTTGATTCTCACAATAATCCTATAAAGCATGTGTTGTCATTATGTCCATTTTAAAGATGAGGAAGCTGAGACTGAGCATACTTAACAGATTTGCTGTTTAACACAGCTCAGGGAGGTTTGGGATACCACCATTCTACTATGGGGAAGGTAGCAATTTCCCTTATATGTACCATTTATGCTGCTGGGAAAAGCCTGAGGGGTCCCCAGTTCAGGGCAGTACATTCCCGGCCCTGATGCCATGGGAAAATGGGGAGGTGAAGGAGATTGTTATTAAGGCTTGCATTCCTGATTCAAAGCTTCCTTACAATATTTTCTAAATAAAAAACTTGGGGTATAGGCGTGGTTGCTGAATTGTCAGTCGTGGCTTGGGAGAGAGATCAGGCTTCTTAAGAGAAAAATAGCATGGCTGGATGGTGAAACACCACTGGAAAAAAGGCAGCACAAGATGGTAGCTGGGAGAGAAGGATTCAAGATTTATTTATTTAGGGCAGATTGTCACCTGGTAGAGCGTATACACAAGGAAGTCCACTGGGATCTTCAGAAAGGTATAAATTGGGGATTAGTCAGTTCCTTCTTGTTTTACTCTGACAGAGTGACTCAGCTTCCCCATCAAATTTGTTGAGCTGCCCAGGCTTGCAGGGAGTCAGGGAACAATTGTGATCCTAGTAAATGCCTGAAAGGAATTGGAAATTTTGTTTTCCTCATTCCAGGTAAAGAAATCCACCTATGAGGTCACCCACGTATATACCTTCCTAGGGGTTGTAAGAAAAATTCTTTATAATAGCTAATTATATAGGAGGCTAAGTGGCTCAGTGGATAGAGTGCCAGGTCTTGAGTCAGGAAGACTCACCTTCCTGAGTTCAAATCTGGCCTCACACACTAGCAGTGTGATCCTGGCTAAGTCACCTAGCCCTATTTCCTTGGTTTCTTCATCTTTTAAATGAGCCAGAGAAGGAAATGGCAAATCACTTGAGTGTCTTTGCCAAGAAAACCAAAAATGGGTGTAAGACACAACTGAAAAACAATTCACAAATAGGATATTTATATTGTGCTTTAAGGTTGGCAAAATGCATCTTTATCTCACAACCATTGGAGGTAGATGCAATTATAATCTCCATTTTATAGCAAAGAGAACTGAGGCTAAAAAAGGTTAAGTGACTTACCCAGGGCCACACAGCAACTGCGTGTCTAAGGTAGGATTAAAATTCACATCTTCCTGACTCCAAGTTCAACATCCATTGCGCCACCTTGCTGCCTATTTATAAAAAACTGAAGAGCTCTAGAAATAAGTGATTATTGTACTTTTCAGCAGCCAGATGGGGAGGGGAGTACATTCTCCTGACCAGACGTTAGGGACCCCTCACCGGATCAGGATTGGTTCAGCTCAGAGGTGCCACGGTTTCGAAGCTGCAGGAGCCTCGGGAGAGTCTATAAATAGGAAATAAAGCCGAGAGGGCCACAATCCCACGGGATGACAGCAAAGGATACAAGAAGGCGAAGTGGTCCCCAAACTCACTAGGGAGAGGAAGGATGGGGTTGGTTAATATATCACCTGATGGTGTTGAAAGGTTTACAAAAATCCGGTTATATTTTTTAATCATCTTGCATTTTAGACCTTTAAAGTACAAATATGGATTTCAAACATATCAAGGGAACAAATTAACTTAGAAAAATGGTAATGCTTTCCAAGGTTGCACCTGCCATGAAATCGCTCCAAGTTTGCATTTTCCCGGGGTCTCCGGTGTGTCATTACAACAGATTGATTGCCCTCCTCTCCTGAACAACTCCCCCATTAGAGGGTTATTGTATGGAAATTAATGGAAGGCTGGGAACATTTTTTTGCAGCTGCAGTAGTCGGAGTCAGTTTTGATTAAGCGATAGAAACCCGGCAGACTGGGGGGATCTCTTTGCTTTAGCAGGCTCTTTTATTATCACTCCCGTCAAGTTTAGTTGCTGGAGCTACTCCCAGAGTGCTTCCGCGGCAGCCTCCTGGATGGTGCAGTTTACATTAGTTCATCTACGTGTTTTTTCAAATGTCTCCCTGTTCAATTTCCCCATTAGTAGGCAAGTTTGATGTCACTTTGAAGGCCGGTCTTGCTTTCTTTTCTTGTTCTTTTATTTCCGTAGCCCCTTCTGCCCTACCCGGTCCCCTCCTCTAGCCTCTTTCTTCCAATGATGAAGGGAGGATCATGCCCCGAGAAAAATTCCTCCCTACCCCATCCCTCTGCACCTTGCCTCCCTCTCTCCCAAACCAGGCAGAGAAACCAGTTGGAGGACCAGCCTAGTGATCAAATCCAAAATGGCAGACAGAACGTAGGAAACCAAAGAAGGCCCCCTTCCTTCTACACTGTGGGTCACAGTTTTGCAAGCCATTCTTCCAGAACTGTGGGCTCACACGGATGCTTTTGACCTGCCTGGTGATTTCATTGGTTTAAGGTGTTTTGGGTGAAGAATCCTCTCAACCTTGCTCAAGTCGGTTTTTTTCTCTCCAACTGAATCTTCGTGCCAGGAGTATAGAGGCTGGTCCAATGGGTCACATCAAGAGTATAAGTCAGTCAGCAATTGAACGGAATTTACTAAACAGACTGCTTATTCCCATTATTATTATTAACAGCAATAGCTAATACATAGAATGTTAGAAATTTCCAGTTTTAAGAAGGGAGGGAGTACCTGGGAACTTTAATGTGACAAATAAACAAACTAAATAATTAACATAAAAAAAGAAGTATCTCTGGAATCAGAGATCTTGGCTCCAAATGTTATGAGATTTGCTACTAAATTCGAATACTACCTTTGTGGATCTGGGTCTCAACTTTATCATTCATAAAATAAGGGGATTGGTTTAGATGGCATCTGAGGTCCCTTCTAACTCCAGATCTATGATCTTAAGACATTTAATATGGTCTACCTACATTTTCTTCTTTGAACCTTCAAAATGACCTTGTGAACAAGCTATTACATTTTACAGATGAGAAAACTTGAGATCCAGAGCAGTGAAGGGAGTTGCCCTTATTCAGAGAAAATATTTGGGGAACTAGACTTAAACCAAGGTCTTGCCAACTCCAAATCCAACAATTTAATCTGGGTTTTTCTAACTCCAAGTTTAACATTCTATCCATTCTGCCAGGATTCCTCTCATTGGCTGAGCTGTGTGTTGAGATTTATCAACAGCAGACTAAAATTGTCAAGGATAGCAAGAATTAGTTGTAACTAAAGGAAAGATTTAGAGGCCATTTTCCTGGAGTATAGTAGTAGTGGGCTGCATACTTACAGCATATAAGTGGGGCATAGAATGATGGGCCTGAGTTTAAACTTAGCCTAAGATATATCCTCTTTGTGTAATCGGAGATAAGTTGTTAAACCTCTGTCTGTCTTAGTTTCCTAATCAATAAAATGAGGTTAATAATATATCAACATCCCATGGTCATTATAAGAGAGGTGATACTTTTTCTTAAGTGTTAGCTATTACTATTACATAACTATCACATCTGATTTTCACAAATCACCCATAGGCCATACAAATAGTAGCAGTTTCACTTTAAAGATGAAATCCAGGCACAGTTAAGAAAAGTAATCTGGCCAAATCATACCACTAGAAAGTGCAAAACCAAGACTTGATCCATGTGTCCTGACTCTAGAACTGGAACTGCTTCTATTCCCATCTAAAGGGCCAGTATGGTGAAATAATCAAAGAATCCTAGGATTGGAGTCCAGAGGACTAAATTTAGATCCTGCTTACAAAAAGGGTGAGGACGGGCAAGTCATAACTTTCCAGATTCACAATTTCCTCATCTGTAAGACAGGGTTGGTGACAGTTAGTTGCCCTGAGAAGCACTAGGACATAGAATAGAGAGGGTCAGCCTTAGAGTCAGGGAGACCTAGATCAAAGACTTCCTCTGATCCACAGTGGTGTGACTAATAGCAAGCCACAGAACTATTATGCTCCTATTGTTGAGAACTCTCTCCTGCAGTAGTCTTCTAATTACTCTTCCTGCCTCAGTTTCTTCTCACTCCAAGCCATCTTACTTTCCAACTGCCAAAATGATTTTCATAAAGCATAAGTTTGCCCATCACACACACACTCAATAAACTCCAACAGCTCCTTATTACCTCCACAGTCAAATTAAAAATTCTCTTTGTGACATTTAAAGTACTGATTCTTTCCTACCTTTTAGCTTACTTCCCTCCACTTCACTGACATATTTGTCCACATATATAACACAACACTCCATCTGCCACCTCTGTTATATTGGCTATCCCTGATGTTTGGAATGCACTCTCCTCACTTATGACTCCTAGCTTCCCTGCTTCCTTCAGAATTCAGCTCAAAGTCCACCTACAGTTTCTTCTCAGACCTTACCCTTCCCAACCATTCCTCCATTCTTCAGTGCCTTCCACTAAGATGACCTTCTACTTAACCCTTTATGTATCTCATGCACATAGTTTTGTTTTGTTTTGTTTTTTTGCATGTTGTCTTCCCATTAGAATATTAAGTCCCTTAGGACAGAGATTGGGGGGGGGGTCTTTTCTTTTCTTTGTATACCCAGGGCTTAGCACAAAACATAGTAAATCTTAACAATTGCTGTTGATCTTTCAGGGCTTCAGACAATTCTCTGACACTACCCCACAGCTGCTTTGCCAGTCTGTACGGATGCAGGATAATAATTGCACCAGTAAAATCATACATCCAGACCAAAACAAAAATTTGCATTAACTGCTTTGCAGGACATTGTCAAGAAACATTTTATAAGTCTTCAAATACTATATAAATGTAATGGTGTTACTTTCTTGAGGTTCTACTCTTCCTTCTAATTCATGCCCACTAAAAAGATCTGCAAATTCTAGCCCCATTCAAACAAAAAATGGGGTAATGGAGTGGTGGCAGAGAATGAAGCCCAATGAAATATCATCTACAGGAGATCTTTCGTGTTAAAATTCCAAACTTTTGCTTTGGTAAAGATTGGACCTATTAAAAGACTTCTAGTATCTGTGGCAAGAAAGGAAAGTGAGTAAGTAGAATGGATATTTGCAAATGGTCAGGATGAGGTATCTGGACCCTGAGTTTGATGAATACTTTTTGACAATCTGACTATCGTTAGGTCAAGGTCTCAGAATGGAGGCCTCAGGATAAGTATTCAGCACAAGCTCTGGCCAATTTTACCCCCATAATACTGTGCTCAGAAGGTGAAAGGGAAATTAGAGTATTTTTCATTCAACAGTAACTCAGTCTAGAGGACAAAAAAGATAATAATCATCCATTTATCAAGGAGGGGGGAGCAAAACAGGTGACATGTGCAATAGCACAAGCCCCAAGGGTGTTTGTGTCTGTCCTTTGCTGTGATTCCCCAACATGGCAAGAATTAGAATTATAGCTCGAGACCAAAGTATAGTTTATTCTGAGAGCTGATTTAATTTTTTTCCAATCCCAGGCTACTCCCTTTGGTTTCTACAACATAAGTTTCTACAATGTAGGGAAATGTACATGTTGAAAATCCTGACATGGTAGAATTTCATCATAGAGGGCTAATATGGAGTAGAGCTTTTCTCACCCAAATGGAAAAGTGGTAGATATTAATTAAACTCCACACTTTCTTCAGTGGAGATAAAGAAAATCTCCTCATAGCTGGGGAAGAGTAATTATACCATCAAAATGTGGAGGTAACCTAAGAAAGGGAAACCACAGCGGACAGTCAACAAATATTTTAGTACCTGCTATGTGCCAGACACTGTGCAAAGTGCTGGGGATAAAGAGAAAGGCAAAAAGTATGATCCCTCCTTTCTAAGGGCTCGTAGTCTTAATGGGGAAGACAGCATGGAAAGAGCTATGTACAAATAAGACATATACAATATATACAATACATTTATACACTATATATAATAATACATGATATATATGATACCTATAAAGGGAAGGCACTAGCATTAAAAGGTTTCAGAGAGACTCCTTATTGAAGGTGAGATTTTAGCTGAGATTTGAAGAAAGTAAAGGAAGCCCAGAGAAATAGATGAAGAGGGAGAGTATTATAGGTATGGTGGACAACCATTGAAAATGGCCATAAATGGTGGATGAAGTTCTTTCTACCAGTAACAGCAACAAAGACAATTTCATCTGATCACGAAGTACATGAGGGTAAGGAAGAGTTAAATGTCAGGTCAAGGTCTAGATGTCTAATGGAGAGATGGAGATTCAAGACTAGAGGCTAGCATAGAGGTTAGGGGCAGATATCAAGATGGGAGAATCATTAACATAAAAATGATCATTTAATCCATAAGAACTGATCAGATCAAAAAGTGAAATAGAATGTAGTAAAAAGAGGAGGTCCAGGATGGAACTTTGGAAAGTAAATGTAACTATGCTTACTGACACATTCCAAGAGATTTAAGGTTTTAGAACCTACAGATAGGACTAAGATTTTCTCCTCCTTTTATATAGTGTTCAACATACTTTGAACATAAGGTGGGGGTAGAAAGAATACGACTTTTCGAGTGATAGACCATAGTGGCAGATAGTCTTATGGCTTTCAAATATGGCCAGTATATTGATTGTTTTTTTTCTGTTTTGCTTCCTTTGGTAGAGGGCTTTCCCAACCAGACAGAAAAAGATTTTATGCACCTTGGTAGGCATTTAGTCAGCTACATGACCTTAATGTCTGTCTCTACAGTATTTTTATGTTTATTGTTTACTTGTATGGGGAAGAACATCCATGAGAATAGGAGTTAGGAGACTCAGTTTCTATCTAGCTCTAGCTTTTAACTAGCTATGGAATCTTTGATAAATCACTTCTGTTTAGACTTCAATTTTCTCCTCAGATTTTTCATAGCATTTGCCTAGCTCTCACTTGTATTCTAGTTATTTGTATATATATTTCTTTAAACCTCTATTATAGTTCTCAGGGGGGGACTATGGACAGAGTGCAGACTCTGGAGTCAAGAAGACCTGGGAATGAGTCCTGCTAGGACAACTCTAGCTCTGTGATAAGAACAAAGTATTGAACTTCTCAGTGTCTCAGACGCTGCCCAAGACTAAGAGTTAACAATCGACAATGGCTAAAAGGAGTTTTTATACCAATTAAAATTATTTGTCTATAACACTGAATGTTATAGATAGTTATACAAAGTTATGAACTCATAACTTTAATAGATGCAATTTCCAATTTTGACTTCAAAGAACTGACTCTTCCCACCCCACAATGGAGAGATGATAGACCATAGTGGCAGACAGTGTTTTATATCTTTCAGATTTGTCCAGTGTGTTGATTTCTTTCCCTTGAAGGAGAAGAGCAAAATTCCCTCCATCTTGGAACAGCCTTGACAATTAAAACTGATAGGACAAACATATTCTTCTGAAAATACAAGGATGCTCATGAAGCAAATTGCTTTAGAATGTAAAACATAAGAACCACAGAATTAGAATGAAAATTTAGAAACTGAACATTTTTATAATACCTTTGACATTTTTCACATTTTCTATTATCACTTACACAATTCCACCTTTAAACCTATAAAATAAAAAGTCATGCCATGTAGAATTAGAATAGTGTTCACAGCAATGATTCTGTTTTCCTTTGTTTAATCAAATGAAATCTTTTGGCTTATCTGACTGTGACTAGATCTGTTTTCTGATATTTCTTTTTGTACTTATTGTTATGAGAGGATTGGTTTGGAGCTGAAGAAGAGGTGTTGGAAAGTGACAGTAAGGTAATTTTTTTTAATCAATAAAGCATTTTAATTAAAAAAATTATAAATAGGAACCCAAGTTAGAATAAAGCCCTTCAATATAAGTGCAGAATCTGTTTTATGTCAGTCTTTACTTCTACATCATTTAGTACAGTTTCTTACATATGCTAAAATATTAATAAATGTTTGTTGAATTAAGGAAAGCCAAATACATAATATCTAAAGTCCCTTTCAATTATATAGTGAATCTAGGATAAAATATTCATTACTACTTCCTGGAATGGTATGGAATGTTATTATATTCAATTCTATTGGGAGCAGAAGGAAGGAAGGTAGCATTTATTAAGCACCAACTATGTACTAGACATAATGCTAAGTACTTAACAAATCCCCAATAAGGATCTCATTTGAGCCTCATAACAACCCTAAGAGTTAGGTGCCATTAGTACTTTCACTTTAAAATTTAGGAAATGAGGCAGGTAGAGGTTAAGTGACTTGCTCAGGGTCATATAACTAATAAGTATCTGAAGCCAAATTATAACTCTGGGGTTAGGAAAATGCTCACCTTCCTAATACCCCATTTCCCTGTTCCTCCCCCACAAATATCTCTATTGCCTTTCCTTTGCCCCGTTTTCAGATGCTTTGCCCTCATGTGAGAACCCTTTCTCCGTTTACCCTCTCACTCAATAATAAACCATTATTGGGGGATATGGGGTGCTTGCAGTTATCAGGAAAAAACAGTAGTCCATAGCCAGCTTGTCTACGATCTTCAATTTGCCCCCATGTGAATCCATCTAGGGATTAACATTGGACAGCTCTAGAATGACATGCTGGGAACCAATTTCTCTTTTCCCCCTTGGGCAATGTATTTCAACCACCTTCCACCTGGCAACATAATCCCCAAAGCTCATTTGGGAATCCAGCTCATCTTGGTCCCTCTCAAAGCTTTTAATAGCCTTGAAGAGACAAGCTGTCTCCCCAGGGTTGGTAATTTATGATCCCTGATAGCATGCTCTTGGAAGAACATCAGAAAGGTTTCATTTAAAGGACTCCCTCCTACTGGGATTTGGGGGTACAGTGGCTTCCCATCTCTCTTTGCTCCCTTCCTCGTGCCCCTCCTCTCTTCCCCAAGACATTTAAAGCAATGGAAGTGAAAAAACTCAGTGAGTGTCTCACAGGCTACAGGTATTATTGTGGGAAGGAAGTTGTGACTTTTTCAGCCCCTGAAGTCATCAGGGTGTTTGTGCTGTTTCTTGCTGTTCTAAAAGTACGCTGTTGCTGGCTGTCTTGACAGGCCAGGGTGATACTGGGTCACGATTTTCCTCATGCTGAAGAAGTTGACTCCCATTAAGAAACCTGTAATCATATCAGTTTGCAGGAAAAGTATGCCACAGTTAAAGTTCTGCCTGTAAATATCCTTGCTGAGCACAGAAAGAAAGGCATTAGGGCGGCCCAGACCCTATCCATCTTTAAGACACATTTCATGAAGCAGACAGGCCAACCAGAAAGATGCTTTCAAGAAGAAATCCCATTAATAGTGTTCAGCTTTTTTGCTCAGTGGCCCTCTGACTATAATTCTGCAGGAAAGGTTCAGGCATGGATCCGGTGAGCCTTCCGTTGACCTCCAAGAATAGATTGTCTAAGTGACATTTGAGGATAGCCCGGCTGAAAAATGCCCAATGATTCTGATCACAGGGGAGGAGACAGGCCAGGAAGGTAGAAGAAATGGACATGAGTCAGTATAATGTCAAGCTGACAAAGGGAATTGGTGACATGAGGGCAGCCAGCATCAGCAAGGTCCAGAGTGCAATGGGAATGGGGGAATCAGCTCAGGAGCAGAAGGAAAAGAGTGCTGGATGCTTTATTAAATTTTAAAAACTTGGAAAACAACCTGTAAAATCATCACCTGCTTAGTGAATAGTTCCTAACTCTCCTAGTTTGTTGCTGGACTTGTAGGAAACATAGAATCCAACAAAAGTTTGTTTACAAGAAACATACTCAAAATATAGATTTACATAAACTTAAAAGGGTGGAAGGCAGGATTTATTATTATTTAGGCAAAATTTAAAAAGCAAGGACAGCAATTATAATCCAAAAAAGACAACAGTAAGAAAAGGTTCAAAAGTAGAAAAATAGTAACAATGAAATATTATCAGTTTTAATGTCAGTATTAAACAATATCTGACAGAAAATCTAAGTAATGCAAAAGTTAATGGAATCACCAAAGAAATGGACAGCAAAGCTATAAGAGGTAGAGATCCTAATGTAGTTTTTTTGGACCTCTGCAAATGTACCAACAGCAAAAAAAAAAAAAAAAAAAAAAAAAAGGAAGGATCTCAATAAAATTTCAGAAAAAGTTAGATACTGTAAGAGGGAAATTTAGGTATTTTATAGATATATAAACACATCTATAGTGATTGCTAAACTGAACTAGAAAGGTGTATGAGTGTGTGTCTATATCTATCTATGTATCTATCTATCTATTGATTCATCTATCTATGTATTTATGTATGGATGTATTTATGTATGGATGTATGTATCTATCTATCACCTATCTATCCACCTATCTATGTCAACAGTCCATAGCATCTTTCAAAAAATCAGAAAACATACTAAGTCTGAAAAAACTAAATATTCTGCTAAATAAATGCAGAAAAACAATTGATATAATCATTATTGACTACAAAGCAATAAGGTAGTCAATGAAAGATCATAGAAGAAAAGATTCAAATGTAAATGCAGACTAAAACATACCCAAACTTTTTAAATATCATCAAAAGAGTCCTTAGAGCTGAACATTTTTCTCAACAAAGAAATAACAGGTCAATGAATTGAGTATACAACTAAAAAAAAGTTCTTAGAAAAGTAGCAAAATAACAATGTCAAAACAGAAATTCTGAAAATCGAAGAAAAGACTAACAAATTGAGTGCAAATAAAAAAACTAGAAACTTAAAAAATAAAAACCTCACAAAAGATATAAACTAGCAACTAATAAAAGTGTTAAAAAGAAAGTGAACTTTTGCTACTAATAGCAATGTAATAATCCAGGATCTTTCTGAGAAACTTATGAGAAAGAAAGCTATCCACATCTAGTAAAAGAACTGTGGGAGAAGGAATCCAGAAGAAAACGTATGATTTATAATTTTTTATATATGCATATGATTTGAAGTTTGGATTTTAAAAGATTACTCTATTATAGAAATTAATAATAAGGAAATAGGTTTTGAGTAATTATATACATATATACCCAGTGGAATTGTTTGTCAACTCTGAGATTGGAATCAGTACCATATTTGTGTCATAAAAGGAATTTGGTAGGACTCCTTCTTTGCTTATTATGTCAAATAATTTGTATAGTATTGGGATTAGATGTACTTTGAATGTTTGATAGAATTCACTTGTGAATCCATCAGGACCTGTCGATTTTTTCTTAGGGAGTTCTTTGATGGCTTGTTCAATTTCTTTTTCTGATATGGGATTATTTAGGTATTCTATTTCTTCTGCTGTTAATCTAGGCAATTTACATTTTTGGAAATATTCATCCATATCACCTATATTGCTATATTTATTGCCATATAATTGGGTAAAATAGTTTTTAATGATTGCCTTAATTTCCTCTTAATTAGAGGTGAGGTCTCCCTTTTCATCTTTGATACTGTTAATTTGGTTTTCTTCTTTCCTTTTTTTTATTAGATTAACCAGTACTTTGTCTATTTTATCTCTTTTTTCAAAATGCCAGCTTCTAGTCTTATTTATTAATTCAATAGTTCTTTTACTTTCAATTTTATTAATTTCTTCTTTGATTTTTAGTATTTCTAATTTAGTTTTCATCTGGGGATTTTTAATTCATTCATTTTCCAGTTTTTTAAGTTGCATGCCCAATTCATTAATCTCTGCCCTCCCTAATTTGTTAATATATGCACTCAGTGATATAAATTTTCCCCTTAGAACTGCTTTGGCCAAATCCCATAGGTTTTGGTAAGAAGTCTCATCATTGTCATTGTCTTCAATGAAATTATTAGTTGTTTCTATGATTTGTTCTGGGATTGGGGAGAGAAGAGGGGAGAGGCACAACATGAATCATGTAACCATGGAAATATTTTAAATAAAAATTTAAATTAAAAAAAGAAAGTAAACTATAAAGTGGTAATCATCAAAATAATCTGGTATCGGTTGAGAAATAGAGTTGTGGATCAACGTAATATCTTAGGTAATAGTTAATGATCATAATAAACCAGTGTCCAATAATCTCCAAAATCCCAGGTACTGGGGAAAGAACTCAATATATGACAAAAACTATTGGGAAAATTGGAAAACAATATGGCAGAAACAAAGCATAGACCAACATTTCACATAAAATACCAAGATAAAGTCAAAACAAATACTTGATATAGAAATAAAAGGTGATAACATAAACAAATTAGGGGAACATGGAAAAGAATACCTGTCAGACTTATAATAAGGGAAGAATTTCTGGATAAGACATAGAAAATATGAAAAACAAAATTAATAATTGATTATATTAAATTTTAAAAAGGGTTGTACAAACAAAATCAATGCAACCAAGATTGGAAGGGAAACAATAAATTGGGGGGAAAATTTTAGAGAAAGTGTCTCTGACAAAGACTTCATTTCCCAAATATATAGAAGCTGAATCAAATTTATAAAAAATACAAAGTGTTCTCCAATTGATAAATGGTCAAAGATATGAACAGGCAGGTCTGATGAAAAAATAAAAACTATCTATAGTCATATGAAAAATGTTCCAAATCACTATTGGTTAGAGACTTGCAAATTAAAACAACTCTGAGATACCACCTCATAACTATCAGATTGACTAATATGATGAAAAAGGAAAATTATAAATGTTGGAGGGGAGGTGAGAAAATCCACTGTTGGTGGATATAAGCATTCTGGAAAGCAATCTGGAACCATACCCAAAGGGCCATAAAAATATGCATACTCTTTGACTCCAAAATACTACTACTGAGTCTGTCTCTCAAAGAGATAAGAGATAGGGGGAAAATGACCTACTTGTACAAAAATATTTATAGCAGCACTTTTGTAGTGGCAAAAAAATTGGAAACTGAGGAGTTATCTATCAATTGGGCAAAGACTGAGCAAGTTGTGGTAGGTGATTGTAATGGAAAACTATTGTGCTATAAGAAATGATTAACAGGATAAGTTCAGAAAAAACCTGGAAAGATTTATATGAACTTATAAACTGATGCAAAGTGAAGTGAGCAGAACCAAAAGAATACTGTATAGAATAACAGAAATATCTGTACGATGATCAACTATGAAGAACTAAACTATATCAGGAAAACCAGGTTCCAGGACAGTTCCAAAGAACTCATGGTAAAAAATGCCAATAAAAGAAATTGTTGGATTTGATTACAGTGCAAAGTATGCCATCTTTTACTTCATTTCCTTCATGAATTTTTTAATGTAAATGTGATATGTGTCATCTTTCATGGCATGGGGAATATAGAAATATGTAGTGTGGGTCAGCTCTGGTATCACCTTTATTCAACTACTTTCATCTTCTGGGAAGAGGGAGAGGAAGGGTGGGAGATCATCTGAATCATAAAATGTTAGAAAACAATTGTCAAAAAAATGTTTCTATAGATAATAGGAAAAAAAGAAAGGAAAATCAAATTTCAATATGAAAAAGAAGAATTCACAACAAATGAAGAGGAGAGAAAGGAAATTACTAGAAATAATTTTTGTCTAGCTAAATGTCATCAAAAATGCTAAATATTCACATTAATAGAACAAAATTTGAAAATTTTAGTAATGGCTAGTACTTAAAATTTTCAGTCTTTTTTACATGTTAACTAGTGTTAGAAAAATGAACAAGTTATAAATGAACTCAATGAGAAAAAGAACTATACAGATTTAAAATTGAATTCTATCAAACATTCAAACAAATATTAATTCTAATATTATATAAATAATTTACCAAAAGTAAAAAAATAAAAGATTCTGCCAAATTCTTCTTTTTATATAATAAAAATATTATCTTGATACCTAAACCATGGAGAGACAAGAAAAGAAAGAAAAAAATAAAAAAAATAATATTTTCTTAAGATTGTACATTATTGCCAAATTAGATTTGCACCAAGAATGCACTTGGTTTAATATTAGAAAACATAAATATTGCACACTATATAAATGACAAAAACAGTAAAAATCACAGTTTTGCCAAGAGATGCAGAAAAAGCTTGTGATAATATATAACATCTAATTCTGTTTGCGATATTTTTGAAAATCCATTTATTCTATGTTTTTCATTAACTTATTTAAAACCAATAGTCATAGTTATATGTAATGGGGAAATGCCAAAACCTTTTCAATAAGATCAAGGGTAAACAAAGATGTCTATTTTCACAACTCTTTAATATAATTCTAGAAAGGCTAGTTATAGCAATGAGCAAAAAGTGAAGTTCTCTTAAGCATAAGCAAAGAAAAAATAAAATTGTTGCTTTTCCCAGATTATATTTGCTTAGAGGACCCTCGAGGGCAACTAAAATTTAACTGAAACAATTAATGACTAATGTAACAGGATAAACCTATGTAAATCATCAACTTTGAATTCAAGTCTTCTGACTCAAAGTCTAATGATTTTTCCTTTGTACTGCCTCAGTGGCACTTTAGAGCTAGACCTTGAAGAATGAAGTAAAATTCGGATTTGAAGAGAATGGGAACAGATAAATTAGAGCAGTTCAATCACTCAACCAACAAGAATTTATCAAGTGTATGTTATGAGATAGGCATTGTGGTTTTTGTTGTTTAACCATTTCAGGTGTGTCTGACACTTCATAACTCCATCTGAGATTTTCTTGTCACAGATACTGGAGTGATTTGCCATTTCCTTCTCCTCATTTTATATATGAAGAAACTGAGACAAACAGGATGAAGTGACTTGCCCAGGGTCACACAGCTTGTAAGTTTCTGAGGTGGGATTTTAACTCAAGATGATGAGTCTTCCTAACTCCAGGCCAAGTGTTTTTATGTACTGTGCCATCTAACTGCCCCAGGCAATGTGTCAGATAGTGGGATTTTAAAGAAACAAATAATCTGGAAGGGTTTACATTCTGTTATTCTATTGTGGGAAATAATCTGTTGCTATTTTAGTGTTTTAATAAAATTAATAATAATTACTAACATTTATATTGTGCTTACTATGTGCCAGATACTGTGCTTTACAAATATTATCTCATCTGATCTTCAAGACAACCCTGGGAGTTAGGTTCTATTATTATTCCTATTTTACCAATGAGGAAACTGAATCAAACAAATTAAGTGACTTGCCCAGAGTCACACAGCTAGTGTGTGAGGTCAAGTTTAAATTCAGGCCTTCCTGACTCCAGATCTGGTACTCCATCCACCATTCCATCTAGTGCCCTAGTCTAGAACCCAGATCTCCTCCTGGCTTCCAGTCTAACATTCCAGCACTAAAACCACATTGCAACTGGAAAGTCCATGTTTGGAAGCAGTGCAAGCTAAGATTGGGACCAGATTGTGGGGATCTTTGCATGCCAGGCTAAAAGCAGAGGGACTGATGTTCTAGAGTTTAGGGATGGCAGGGGTAGGAGAGTGAAGGCAATGAGCTGCCCTAGTCTAGAACCCAGATCTCCTCCTGGCTTCCAGTCTAACATTCCAACACTAAAACCACATTGCAACTGGAAAGTCCATGCTTGGAAGCAGTGCAAGCTAAGATTGGGACCAGATTGTGGGGATCTTTGCATGCCAGGCTCAAAGTAGAGGGACTGATGTTCTAGAGTTTAGGGATGACAGGGGTAGGAGAGTGAAGGCAATGAGCTGCCTGGAGGAATATTCCTAGGCATATGCTTGGCTGGAGAGCTGGCTGTTGTTATTGTCTCATGGCCAAGAAGAAAATGTCAACAGCAACATTTAATAGCTTTGGTAGGAACCATATAAGAAATCTCTGCAGAAGTAGAAATAGCAGTGGTTTGATCCCCATCCAAGTGGCTACCACCTGCCATTAGGCAGAAAATAAAAACAAGGAGAGAGAAATAACAGAGCACTGTGTGAATGCTGATGATTATCAGTGGACTAGAGGCAGCCTAGGAAATGAACAAAAAGTAAGAGAAAAAACAATGAATGCCCAGCATCCCGCCCAGTTACAGGTCAGAGAAACTGCTGTGTGGATGATAACTATTCATTTTAGCATTGGACCCTAGCAGGAAGTAGCAATGCCTGCCTAATACAGAAGACTTTCTTCTCTCATTTTTCAAGAAAAGACAAGATGATGTAAATAGAAATGTAGTGAATTGTAGGCGAGCAACTATCTAACACACTGGCTCTGACTTTCACATTTCAATTTTTCTGCCTCTTTCCCCTTTGTTTCTCTGCACCTGATCCATCCTTCAAGGTCCAACTCAAAACCCACCCATGAGAAGAAGCTTTCACAAAACATTCCAACTCCAGTAAGCTTCTTTTTCACTGAATTACTATAGCCCTTGGGGATTACAGTATGACCTAATGGACTGAGCCTTGGATTTAGGCAGAAAGAGCCAAGTTCAAGCCCTACCTGTATTAGTCATGTCTGTGAGTAAGTTACTTACGTGTTCTGTGCCTCAGTTTCCTCATCTGTACAATGGATAGAATGATGTATGGCATGAGGTACTACTACCTACATCATTTTTATACGACACTCTATGAACTGAGCTTTTATTATTTGCACTGTCCTACTCTACTTGGTATATTAAGTTCTTGAATGACATGTCAGTGAAATACAAATTCTGAAGGATGTTGGATGAGCTTAGAATACAGGGCTGGGAACTGATTATGTGTCTGTCATCTGAGGGCTGCCTAGATAACTTCAGAGGCTCATCACTGGAATAAAGGCAATTAACATAATACTAGATGACATTTACAGAGCAGTTTTAGGTTTACAAAAGTGGTTTACAAATGTTATCTCAATCGAGTCTCATCGCTACCGTGCAAGGTAAATAATGTATAGATTTTTATTATCATTTCACTGATAGTTTTTGGTTTGGAGATTTGAGAGATGTTTGTTTTTATTTTTTGGGAGTGAGGGAGGAAGAGAGGGGTAAAACAAGTCATGAAATGGTTTGCTAAGCCATAATTTTGAAATAATCATTTTTTAAATTATTATTTAAAAAATTAAGAAAAGTGAACATTTCCACATACAAAGAACAAAAAAGTTGATTGAACATGAAATCCTGCATTTTATTACATGAAGCTTGACTTTCTTTTCAAAATCATATAATAAACTCCAAAAATTAGTTTCAAAGTCATGCTACTTGCTTGTCTCTTTCTTAAACTCCTGTGTTCTTCTGTTTATATTTTTTAAATGTGATAATGACCTACTTTTTTCTTTTCTTTTGGCATCATTATTGTAGCTATTCAACCTTTTCTGCTTAAATCTTCCCACAAACAATATTAAAAATGTCATCAAATATTTATATTCCAAACATTGCAAATTACATTAAATACAAATCCTATAACAAATAAGCATAGTGAGGTAAAATAAATAGACAGATTGACCATGTCCAAAAATGTATGTCTTAGTATGCATTGTGAGCCCTCCACCTCCTTGTTAGTTAATGGAGTAGCATGCTTCATCATGTATTCTCTGTAGCAATCCTTGCATTAAGCAGAGTTCTTATGTTTTTCAAGGCTATTTTTCGTTACAATTTTTAGTTATTAAAGTGTTCTACTGGTTCTGTTCATTTATCTCTGTGTCAGTTCATATGTTTTTTGAAGTTTCTCTGAATCCAACCCTTTTTTTTATTTCATGCATTGCAATCATTATCCATCATATTCATGTGCTATCAACCATACCCTAATTAATGGATTCTCACTTTGCTTCCAGTTCTTTAGTATAACAAAAAAAAGTATATGGAGTGTTCAAGAAAGACTAGCAACTCTGGTGAGAGGGCTTGCTAAGCTCTTTTCAGGGTCGCTCACCCACCTTTCGTGTTCACTTGTCACTCAACTCTCACCTGTGGCTCCAAGAAGCTGGAGCAGGCACAACAGTCACATCCTGGTAAAACCTTCTTGGCAGAGTGGTTAAACCATGTTGAGGGTAGACAACAGGCTTTAAACCTATTGGTGATCTAGGGGAAAGTCCTCTCCAAACAAAATGTCCACTTCTGGAAGAACGAACAGATGAAGATGGCTAAAGCAAAGTATTGTTGAGTATTGTTGAGCACTCAGAGCTTGGTGAGATATCAAAGATACCATGGCCATCCACTGCATCCCAGACCATCACCAGTTATCCTGACTTTTGTCTTGCTATTTGATTTTGATGACTCTAGGAGAGAGAGTGAAGCTGTTGATTTTGTAGAACTTTGTCTCACTAAAATCCAGTTCATGCATAAATCTAGATATCACTCATTATGATGTCATTGGTCTTCCTTGAAAACAAAGGATAAATCATAACAAAAAAGCGTTTATATATATATATATATATATATATATATATATATATATATATATTCTTGTACATGTGGTCCCTTTCCCTCCTTCTTTGACTTCTTTGGGGTATATGCTTAGAAGGTTAGTATCTTTGGGTCAAAGGTTATTTACAGTTTAGTGCCTTTAAGACACTAGTTCCAATATTGTTTTGTTCAAATAGTTCAAAATTGTTTTCAAAACAGTTCACAGTGCATTGGTATGCCTGTTTTCTCACAGCCCCTCCAACAACTGTCGTTTTTGCTTTGTCTCATCCTCATCATCTTGTCATCTTTTCTGTCATCTGATAATTGTGAAATCAAATCTCAAGATTTTTTTAACTTAAATTTCTTGAATCATTAATGATTTATTACATTTTTCATATGGTTGTTGAAAGCTTGGATTTCTTCCCTTGAGAAATGCCAATTCATGACAATTAATTTACTAGAAAGTGGTTATTATTTTTATATGTTTTAATACATTCTTTATATATCATAGAAATATGAAAAAAAAGAAATCAGATGTTTACCTAAGAAACTTACTGCAAAGACTTTTCTCAACTGGTTTAGTTAAATTAGTTAATTTGTTTATTTAAAATAGAAAATTTGTTAAAAATTGTTGTAATTTTGGGGCAGCTGGGTGGCTCAGTGGGTTGAGAGCCAGTCTTAGAGACATGAGATCCTGGGTTCAAATCTGCCTGGGCAATTCATTTAACCCCAATCACCTAGATTAGTATTGATCTTGTGTGTATGTGTATATATATACTTAGTATTGATTATAAGATGGAAAGTAAGGGTTTAGAAATTAAGTAATTACTGTAATTTTAACAGCATTGATTTTACTTGGACAAAACTTTTTCAGTTTTAGGTAATTCAAATTATTTATTTCCTCATCTGTGATTCTATCCCTTGTTTAGTCACAAACTCATTCTCTATACATATTTGTAAAAAAAAAAGGATCATCTTTCTAGCTCATCTAATTAGTTATGATATAAACGTTTATATTTAGATCATCTAATCATTTTGAGTTTATGTTATATAGTGTGAGATATGAGTCTAAACCCATTTTCTGTCAATCTGCTTTCTGGTTTTCCCAGCAGGTCTTGTTGAATTATACCAGTAGTTGGGGTCTTCAACCATTATGTTACTATGAGCATCTGCTTCTGTATATTGTTGACTTAATCTCTTCTACTGATTAACTTCTCTATTTTAAAACCAGTAGCAAATGGTTTTGATGATTACTGCTGTGTAGTATAGCAGTGATTATTCAGGTCCCCCCTGCTAACATGTCAGATATATTACATTTTACCCCTTCCCCTGGGTTCTTCATTACCCTTATGTGAGTGTGGGATACGTCCAATTTCTCTGTCATTGGTTTCAGCCCCCACTATTGATGTCACCTCAATTTTAGGGTTCTTCTGTGCTCCAGTTCCATTTGTCCTCTTACCAGTAAGATTGCCTTTTACAAAGGAGTATTTCCTTTAAAACTAGAGCAAGTATAAACAAAAAAGACATTAGACCCACACCCAACGCCTAGAGAGAATCATGAGCTCAGTCTCTCTAAGAGGGTAAAGGAACTAGGTTCACAGCTTGGCTCAGGAACTACATCACACAGTTCCTTCAGGTTCCAAATTCAAAGTCATCATTTGTGTTGGGTTTGAGTTCCAAACATTCTGGTTTCTCACAGCTTCCTTGCTGGGCTGACCATAACACCTACCAAAGAATCCCACCTCTAAACTCCTTATTTTTAACTACTCTCATTTTTAGACCTAATGATTCCACCATTTGGACCCAGAACTAATGAAACAAATGAAAATAAAGTCTCAGATCAAATCGAAAGCTTTGATTCTTGAAGGCATAGGAGGTAGTCTTGACCTTCTCTCAGTTCATTTCATAATGTCTATATTCTGTGAAAAACATTTTCACCTCTTCTGGATGCTTCCTTCAGGAAAGAATGGGAGATTGTCCCTGTCTGGTGTTTTAAAGATGCATCTTATTCCTGTTATGTAGTTCATTGAAAAAAAAACTATTCTTTTGCAACTGGTACACAGGGAAACAGTTGTCTCCCAGAAGCTAGGCTTCTCTAAAGAGAGTGCCTTCCTGTTAAGGGATCTGGGCATGTGTAAAATGAAACCCTGTTACACTCTTAACCTTTAAGATCTGGTACTTTTAGGATCCTGTGGCAGGAACAATATCTACAATAGTTCTTTCTTCTTCTTTTCCCAACATGCTAAGAGTATGGACATCAGGCTGCCCTAACATTCTTTTCCTCCATTATTTCTCTTAAATTGGGTGACCTATTATTTTTCCAGATAAATTTCATTATTAATTATCTATAATAATCCATTATTATTTAATTATTATGGCACTGAATAAATTGATTTAGGTAGTATTGTTGTTTTTATAATATTGACAGAATTCAATAATGGGCAATTAATATTTCTTTTTTTTAAACATTTACCTTTTATTTTAAAATTTATACAAGTATTGGTTTCAAGGCAGAGGAATGGTAAGAGCTAGGCAATTGAGTTAAATAATTTGCCCAAAGGTCGCACAGTTGGGAATTGTCTGAGGCTAAATCTGAACTCAGGTTTTCCCAGCTCCATGACTTCATACTCTATCCACTGAAGCATCTAGTTGCCTAGCCAATTAATATAATTAATATTTCTTAAGAATACTCAAGCTGTGATCACTTGGGTTGATGGGGATATTATTGGGAATGTAGACTCTAAATGATCACCCTAGTGCAAATATTAATAATATGAAAATAGGTCTTGATCAATGACACATGTAAAAACCAGTGGAATTGTACATTGGCTATAGGAAGTGGGGGAAGAGGGGAAGGGAAAAAACATGAATCATGTAATCATGGAAAAATTTTTTCATTCATCAATAAAATTAAATTTTAAAAAAGAATACTCAAGCTGCAGAAATCATATATCTGAAATGCTGAAATATTATTTATACTATTCAGTATAATGGTTTATTATATAATACCTAATGTTGTCCTCTGATTAACAGAAAAATAAAATCTGAGTCAGAAATGGCCTCAAAAATAATTCAGTCTGGGGGCATCTGGGTAGCTCAGTGAATTGAGAGTCAGGCCTAGAGACGGCAGGTCCTGGGTTCAAATCTGACCTCAGATATTTCCTAGCTGTGTGACCCTGGGCAAGTCACTTAAACCCCATTATCTCTCTTCTGCCTGGGAACCAATACACAGTACTGATTCTAAGAAGGAAGGGAAGGGTTTAAAAAGAGAAAAAAAATTATCGAGCCCAACTTGTACCTCCACTGGGAGCCCTTCTATTGCATTTCTGATAACAGATCATACCACCATGCCATCTCACTTTCATTAGTTTCCTGTATGTATGTCAGCTCCTTAAAGGCACATGGACTGAGTTTTATTCTCCCAGACAAATAAGCATTTAAGCATTATTATGTGGCTTTATTTACTTTAAACAGCAGCCCCAGAAAATCCCCCCACAAAGAAGTAAGAGACACACTATCTAAAAGATTTTCAATCATTGTTCAGTCATTTTTTTCAGTTGTGTCCAACTCTTTCTTCATAACCCAATTTGGGGTTTTCTTGGCAAAGAAAAAAACCAGAGTGGTCTGCCATTTCCTTCTCCAGCCCATTTTCCAGATGAGGAAACTAAAGCAAACAGGGTAAAACGACTTGCCCAGGGTCACATAGCTAGTAATTATCTGAGGCCAGATTTGAACTCAGGAAGATGAGTCTTCCTGAATCTAAGCCAACACTCTTTCCATTAGGTCACCTACTTCCCCAAAAGTTTGCCAGAGGCATTTTTAGGATAGGTATTGATTTGCTTTCCTCTCTTCACCCCAAATCATTGACCATGTCAAAATGCACTGACCACAAATGGAGCCAGGCCATAGAATAAAATAACTGGCTCTCTCAAATACCTAAAATGCCCATTATTACCAATGCTTTTCTGCAAACAATTTTGACTTCAATTAGCACTGATAGATGTCTGGAGGAAAATTTTCTAATCAGAAATGCTTCTGTTTTCTGTCCCTGGCAACATTTCATGGCATTCCCTGGCAGCTTGAAACCCCTTCTCCATCCCCCACGCCTACCCCAACCCCTGTCCTGGGCTGATGGATCTTTTATTTTTTTTTTCAGTAGCAAATCATTCCTGTTGCACATATTGCAGTTCTTCTGGGGCTTTGTTATACAGCCCATAATTGGCTGTGTTTGGCTACCCTCATTCTATAATGTCATAGATCAGAGATGCAGAGCTGGGTCTCCAGAGAATCCCAGAGACCTTATGGCTTCAAGAAGATGTTGGGAGATGCATGTTTTACTTAATCATCCTTTAAGGCACAGGGCTGTGCTGTCTAATGGCTTCCATCTACCTAAATCATCTCACTGTCCTGTTACTGATGAGTCAAGGATGCAGCAAGTGAGTCCATTTGGGTTCGGTCCTGTAAGACCCAAGGCTTCTTCTAGGGGAAATCAGGGTCAGCATTTTCCCTTCTCGTGGCTCCCACATCTCCCCAGCTGAGTAATTGCATCTGGGTGCTGCGGCTGCAGAATACATACCTAATTAAAACAATTCCTATACACTGCTGTTAGAACCACTTCTGAATGTCCCCATCCTATAAACATATCATATTATAATATTAATGGGGAATCTGTTCCCTTTATTTCCTCAGTCACTTCACAGTTCATTGATTAACCAGATGCCAAGCATACATTCCTTTCTCTCTGTGTGTGCACAGCTTTATCGTGGAAAGCCCATTATCAATCCAGTCCAAAGTTTTTCAGGGAGGCTTTTTCCTATCAATTGTTTCCTTCTGGTTCATAGCATATGGACAGTTTATTCTCTCATCAATCCTCAATGGGCCATTCGTGTCCTTGATAATAATAACAGCTTTAATGTATGTGTTCCCACTTCAGGATGTATAAATGGTTATCTTGAGCTAATTTAATTAAGCAGCACCGGGGCCATTGTCCATCATGCCATTCTTCCATTGCCGTAACGGTGTTTTTTATTGAGCCTGGAGCTTAGAGGGAGTCAGAAAAGGAATGGGATGGGACCAGGGTAGTACTAGAAAGGCAGATCTGAAAGACAAGGTTGGATGAGAGGGTAATGAGAGTAAATTGGAGAGTTGAGAAGAAAGGGGTAAATGCCTTACCTCTCAATCTAACTTCTTAATTAATTTGTACACTAATAATAGGCGGCAGGTAATCTCAGCTTTGTATGTTCTGATAGGAACTTAGAGCATAGATTATGGACTTGAGAAATGATCTAAAGCAATCTCTTCATTTTATAGATGAAGATACTGAGGCTCAAAGAGGTGAAAATAGTCACACATTTATTAGGCACTTACTATGTGCCAGGTATTGTGCTAAATACAGAAGATGCAAAAAGAGACAAAAGACAGTCCTTGCCTTCAAAGAATTCACAATCATTAATGAGACACCAAGTAAATAAATACATATCAATAAGCTATGTATATATGAAAATATGAAAAATGTATTTCCTATACATATGAAATAATTAAAATAAGGAAGGCATTATAATCAAACAGAGTTGGGATAGGCTTCCTGTAGAAGAATGGATTTCAGATGGAGCTTAATAGAAACCAGGAAAGCCAGTAGGTGGGAATGAAGAGGGAGAACATTCTAGCCTTGGAGGACAGACAGAGAAAATGCCAAGAGCAGAGATATGGAGGCTCTTATTCCTAGAACAGTCGGGAGGTCAGTGTCCCTAGATTGTAGAATATGTCAGGGAGTAAGGTATAAGAAGGCTGGAAAGGTAGGAGGGAGAGAAACCTATGAAGGACTTTGAACAGCAAACAGAGAATTTTGCATTTGATCCTGCAGGAGACAGGGAGCCGCTGGAGCTCCTGGAGTAAAGGGATGACCTACTCCGATATGTATTTTAAGAAAATCACTTTGATGACTGAATGGATGGAGAGAGGAGGGCGTCCTGACTCCAGGTCCAGCATTCTATTCATTGTATCACCTAGCTGTGCTATGAACTGCTATGTAGATGCTAGCTATTCTGACTCAATTTCCTCAACTGCAAACCTGGGTAAAAATGGTACCCACTTCATAGGGATGCTGTGAGTTTTAAATGAGATATGAATATGAAGTGTTCTGCAAATTTTAAAGCATTATATAATTTTTATATAGCACCTACTATGTGCCAAGCACAGCTCTAAATACTTTACAAATATCATCTCATTAGATCCTCATAACAACTCTAGGAGGTAGATGCTATTAGGATCCCTTTTTTACAGTTGAGTCAATTGAGATAAAGAAAGGGTAATGTATTTTTTCAAGAGCCATCTTGCAGTTAGGAAGTATCTGAGCAGGATTTGAACTTTGGTCTTTCTGATACAAAATCCAGTACTATCCACTGAGCAACCAGTTGCAGAGTTTTGTTAACTATTAATAGCTATTATTATTATTATTATATTTTTCATGTTGTTTTCATCATTATTCCTAGAAAATGAATATAATTTAAACTTTGGTTATGAGAATTAAGTTAAACCTGCAAGACAAACTTACTATTTAAAGGAAAATTGGAAAAGCAAAGGATACCTACTTTATTTATTTATTTTTTAAAACCCTTACCTTCCGTCTTGGAGTCAATACTGTGTATTGGCTCCTTGGTGGAAGAGTGGTAAGGGTAGGCAATGGGGGTCAAGTGACTTGCCCAGGGTCACACAGCTGGGAAGTGTCTGAGGTCAGATTTGAACCTAGGACATCCCGTCTCTAGGCCTGGTTCTCAATACACTGAGCTACCCAGCTGCCCCAGGATACCTACTTTAGAGTAAATGATAGTGATACTTTGTAGAATGATTTAGATTATAAAGCACTTTATAAAATATTATTTCAGTTAGTCTTCATTACATCTCAGTGAATTTGTTATTACTGTATTATTATCCCATTTTCAGGTGAGGAAACAGGTAAATCTAAAAGAGGTTAATCAGTATAGCTGGTATTTACAGAGCATTTCATGGTGCAGTAGATAGAATGTTACACCTGGAGTCAGGAAGCACTTCTTTCTCCCCAAGTTCAAATCTGACCTCAAACACTAGCTGGGTGTCTGGACAAGTTATTTAACTCTACTTAGCTCCTCATCTATAAAATGAGCTGGAGAAGGAAATGGCAAACCATCTTGTATCTCTGCCAAGAAAACCCCAAAGAGTGGGACACAACTGACACAACAAAATTAGGTGCTGAGTCGAACATGACTGAAAATGGCTAAATAATATAATGCTTTAAGGTTTGTATCCATTATCTTATTTGGTCCTTACCACTCCCATCAACACCACCACCACCTAAGATAGGTTTTCTATTATTATTCCCATTTTACAGATGGGGAAACTGAAAAGGACCACAGAGATCATCCAGACCAGGGATTGTTCATCTTTTTGTATTATTGACCCTTTGTCAATCTGTTGAAACCTAACCTCAGAAGAATGTTTTTAAATACATAAAATAAATTATATCAGATTATGAAGGAAACTTATTTCATGGATATTAATAGCTAGCATTTACATAGGGTTTTAAGATTTGTAAAGCACTTTATGGATATTATGTCATTTTATCCTTACTACAATCCTGGGAGATAGATGCTATTATTCTTGCCATTTCACAGATGAGGAAACTAAGGCACAGTAACTTGCCTAGGGTCATACAACCAATAGGTAGCTGAGGCTGGATTTGAATTTAAACTCAGAAATCTTTGTTACCAGCAGACCAAAACTTTATCCACCATGTTTCCTAATTATCTATAGTTGAAATACAGTCGCAATTCGTTTTAAATTTTTCCCATCCAAGGAGAAAACCTAGCTGATTGGGGCAACGAGGTAGCACAGTGGATAGAATACCAGGTGGAAAGATCTGGGTTCAAATCTTGCCTCAGACTTCCTAGCTGTGTAACCCTGGACAATTTCCTTTACCTAACTACATAGCCCTTACCCCCTGTAATTTCTTCCTTGGAAATGATACTTCAATAGATTATTAGACAGAAGATAACAATTTAAAGAAAAAGATCTAGATCTAGTTCCCTCAAAGTGAAGAAACTGAGACCTCAGCTCAGAGAAAGTTAGTATCCATGATCACATGATTTGTGAATCTCTGAAATGGAATCTGAATTGTGATTTTTCTTTTCTCTGATATAACATAGTTGGTATCAGAATTCAGATTAAAACTCAGGTTTTCTTCCTAATCCAGTGGTCTTCCCATTACACCATACTGGTGATCTCTTAGCTGGTGAGTTCTTTTAGCTCCAAGATTCTTAGATTCTGCAGTTCTTTGATTCAATGAAACCTGGGTGATGCCTCTAATGAGTCTTTTGAAAGGGAAGTATACCTGGCTTAAAGCAAGGAGAGTTTCTGGAGCCAAAACTAAGTGTTAAAGATACCTTCTGTGTATTTTGACCTTTATAGCTGGTCCCCTAGATAGTTTTTCCAAAAGAGATACTGATAGGGAGCCAAGTAAAGGATTTAGAATCTTTGCCTTTCCTGACTCCCTGCAGGAAATGCAGGAAAAAAACATAACTTTGTACTCTCAGCATCTGCTCAGCAACAGCTGTTTCCTTTTGTCTGCCTGAAGTGAAACTCCTACCAGCATTGACCCAGCCCTTCATCCTGTTAGAGGAGACCCATTAAGTTGTAGCATCTGTGATTTTTGTCATGCCTTGTTCGAAACCTTGAGCGGTCTCACTGACTTTTCATAAAGATTCAGGTAGGGAGGTGGTTCACCTCACACACTTCCACTGGCCTCTAAGCATGTTAAGGTAGTTCCAGACTACAAGCATATTATTAAGAGTCTAATAGTTTGTGCCAGGTTCTGTGTTAAGCATTGGGCATACAAAGAAAGGGAGAAAATGCTTTCAAGGATCTCACAGTCTAATAGAGTGCACTATACAAAAGGGAAAATTTGTAAATGAGCAACAGAGGAGACATGCTAGAATTAAGGAGGAATTTGGAAATGGTTCTTGTGGAAGGTAGGATTCTAGTTGAGTCTTGAAAAAAACCAGGAGATGGAAATAAGGAAGGACAGAATTCAAGACTTAAAGGATGGCCAACATAACTAGATTAAGGTACATCATCGTCGTCGTCATTGTTGTTGTTGTTGTTGTTGTTGTTGTTGTTGTTGTTGTTGTTGAGTTGTTTCAGTGGTCTCTTTGGGACCCCATTTGGGGTTTTACATGGCAAAGATACTGGAGGATCTAGTTTGTCATTTTCTTCTCCAGCTCATTTGACAAATGAGGAAACTGAGGCAAATAAAATTTAGTGACTTGCCCAGGGTCACACATGTTGTAAGTGTTTGAGTTCAGATTTGAACTCAGGAAGATGAATCTTCTTGACTTCAGACCTACACTATATGCACTTTGGTGCTACATAGCTGCCCTATTAGATGGTTCACATTTGGCTTGAAGAGAGTAGAAACTAAGCTTTGTTCCAGGATGAAGCCCTTTACAGCCAGACTCCCTCCTACCTTTCCAGCCATCTTTTATCTCCTTCCCCCTTCATCACCCCAAGTACTAGCCTACTTGCTCTTTTTGGAACAGGCCACTCAGGGACTTGGAAAAAGATGAATCCACTTCTGGAATCCACTGGAATACTGGATTCTAAATTAGTTTGCTCTTTTATTTAAGCCTCCCATAACATGACTGAGAGCCTTCAAAACAAATCCCAATGCACTTCCTAAATAGTGCCACTTCATTTCAATGAATGGCTTAAAAGCACTATGTTCTTTCCTGAGTTGATTGTGATTTACACTTAGGGTATAGGCAGCTGGGTATTTAGCAAAGAGAGTACCAAGCCTGGAGTCAGGAAGACTTGCTTTCCAAGTTCAAATCAGATCCCAGGTACTTATAAGCTGGGTAAACCTGGGCAAATCACTTAACCCTGCTTTCCTCATTTTCTTCATCTGTAAAATGAGCTGAAGAAGGAAGTGGAAAACCATTCTGATATCTTTGCCAAGAAAATCTCAGATGGAGTTAAAAAGTCAGACAGAACTGAATAACAATCACGCTTAGTTTAAAGCATGTGTTTTTGTTTGATTCAACATAAATGTTCTCACCTGATAAATGTTGATAGGTATTATAGACCATCTCCTTACTTTAACTGGAATGGGTTTGATTGATTTATTAATTTAATGGGCATCCACTTTTACATTATAATCTTAAACAAATCCTGGGTTCACAGCTCTAAACTCTAAAACACTCTCCACCAATACTCATTAGCTTTTCTTCTAGCCATACCACTACAGCCATCATTCAAGAGGTCAACTCCTTTGGAAAGGAGGCTTGCTATCCCTGAAACCACCAATCCAAAATACCTACTAATTACTACCTACTTACAGAAAAATAAATCCAAGAATCCTAAACAACCTGCCTTGTTTCCATCATTGCCCTCCAACCATCTTTCAGGGGAGCAAATTCTGAGGAAAGGCTACCTAGAAAATGCTTCTGTAGGTGCTTCATCGCAGAAACAGAAAGAAAAGCAACTGGGATCATCTGGACTCTCCCAGACCTCAATCCAGGATACCACTTGGTATCTCATGATTACTGCCATTGTTATTTTAACAACCTACTCCAACCCCAGGTATCCATTTTTATCAACATGTCTATTGAAAAGCAAAGCAACTCCCATCCAAATAGTGCCTAATAACAATAGTAGTTGTAGTAATTGTTGTTGTTGTCATCATTGTTATCATAATAGTCGTAGTAACAATAATAACTAACATTTATATAGCCAAGGAGAAAAGAAATCATTCTATAATGGAAAAAAACATTGACTTAAGAAGCAATAGTTTGAGGTTCTGGTTCCAGATATGCCATAACCTAACTTGGTTACTTTGGACAAATCATCAGATCATCCTAGGCCTCAGTATCTTCACCTGTAAAAGGAAGGACTTGGGCTAGGGAATTCTCATGGCTGTCTTCCAAGCTTAGAATGCTCTCCCTCCTTATTTTCACCTACTGGCTTCAATAGTTTCCTTTAACTCTCAACTAAAACCTTCTACAAGAAGTCTTTTCTGGCCCCTCTTAATTCTAATGCTTTCTTTCTCTTAATTCTTCTCTATTTATCTTCCATATAACTTATTTGTCTTTATTTGTTTCTTTGTTATGTCCCCCATTATATCATGAGCTCCTCAAGAACAGAGACTATGGAGATTATTTTTTGTCTCTGTGTTCCCAGACACATAGTGAGTGTTTTATAAATGCTGACTGACTAGATTTGGAGTCTGATCACCTTTCTTTGAATTTTTCTTCTTCTTCTTCTTCTTCTTCTTCTTCTTCTTCTTCTTCTTCTTCTTCTTCTTCTTCTTCTTCTTCTTCTCCTTCTTCTCCTTCTTCTCCTCCTCTTCTCCTTCTCCTCCTCCTCCTCCTCCTCCTCCTCCTCCTCTTCCTCCTCCTCTTTTTTCTTCTTCTTCCTCCTTGGAACAGGTTCCTTCCCCTCAAGGTCCTTGCTATATCATATGAGGAGATTGGACTCTGTCTTCAAGGATTCTTTCTAGTTCCAAATCCCAATGTCCTATGCCTCTGTTATACTCCTTTGTATAAGAATACCTTGGTTTAAAGAGAGCTAATACAGGAAAATACATCTGTAAAGAGGAATTAAGTGCCCTCCCCCCATAGAATGCCAAATCATTGAGGGCAAGAATTATTCCATTTCTGATTTTGCATCCACAGGGCCTAATACAGTATATAGCTCAAAAGAAGTGCCTAGTAAATGATTGTTGATTGATTATTTTTTTGTTCTACAAAAAGATTTATAAGAAGATTCCTTTAAAAAGGTATTTCCCTAACATATAATGACAACAGTATTATTATTGTGATAGTTATTTGTGAATAATTATTAACTTTCATTAATTATGAATATAGTTAATTATTAACTATTATTGATAACTCCTAAAGTCTGTGACAGCTTTAAGTCTATGATCCTACAGTGTTCTGAACAACCACAAATCACATTTATAAGCTCATTTTTTTTGTTTTTTACAAAGTACTTTCCTTATTACAACTCTATGAGATAAGTAGTATGAATACTATTTTAGTGGCATTGTCAGCCAATAACTTCATCTGTGACCCGGAATGACCCATTCTACTTTCTAGCTGGTCTACAGAGAAGAAACCATGATGCTGAGGGATCCCACAGTATTATCCTTGAAAGCCAAAATATTTCTTTTATATCCTCACCTTCCATTTTAGAATCAATACTAAGTATTGGTCCCAAAGCAGAAGAGTGGTAAGGGTGTAAAAGGGTGAGTGGTAAGGGTGTAAAAGGGTAAGTGGTAAGTGCAATTGCAGTTAAGTAACTTGCCTAAGATCATGTAAGCAGAAAGTGTCTGAGGCCACATTTGAATCCAGGACCTCCCTCCTCTAGACCTGGTTCTCAGTCTACTAAGCCACTTAGCAGTCCTGCAATACAAAATATTTTAATAAAATTAGTTTGTATTATTTTATTTTTATCCTGCTGGCAATTGGGTAGGAAGTAATTGAGTAATTAGTGTGTGGGGAGCTAATGGAAATGCTTCCCCCTTTGTAGGTAAGTTTGTTTAGCTTTCTACATGAACTCCAGCAATTTTCTAAGATACCTGGTGAGTTCATTTCCACACCTGAGCAATTTAAGCTTCCAGCTGGAAAGATGGAGGTTTCCCAAGTGTCTAAGAATCCTTCTACAATTCAGGCCCAAAGCAGGAGATCTTATGAATACTTAATGAATGATAGATATTGACCCTAGATGCCTGAAACTTGGATATTTTGAAAGCTCTCTACTGCATTTCCTCTTGGGAAAAATTCAGTGGCAGAGCCAGGCTTTGAACTCACTGTCCCATAGCCCTTACCTGAGTTTTAAGAGAAGCCTTCTATTAAAAAATATTCCTGTTTTCTATCTATTAAAAATGCATAGCATTTTAGAGCTGGCCATGATCCTAGAAGTCATCCCAGGCACTCTTCTTATTTTATAGATGATGAAACTAAGTTTCAGAGAGAAGTGACTTGGTCTTGCAACTGCTATAGTCCTGTTTTGGTGCCCTGTATTTAATTACTTTGTATATATTATGTATTTGTTCTGTGCATGCATACATATCTATATATTTGTATTCTCATATACATAGAGTATCTCCAAAATGTCTATACATTAAAACTTTGGGTAGACCCTATGTATATATGCCTTTACTCTTTATAGAATTCTTGAGAGTAGAGACATTTTTTGCATCTCTAGCACTATATCTGGCAAATAATAACTTCTTAATTAATGCTTGCTGATTGATTGATTTGCCTTGGGCCATACAACTAGTAAATTTTAGAGGAGACACTAGTCTCCTCTGATTCCAAATCTATAATCCTTTCTTTTCTTTCTAGCCATTTCCACTTCAGACAATTCAAATTGTTAAGGAGTTTTGCCTAAATATGTCTCTCTGAAACTTACATCCATTGCTCCTAGTTCAGCCCTTTGGAGCCAAGAAGAAGTGTAATCAATTTTCCTATGACATCCCTTCCAATCTTGAATATAATATCATGTACCCCCTAGTCTTTGCTTCTCCAAATAAAACATCTCCAGTTCCTTCCTTCATTTATTTCCCTATGGAAGGTCTATTGCATCTCATTCTATCCAGATTGATTGGAGGTCATTGGAGAGAAGATCCTATGTAAACTTGACAACACTGAATACTCCCAAAGATTAGATTTTGGTTTCTATATGCTCTTCACTTCCCTTTCCTTTGAGAAACCCATTGTCTGCCTTGACTTCTGCACATTCCTCAGCCATGCGCCATCTTCAATGACAGGCAATCCATTTGAAGTAAAGAATTCTGTCACTTCTCATTAAGATTGTTTTCCCTGGCATCAACAGCAACCTTAGTTAATACTGCTCCCAGCAAGCACCCTCTGGCCCAGAAAATCATCCCATGCCAAAGGGCCTTAGATAGGTAAGGTGAAAAGTCTTCCTCTAGAAACTACTTTATATCTTAGAATATATTGTCAATAGCCATAATTATACCTTGGGTTCCATTAAAATAAGGGCATCATTGACAATGAAGAGGCAAGACCATTTTCTTTGTAGCATTTGGAGGAGAGAACCTGAAGGGAAAAGGGAATATCTTAGGGGGAGTGAAAAGAATGCTCACTGTTCTGCAAAAGGCATTGATGCTTCAAAGGATCATCAGGACTCATTTATCTCCTACTTCCTATGGACAGTTGCAATTAACTCATTTACCTCCTCCTTGCTGACAACTGGATGGGAAGCCATCAATGTAAGAATCACTCTAGCCTTCGCAGATTTGGGGGAGATTCACCACCAACAAACACAAGCTAGCCATGAGTTACACAGGGGCGATGCCTTATACTTGCCTGAAAGCAGTCCATTTTCAATAGAAGTAGTGTGTGCTCAAGCATGTGTGTGTGTGTGTGTGTGTGTGTGTGTGTGTGTGTGTGTGTGTGAGTACATGAATGAACACTTGTGGAATGTCATAAAGGCTCTAGGTGCTTTATATGCTCCTAGAAGTCTTTTTTGACCCCTCCTTTCCCAACCTATCTCTGATAAGAAAATTCAGCTCAAAAATACTCGTCAAGGATTCTTACTTCTGAGAAACAGGAGACAGAAGGAGAGAGACAGACAGACAGACAGACAGACACAGAGACAGAGAGAGACAGAGACAGAGACACAGAGACAGAGACACAGAGTCAGAGAGACAAAGACAGAGAGAGAGACAGAGATGGAGGGAAGGAAGGAAGGAAGAAGGAAGTGGTGATAGGGGAAGAAAAAATATTGGACAAAGAATCAGAGAGCTTTTACTGGGTTTGCATCCTTGCTCTTCCACAACCCAACTTATGACCTCAAATAAGTCATTTTATCTTTAGAACTCTTGTATTCTGCATCTTTATGATATTCCACATGCATGTGCTCATGTATACACACACAGAGAATATACTACTTGTTTGACCTTTCTCTAAGGAATTTTCCAACTCAAACATAGCAACAGTGCCCATGAAGAAGGAACCTGAAGAATAATGTAGATATTTTCCTTTCCATTTCCTTGATTCTAGGGAAGATGGACTTAAACACTAGAGTTACTTGGAAGAACCAAAGGACAATGTTAAAGTCTATACCACAATAACATTGTGGTTTAGTGCAAAGAATGCTGAATTTAAAGTTAGGAAATGGGTTTGAATCCTAGCTCATATAATTGTTCTCAGTGTGACCCTGGGCAAATTATTTTTATTTCTCTGAGCCTTAGTTCTTTAATCTGTAAAATGCGGATGATAATATTTAGACAAACTACCTTAAAGGGTTACCGCGGGGAGAAATTCTTGATGTAGTAGGATACAGGAACCTGCTATTAATTTTGGGGCAGTAGAATTAGATAATTAAAGTAGTATTTAAAGAAAATGAGTCTTTCAATGATATGCCCATATCTACTCTGGCCAGTATGTGTATAGAGCTTTCTAGTGACAGGTGAATGGATTAGATGGCAAAAACCAGCCCTAAATAAAATTGTGGGCAAATTAGTTTCATCACTTCTTTATTCCCAACAGTTCTTCCTCATTCCTTTTGAGTGAAATAATGGTTATATTGTCCTTTGAAACCATAAAATTTGACATAAAAATAAATTTTTGTTATTATTTTAATTGGTCCAGAATTGTGATTTCATTGTTGTAAGGAACTCCTGGTGAGGAAATTCCCTCTATCAATGTAGACTACCACTTGTTCTATAATTTAAAGAATTATCTATGACTCTAAAAAGGTCAAATGACCTTTCCCTGGTCATTTTATCATGGATCAACAGCTGAGCTCAAATGTACTCTGCAAATGGGATCATCTGGACTCTCCCAGGCCTCAATCCAGGATACCACACAGTATCTCATGATTACTATCATTGTTATTTTAACTACCTACTCCAACCCTAGGTATACATTTTTATCAACATATCTATTGAAAAGCAAAGCTTCCTCCATCCCAATAATGCCTAATAATAATAGTACTTGTAGTAATATTTGTTGTTGTCATCATTTTTATCATAATAGTCATAGTAACAATAATCACTAACATTTATATAGTCCTTTTTTCATTTGAGTCACACAACAACCCTGTAAGATGGGCACAATTATCCACATTTTACAAATGAAGAAGTTGAGACTAAGTATAGTTAGGTGGTTTGCCCATGGTCATACAGCTATTAAATGTTTGAGGAAAGATTTAAACAAATGTCTTTCTTATTCCACTGGAACATTCTCTCCACTATACTAATTAACATGCTATTGCTGTTTAGTTATCTTCCATCCTTTCCCACTCTTCATGACCCCATTTGGGATTTACTTGGCATTTTTAGTAGTTTACCATTTTTCTTCTCAGGCTCATTTTACAGATGAGGAAACTGAGGCAAACAGGGTTAAGTGACTTGTCCAGGATCACATATTGAGCAAAAGTATCTGATGCATGATTTAAACTCAAGATGAGTCTTCCTGATTTCAAGTCAAGCATTCCATTCAGTGTGCCACTTAGCTGCCCTGCACCTAACATGCTAAGCTTTCCATAACACTTTTTTTCCCCCAGAATTTTCTTTTACCTCCTACAGTTTCTCAGGGCCCTGCTCTCTGCTAAAATAAAATAAATTGTGTTTAGTTATTAAGAGGCAGTTACCTTTCCAGGAAATGTGTCTGAATTTTAGCAGAAGCCTTCCTCTAATGCTCTAATGCAGAGGAATGAATGATGGTGGAATTTTAAGCACTATGATGAATATAGAAAGAGACAGACACATATAAAATACACGTGCATGCACACACATGTCTATAAACACATGTATGTATTGTATATGTATGTGTTTGCATATATTATATCTACACATATGTATAAAGTAGAAGAGTGTTTTTGATAGACCTTAGATGATATTCTAGCTGACCTCTTCCACAAATGTTAGGCATGCTCCTAAAGATGCCCTACTAGGATCCCTTCCAGCCTCTAAAATTGAGTAGCATGGAGGGCAAAGTAGTAAAAAGTCTTTCGCTCTGCCCACTTGGCCCTTTTTTGACACCATGGGCCCAGGTAGGCCATTTTCCAGCCCAGCCAGAAGGAAGGAAAATTGAACTGTGGTCTAGAGAGCTATCCGTTCTGACCATTAGTCAATCACCAGGAGCCCGTTAGACTTAATTGTCTTTGAAACATCCACCGAAACAACACTTTTTTGGAGGTCAGCCTTTGAGGCCAGAGAGGAGGCAGCAGTACCTGTGATGAAAATAAAAGCATAATAGGTTCGGATAGTTGGGCTGAAAATTAGCTTTAGGGGTCTCCTCCAGTTGGTTTGTTAATGAGGTGAAGCCTATTAATGGTCTTAACTGTAATAAAGATGAATTACTTTTTTCCATAAAATATGAAACTTTGGTAAACATTCCAGATTTATCTCTTAATTCCTCCCCAGTGCACTGAGAGAAAGAGACAGAGAGAGAGAGAGAGAGACAGAAAGACAAAGACAGAGAGACTGAGAGACAGAAAGACAGAGAGAGCTAAGGGGGGAGGGGGATATATATATATATATATATATATAGAGAGAGAGAGAGAGAGAGAGAGAGAGAGAGGG
>NC_058133.1:114355881-114506169 GCF_016433145.1 Gracilinanus agilis
ATATATATATATATATATTTTTTTTTTGAGAGAGAGAGAGAGAGCTCCCCCAAGCCCACTCCCCATTTTTAATATTCTGAGCTATTAGATTTCAATAACCCACTCTCCAGCAATGCGGGTCTCATTTCCCTGGACAGACCAAATAGGCAATAACAGCCTCTCGGTTAGAACACTAATGTTGTAATTTAGAACTTCTGTCAAGATGAAAGATCTTTGCTGGGATCCTCAGAGGGCCCACAGCGACACTTCAACCCAGGCCCGGATAATGAAGTTTTCATTATTAAATAAAGATATTTTAGGAATGTCATAAACCATAAATCCATTCTCCTGTAATGCACTGCCAACCTTATTGTGTTTATTTCTGGTGTAGGACCCACCTCTCTCTCCGCGATTGCCCTAGGCTCCCAAACCTAGTTGTTTTGTTTTTTTAAGTCTTCCCAACCTACCCCCCAATACAATGGTGTGCATAAGTTGCTATGGTGACAAAGGACAGTGTCCTCTCCCCCACCAAGGCCCCACTGGCTATAAAAAGTGGAATGAAGGCATGGAGGAGGCAAGTCCCCTGTCCTCTCCACTCCCTCCCTCTTCCTCCTCACCTCAGTCTGCCAACCAGCTGGGAGAGTGACTCAAGGCAACTTTATCTCACCACAAGGAAATGCTAACATGCACCATCAGGTCTGGCTGTTCTTAAAAATTATGGAACAATCAATTTTTAATGTGAATTTAGTGGTGGTGAGAAGCATTGGATTCCAAGCCTCGGAGAAATGGCTGCTCTATTTATCCACCTGCTAAGCATGCCAAGGCAGTTTCCCTAGACTCTAGCTGCCCTAATCCCGTTCTTGTCTCTGACCTCATAAGGCTCCCTTTATCAGAAGAAACAAAAGAGTCTATGAGACTATCCCATTCTTTCTTCCCCCTCTGGCAATCCTTGGGTCAAATAAAGCATGCCTGATCTCTGTAAAATCTGGAGAGGACAAATGGCCAAAATGGAGCTCAAGGGTTAGGCTGATCCAACCTATATGCTTACTTACATGCGTCCAATCAGAATCTCACAGAGTTTGGGAGGTCATTTAGTCCATTCTAATGTCCAGGGGCTAGAAAACACTTGATCAGTTCTCTTCAAGGATTTCCAGAAAAGGAAATTCCACAACCCATCATAGCATATGACACATCCAGTCACTTTAATCTTCCTTCTGCCCACCTGGGGTTATTCTCAGTGGATATTAGGCAGGATTTCAGAAGAGATAAAGAATACCTAGTCTCTTACAGTCAAGTAGGCTTGGGTCTGAATCCTATTTTAGATATATGCTAGCTGTGTGATTCTGGACAAGTCATTGAACCACTCTCAGACTTATTTTCCCCATTTTTAAGATGGAATAATAATAGCACCCATCTTCCAGGGTTGTTATGAGGATCAAGTAAGATTATATTTGATAGATCTGGCCTCAGATACTTCCTAGCTGTGTGACCCTGGGTAAATCACTTAATCCCAGTTGCCTAGCCTTTACCATTCTTCTGCCTTGGCTTCCATACTTAGTATTGATTCTAAGACAGATGATGAGGGTTTAAAAAAAAGATCCCCTCTTATTAGTGGATATATTAATCTAGAAGATTTCAAGTCTCTTCTAACTCTGAGATTCTATCACTTTATATTCTTGCAAATATTGATTTAGAGGAATAAAATACTCATCTCAACCAGACTCTGTGTTCTTAAAGTCTGCATTAATGGATCCTAAGCAGAAAGTGGTTGTGCCAACCTCAAAAAGCTTCAGATATGTTCCTGGTGACATACTGTCTATTGTTCAGACAAGCTGGCTAAAGTTGTACAGGTTCATCGTCTGGCTAGCCATGAGGCAAGGCATTATTTTAGGCCATGGCTACTCTGGAGAACCAGCTGCTAAGTTATCGTGGGGTTCCTGATTCGCCTAGTTGTTAGGACCTTCTCCTGTGCATTTACTCTGTATATATTCTACCCATACTTATTTGTAAACATGTATGTTCAATCCAGTAGCAATATAAACTCCTTCAGGGTAAGGGCTGTTTCATTTTTGCCTCTCTGTGACTGATCTTAGCCTATAGAAGGTATTTATTAAATGGTTGTTGGTTGATTGATTTGGATGAGAAGCATTACAAATTCTGCCTTCACCAAGCAAATCATTGGTCCTTGAAGTGAGCTCAAATGGGGAAAATGAGGCCTCGAGAAGCTTAGTGATTTATCCATGGTCATATGGCTCAATAGTGGCAGAGCCAAGACACTAGAGAAACCCAAGTACTCTGGTTGCAAAAATCCTGCACTCTTTATTAGACCATATTGCTTTGTAGTGTTGTTGCTGTATTTACTCACACAGGTGACCCAAATTGATTTTTTAATGGACCATTAGATAATCAAAGAAAATTCCTAAGATCCAGGTCTCTAAAGAAGTGAAAAATACCCTAAACAATGATTTTTTTTTTTGCTAAGTGAGAATTGAGGATTGATCAGGACATGATAACTTCTCCCTAGGTAAACTAATCCCTAGGTTAACAACTATTTCTATTTATCTCCTTTGATCCTGGTATATGATCTTTCAAGTTTAAGAGATATCACCTTTTTAGGAGAAATCTTACTTTCATCCCCAGGTTTAGTGAGAGTCAGAAACAGCTGGCCTCAGAAAAAGCTGCTGCCTTCCAAAAACATCTGAGAAACCAAATTATGAATTACATAAGATGTAAAAAAAATTTAAAAAGCAGTCAAGGAGTGCATATAAGTTCAGGATATTTATTTCCGGAGTTGGGGGGAAGCTAGAAACCACAACAAACCATAAAACGCTATCAGCACTTGAATTAATTGAAAATAAATTTCCCCTCCCAGCGCTAAACAAATGAGGAGCTTTTTGTGTGATAACACTCACACCCGCCTGTAATAGGTTGCTAAGATTCCACTAATTAAAAAAATCTCATTTGAAGATAGTTAATGGGTTCTGCATTTCTACAAAGCACTAGTCAGGCAACATTTCTCTGAACTTCAGGGTCTGTGCTGATTACTACTCAATTAGTTTTGATTCAATTCACTGAAGAAAAATGTCCATTTCATTAGTGCGGAGAAATAACCATTGGCCACAAAATATATTTCCCCGTATTGCTATGGCAACGGGGATGACACAGCTGAGCTCAGAATGTTAATGTGTTTCCTGGAACTGTGTTTTTAAGTCATTCTGCCAACATTAAGTCTTTTGGGGAGGGGGAGGGAGTTACCACTGGTGCCCTGCCATTGGTGCCACGCCTGGCAGGCAGATGCATCTCCTTGCAGAGCTGGCTTTTTCTTTCTGTCCCTGTCTTCCATGGAGAGAGAAGGGAGATTCAGCAATAACCATTTGAATGTATTTAGCCTTGTATAGATCAGAGCATCCAGATGTCCAGACTGAAATAGATGGTCTATCAACAGGACGTTTTGTGGGAATTCTTTTGTCTACATGATGTCAAGTCATCTGGATAGGGTTTTTTCTTCTCTTTAGCCATGTACTCTGGGGCCATTTTGCTGGTCCATAACTGAGATGAAAGGATGGTTGAAGAGGTTATGTCTTCGAAGTGTACTCAGAAAGAAATGCTCGACTGGAGCATTTCTCTGAACCCCACTCCTGAAATCTACCCCCACGCCATCCACATTGACAGCCTCTAAGTACACATGATAAGCCTGAAATAGATGAAAATATTTGGATAATTCAAATATATACATATATATTAAAATATATATACAATATATATATACATATATATATATATATATATACATTTGGTTTCGGTTTGCATCATAGAGACATCTGTGTGTGTAACACAAGCCTAGAATAAAGGGAGAGCTAACAGACTCCAGCCAGAACCCCAAAACAATCTCAGCAGCTTAGAAATATTGGCTCAATCTATGGGGAAAAATGTAAACTCCTATACTTGAGTTCCAAAAAATCATCTGCACAAATACAAAATTGGAAAGAATTAGCAAAATAGTAAACAATCTAAAAGAAATCTGGGAGTTTTAATGGACCACAAGCTTAATAAGGGTCAGCAGCAGAATATAGAGGTCAAAAAGTTAATGTGATCTTGGGCTGCATTAGAGAAGAATGGTTTCAAATAGGAAAAAGGGAAATAGTCCCACTATATTCTTCTTTGGTCTGACCATATATATCGTACTGTAATTAATTATGGATGGTACATTTTAGGCAGATATTAATAAGCTGAAAAGCATCCAGCAGAAGGGATCTAGGATAATTTAAGTCCTCAGTATCAGGGCATAAAAAGATGAGTTGAAAGAAATGGAGATGTTTAGCTTGGAGAAGACAATATTTAGCATGAGACATATTAGCTGTTTTTAGGTATTTAGAGGGCTGTCATAGGGAACAAGTATTATACTAATTTTGTTTGTCCCCAGAGAACCAGCAGTATCAGGAGAGAGTTGGAGAGAGGGAATATTTTTTTTAGGTTTGGCATGAGAAAAAACTTTAAAACAATTAGAGGAACAGCTAGGTGGCTCAGTGAATTGAGGGCCAGGCTTAGAGGCAAGAGGTCCTAAATTCAAATTTGACATTAGAAACTTCTCAGTGTATCACTTAATCATCATTGTCTATCCCTTGCCATTCTTCTGTCTTGGAACCAATACTTAGTATTGATTCCAAGATGGAAGGTATGGGTGGGAAAAAAAAAACAATTAGAGCTATAATAAGCAATTATAGTGTGCTTTAAGGTTTGTAAAGCAAAAAAGAGCAAGCTAATATATGTAAATATGTATGCATGTATATGTGTATAATTATAGAGCTATCTATAACTATATATGTCTACAACAACATATGTAATTACATAAACATAACACTCATATGCAAATTATATATTTATATATATAAAACTGAAATAGCTTATATATAATTAGGATAGGTAATAGATACAGCTCATCTACTCTGGGATAGCTTATATATGTGTGTATTAGTTGATATGGGTTATATTAATATATGACTAGTTAATATAAATACTAACCATACATAATTATTATATTATATTATTATAAAGTATAGCTACTTTAGGCTCTATGCTGGTCATGTGCTGATTCTTTTATACTAAAGAACTATAAGATATTTTCTGTATCCTCAAGGAATTTTCTGTGTGGTTGGAGATATGTGTGTGTGTGTGTGTGTATATAGCTATATATTTTTTCTATCTGGTTTTCTATTTGGTTGGTGATATTATATATATGTATGTATATATTTGATCTGGTTTTCTATATGGTTGAATATATATTAGCTAAAAATTGCTTACATTTATTGCTTTAAAATTTGAAAAGCATTTTATATGCTTTCTCATTGAATCTAAGAATAAGTTTTAATGATCAAAGAATCACAGAATTTTATAGCGGAAAGGAAATTTAAAAATCATGAATTCCAATCTTCTAGTTTTACAGATGAGGAAATTGAGTTCCAGAAAAGTGAAGCAATTCCCTGAAGATCAACAGAGCCAGGGCTAACATTTAGTTTACCTCTCTCAGGAAGGGATTCCTAATGAATTTCACAGAAAGTAAGTCCTATGGGAATCTCTTTGGCTTTCCCAGCAATGGTATGGTGGAAAGATCACTAGATTTAAATAAGCAAATTTGAATTCAAGTCCCAATTCTACCACTTAATATCTGTCTTACCTGGGGTTCATCATTTAATGTCTCTGAGACTCAGTTTCTCATCTATAAAATGGAAATTATAATAACCCTTTTACTACCTAACATACAGGGCTATTAGAATAAAAAAAGATTATCAATGTGAAATGCTATTCAGATGTAATCATGAAAAAAACAACAGTTTTATTCCAATTAATTAAATTTACTTATTTAATTCAGCTTCAAAGGAAATGATCATAAATCAGGAGATCTTAATCATGAGAATTTTCCACCCATCTTTCAATCAATCAGATGTTCCATTCCACAAGTCTCATACACTGTAATAACAGAGACAAGCATGGCTTCTATGGAGACACCTGCTGAAATCTTCAAGCCTCCCTCTGACAAAGGAGGAATTTCAAATAGCTCTTCTCTCTTTGACATAATTCTTAAAGTCTCCATTTATTGAATTCCTCTGTTTAGATTGTAAAGCCTTTAAAAACATGGTCCCAACCTAATTTTCCAATATTATTATATATTTCTCCTCTTCCTCACAACCTATCATCCAGTCACACTCACCATCCTACTATTCCTCACATATGATGCTCCATCTTCCATCGCCACACCATGCCTTACAATGCACTCCCATCTCCCTCCACCTCTTAGAAATATCTTGTTTTATTCAAGTCTCTGCTTAAGTAACATCTTCTACATGAAATCTTTTTGAAATCTCCTCTGCCCATAGCGCTCCCTCCCCAAATTTGCCTTCTATTTATTTTAATATATTTGTATATGTATATATTATCTCCCCTCCAAAAAAAGTAAACTCCTTGAGGGAGAGGTTTCTAATTCTCTCTATGTATTCCCTAGCATCTGGCCCAGTACTCAGTACATAGTAGGCACTTAAACAATCTTAATTATTGGTTTTTAGGAACCTGGTCTCTATTTTGAGTCATCAGTGCCATTCATGTGCATCCTATAATGATAATAATGATTTTAAATGAGTTCATGCATATCAAGTACTTGTTTTTGTTGTTGTTTAGTTATTTTTTGTGACTCTTTGTGACTCCGTTTGAAGTTTTCTTGGCAAAGATCCACAAGTTGTTCATTTTACAGATAAGGAAACTGAGCAAACAGGGTTAATTGACATGCCCAGAGTCACACAGCTAGTAAGTGTCTGAGGCTGGATTTGAACTTATTGAAGACAAGTATTTCTGACTCCAGGCCCACACTCTATCTACTGTGCAAACTAGCTGCCCTTGCTTTGTTACTATAAATATAAATTGAGATTTAATTTTTTTTCTTAAAGAAAGCAAGTCCTATCTTTTTAACAACAGGATTCTTCCAGGGAGAGGAAGCACGGCCAAAGGGATAGAGGGTTTGTCAAGACACATAGACACCTCTGACACCTAGAGAATATGTTTCCTTGAGCTCTTCATACCTTTCCTACATTTCTACTCCACTTAATCCTTATTCAGGGAAGCTAGGTGGCACAGTGGATAGAGTGCTGGCTCTGGAGTCAGGAGGATCTGAGTTCAAATATGGCCTCAGATATGTATTAGCTGAATCACCCTGGGCAAGTCACTCAACCCTGTTTGCCTCAGTTTCCTAATTGATAAAATGAATGAGAAGAAGGAAATGACAAATGACTCCAGTATCTGCCAACAAGAATAATAGTCAGTTACAAAAACTGACAAAAACATATTCCTTATTTCTCTTCCTATATTTGGAAGGGAATAGGTCAGCTGTACTGGTTTATTTCCAGTTCCAGTCTTCTAAACTCACCTGCTCAAAGCAAAGGTCTGACCATGTCACTCTCCATCCTACCCCTCAACCTCCTTAGAGAGCTCCAGCAGCTTCCCAGTTACCTCCAGGATCAAAATGCTAACTTTTCTGCTAAATATTTAAAGTACCTTGTAACCTGGCCCCTTCCAACTTTTCCAGTCTTCTATCTTCACTTCCCTCTGCTCACTCTATGATCCACCAATGCTAGAATACTTACAATTACTCAGACGTGATGCTCCGTCTCGTCTCCTCTGGCTGTCTCCCATGCCTGCAATCTTCTGTTCTCCTCTCTTCCCTGTCTTGCTTTTCCTAGTTTACTGTGAGGCAAAGTTTATAGTTCATCCTCTATATCCTTTCCCAGTACCCCCACCTACTAATGCCCTTATTTTTCAGATTACCTTCATCTATTTTGTATTTATCTCATAAGTGCCAAATTATAAACATGTTGTTTCTCCTTTAGAATGTATACTCCTCCAGGGCAAGGAATATTTTGCCTTTCTTTATACCTTCAATACAGACCACATAATTATGGATACAATACAGATTATTTTGGAGGGGTAGTTCCATATCACTTGTCAGTACACTTTTCAATAATCATTTTCTGACATCTTGCAGTCCATGTTCTTTCCCTCCCTCCCATCCCTCACCCTTTCCCAAGATAGCATGGAATATTATATAGGTTGTACTTGGCTTATTATACAATACATATTTCCATGTTCATCATATTGTGAAAGGCATATATATTGCTTACACTAGAGAAAAATTCTTGGGGGAAATAAAGTGAAGAATGGCATGCTTCAATATGAATTCAGACTTTATCAGTTCCCTCTATAGAATAGGTAGCCTTTTTTTGTCATGAGTTTCTTAGAATTGTCTTGGATCCTTGCAATGCTGATAATAGTTGAGTCATTTATAGCTGATCATAATACTTTATTTATGTTACCATGCAGAGTGTTTTCCTGGTTCTTCTCATTTTACTTTGCATCAATTCATACAGATCTTTCCAGATTTTTTTTTTGTGATCATCTCTTATGACACAATTCCATTATAATAATATACCACAACTTGTTCATCCATTCCCCAATTGATGGAAGTGTCTTCAGTTTACAGTTCTTTGCTATCATAAAAAGAGCTGTTATATTTTTGTACTAGCAGATCCTTTCCCCCTATCTTTGATCTCTTTAGGATATAGATCTAATAGTAGTATTGCTGGGTCAAAGGGTAACAGTTTTATAGCCCTTCGGCATAGTTCCAAATTGCTCTCCAGAATGGCTGCATTAATTACAATTCCACCAACAATGTATTAGTGTCCCAATTCTTTCACATTCCCTTCAACATTTATTATTTTCCCTTTTTTGTCATATTAGCCAGTCTGAAAGTAGATTCTGTTTCAACCCTTTACCTTTACTCTGTGTGTATCTCCCTGTTTTAAATGTGTTTCTTGAAGACAGTATATTTTGAGATTGTGACTTTTAATCCACTCTGCTGTCCTTTTTTGTTTTATGGTTAAGTTCATCCTATCCACATTAACAGTTATGAGTACTAACTGTGTGCTTCCCTCTCTTATTTTTCCCCTGTTTATCCTTCCCTTCTCCTTTCAACCTTTCCCTATTCATAGATATTTTTGCTTCTGACTACTGCTTCCCTGAGTTGACTCCTTTTTGTCTTTCCCTTCTTTTTTCCCCCCTTCTTACTTTCCTATAGAGTTATTCATGCTTTGGCCCAGTTCTCATGAGAGTAAGATTCAAACATTGTCCATCACATCTCCCTCTTCCCCTCCACTATATTGACTTTTATGCAACTCCTCATGAGATAATTTACCCCCAGTTTTCCCTCCTTTCCTCTTTTCCCAGTGTCTCCTTTCTTATCCCTTGATTTTGTTTAGCTTTTTGGGGGGAGGGTGAAAATATCATCTCATCATATTCAATTTACTATCTTTATAGGCTTCTATTCACTGTCTCAATAGTGATAAAGCTCTTAAATAGCTTCCATACCTCAAGTATGTAATTTTAGGAACCTTAGGTACTTTGAGTATCATAGATTTCTTAAACATCTTATGTAATAATGCAATCAGTTTGACCCCAGTGTTTCCTTTGATTACCTTTAGTATCTTAAGTACTTTTTCTATCACAGATATTTTAAGTATCCTAGTCAACACTTTGCCATGTAGGAATGTAAACAGTTTAGCCTCATTGAGTCCCTTGAGTTTTTTCTTTCTTTTTACTTTTTTATGCTTTTCTTGAGTGCTAAATTTGATCATCTAATTTTTTTTCAGCTCTGGTTATTTCATCAGGAATGCCTGGAAGTTCTTTCTTTCATTAAATGTTTGTTTTTCCCCCTGAAGTATTATGCTCAGTTTTTCTTGGTAGATAATTATTTGTGGTCTAAGATCCTTTGCCTTGCAGAATGCCGTATCCCATACCTTTGCTTTTTTTTGGTATATGTGTGTGTGGCTATTTAGAGGTGATTTGGGGTGAGCCTGGAATGTTCCTTACTCTGCCATCTTTACTGCCAGAAGTGAGTAGTAAGGACTTAATAAAGTTCAGTTGACTAATTTACCTTTTCACTGCCCCAGGCAAGTCCCTAAAATATAAATTATGGGTATGTTGCCAATAAATATCAGTAGAGGATGATTCCAAACTGAGAGTTCCCTATAATGATGTCACAGGTCTATATGCTATTACCTCCCCTGCCAATATACATACACTTATTTGTATTATGTATATGTATGTGTGTATATGCATTTGTGTATATATATATATATATATATATATATGTGTGTGTGTGTGTGTGTGTGTGTGTGTGTGTGTGTGTGTGTGTGTGTGTACATATATTTTTAACACTAGGGCAATAGAGAACCATATATTGAATATGAGCAACCTGCTACAATCAGTCAACAAGCATTTTTAGGCCTATCAGTCCTGTGAAATTATACCAATGAGAGATAGCCTTTGAATAGCCTAGGAGTTCCATTGGTATATAATTGGTGTAAAGGCCTCCTACATATTAGGTGAACCCCCTATGGTGAATTTAGGGCAGGACACAGAGAAGAATTGCACAGAATGGATAGGCATGAACAGGTTGCAACCTGCCTCAATTTTTCCTTACGACATCCAGCAGTTCTGAAATCTCACACCATATTCCGCAGCATACTCAAAATAAATTCAGAAATGAGCACCTAAATTATCCATTGTGCCCAATGGGTATAGCCATGTGGTTATCTCTTGTTCTGATGTAATTTTAGACTATAGGAAAGAATAGTCCTGTCAATGTGACTACAGATCCATTGGCATATTTGAATTGTTTTTATTATTATTTCTCCCATGCTTACCCAATTCATTTTACGCATGCTTGATTCTTACGAATATTATCTTTACTGTGTTAATATCCAATTACTTGACAAGCTGTTTTTTTAATGATATTCTTGTAATAATTGGCACCCAGCAAAGTTCCTACGTCTTCAGGTTATCCATGGATCATGACTTCTTTCTCTTTGTCTTTTCCCAGTACCTATAACTGGATTCTGGGCTCAAAATGATATGGTTCTAGAAAATGAACAAATATAAGGCAATTTGAGGAAGTTGTTCAGTTTAAAATGAACTGAAAAAATCTCTCTGAATTCCAACTATTTAATAATTAAAATTGCCCATGATGTCAAATGGTAAAACAAAATAAAACAAAAAAGACCAAATGATGCTCATTTGGCTACAGTCGTTGGGCCAATGGATAATTTGAGTGCTCACTTCTAAACTCACTCTTAGTATGCTGGGGAATACGGAGTGAGACCTCAGAACTGCAGGTCCCCATAAGGATAAACTCAAAATGAATCCCAAAGTAATGATTGAACCTGAGTTTATGAATAAGCAGGGACCAGCATTCTGGTGACAGCTGTCACATTAACAGCTTTTCCACCACCATCACCCCAACCCCTGCTGTGTAAATTAGAACCATAAGATGGGGAAGCCCTCTACGAGCATCTCAGAAGTTCTTGCCAAAAGGTAAATTTGCTCTAAAGGGAACCCAGAGGAAGCAGCATCAAAGGAGACATTTGATGGTGGGGGTTTTAAGGCTGTGTTCTTCATGATGTCAAAACATCTGCTTGATTCAGTCCATTGAAACACACAGAGACAGAAAAATGATCATAATTTAGTCCTTCCCTATCTTTCCAGAATTTTTGCACTTCCTTTCCTTCCATGAGCTCTTTGATCCAGATATATTGACCCTCTTGTGCCCCTCACACTCAATGTTCCCTCTCCCGTTTCTATGTCTTTCTTTGGGTTGTGACCATGGTCAGAATGCTCTTCCTCCAAACTTACACCTCTTGGAATCCCTGGACTCAACTCAAGTATCACCTTTTGTAGAAGGCTATTCCTCTTGACCTTTCCTCACTCAATCTGCTACCACCTCCCATAATTACCCTTTATCTATTTTGTATGTGCCTTTACATATCTATATGTCTACATGTGGTTAGACTAGACAGTGTCTGGACCCTTATGGAGCCAACAGCTTTATAAGGAAATGAGACATATACAGAAATAACATGAACAAAATAACATATGCTAAATTCAATGGTAATTATAGAATGTAGGCTCTTGATGGATGGACTGTTTCATGATTTCTCTTTGTATCCTCGGTTTTTGTGTGCCAGATTACTGGCAGTACTTGGGAAGCTTAACTTAAACCCCCCACACACACTCCCACAAAACCACCCAGGCATTGATGTGTTATCCCCAATATATCAACAGAAAGACAATTTCCAGATTGTCTTGTTGTGACCAACTGGATAATTCAATATTTAACAGATTGTAGAAAGATCCTATGAAGCAGATTTGGGGCAGTTTGAATTAACGTTGTCCCTCCCTGAATTCATCTGGATCCTAACCATGAGCCTTTTCAGTAAAGGATATAAAAGCCAAATGCAAGACTTACTCATTGATTTTAATCTCTGTGTCAGTGGCTTTAACCTTCTTTTATATCTTCCTCTGAACTGCTTTTTAACCACTTTGTGGATTACTTACTTATGGACATACGGACAAATGTTTTTTGTAAAGGTATTATTTTATCAGAATCTTCAGGCTCTCAGTCATTTATTGCAGTGATGGGCAAACTTTTTAAAGAGGGGGCCAAAGGAAAGGAAATGCTCATCTGTCAGTCTGTTTCTAAGGCAACTCTTTCAAAGTTTCATTGTATTGTACCCTATTCATTGTATTGCTCAGATTAGGAATAATATCAAGGCCAGATAGAACATTTCAGGCCCCCCCCAATCTGGCCCACAGACCATAGTTTGCTCATCACTGATCTATTGGACTAGCCATAGAACCACTATAAAGACACCCTCACTCAGCACAGTGACTGGCACATAGTAGGCACTTAATAAATTCCTATTGATTTATTGATGGACTGAAATATTTATACACAAAGTTAAGAAAAAAACTGGTTGGTAGACTTTTTTTTTAACTTTTCATTCAATTGTTTGGCTTGTGTGCAATCATAACTCTATGCTGTTGAGTTGAACAGAATTTCATTCATGTGGATGATTAATAATAAATGCAAATGGAGCAGCTCAGTGGTTCAAAGGATAGAAAGCAAGGCCTGGATGTCCTAGGTGAAAATCTGACCTCAGACATTTCCCAGCTGGGTGAACCTGGGCAAATCACCTAGCCTAACCCTTAGCAGGATTCTGCCTTGGAACCAATTCTTTTTTTTGTTGTTGTTGCTGTTTTTGTTTTTGTTTTTGTTTTTTTTGTGATTTGAAATTTTTATTTAATTAATTAATTCAGAATATTTTTCCATAGCTACATGAATCATGCCTTTCCCTCTCCTCTTCCCACCTCCCTCCCATAGCCAATGAGCAATTCCACTGGGTTTTATTTTATTTTATTTTATTTTATTATTTTTTAAACCCTTACCTTCCATCTTAGAGTCAATACTGTGTATTGGCTCCAAGGCAGAAGAGTGGTAAGGACTAGGAAATGGGGTTGCCCTGGGTCACGCATCTAGGAAGTGTCTAAGGCCATATTTGAACCTAGGACTTCCCATCTCTAGGCCTGGCTCTCAATCCTTTGAGTCACCTAGCTGCCCCTCCACTGTGTTTTTTTACATGTGTCATTGATCAAGACCTATTTCCATATTATTAATATTTGTATTAGGGTGATCATTTAGAGTCTACATCCCCAATCATATCCCCATCGAACCATGTGATCAAGCAGTTGTTTTTCTTCTGTGTTTCTACACCCACAGTTGTGAATAGTGTTCTTTCTCATAAGTTCCTCAGAACTGTCCTGGGTCATTGCATTGCTGCCAGTACAGAAGTCCATTACATTCGATTCTACCACAGTGTATCAGTCTCTGTGTACAATGTTCTTCTGGCTTTGCTCCCTTCACTCTGCATCAATTCCTGGAGGTCATTCCAGTTCACATGGAATTCCTCCAGTCCATTATTCCTTTGAGCACAATAGTATTCCATCACCAACAGATACCATGATTTGTTCAGCCATTCCCCAATCAAAGAGCATCCCCTCATTTTCCAATTTTTTGCCACCACAAAGAGCATGGCTATAAATACTTTTGTACAAGTCTTTTCTTGTAATCAATTCCAAGACAGAAGGCAAAGGTTTAATTTTTTAAAAAAAGAAATATATGTAAGGCTCACTCTGGGGTCACTTTCCCAGCTCCTATCCCAAAAATTTAACCCTTCACAGCCTGGTGAGCCAGCTAGGAGTTTGAACAAAAGTCAGAAGAGCAGCTTCATAAACAGAAACACTTAGTTTATTATTAGGAAAGTACAGATAGGAAATAGAAAGGAGGAAAGTGAGAGTAATCTTATAATAGCTTATAACTATACCTAAGATCCCAATCCTAACTGACATTTTTCTAGAAAACCCTAAATCTATCTGCCTTTGAGGGCAGTGGCTTCTGCTGGAGCTAGGCTAACTTTTCTACTCTATCTAATCATTTACCCACTATCTATCTACCTATCTGGCCAAGATAATAATCAATGATGCTGTTTAAGCCTTAAATCCATTTCTCAGTCTCCTCACAGTCCCAGAGAGAGTGAGCTATGCACTCCTCTCCCCAGGGGACCCAGAGACCAAAAGCCCATCTTCAACTGCCAACTATAACTGACTCTCGGCCAGACCCTTCTAACTGTCACCAACTGACACTTTGCACAGCAGGGAGCCTCTTACTCAGAAAACTTATTGCTCCCTTGCCTCTTAAATAGAAAAAAGGAGAAATTAAGAAAAACTCTTAACACTAATCAGCTTACTCCCACACCCTGTATCTATGTGTACTCCTCTTAACTGCTCTAATATGGATACAAATATTAAGAATATATGAATATCATCTTTCCACATAGGAATATATACAGTTTGACCTTATTGAATCTGTTAAATTTTCTCTTTCTTATTTACTTTTCTAGGCTTCTCTTGGGTCTTGTGTTTAGACATCATATTTTCTGTTTGGATCTGAACTTTTCATCAAGAATGCTTGGAAATCTTAGACCCCCCCTTTTTACAAATATTTTACTTTTCTTCAATTACATATAAAAACAATTTTTAAACATTTGGTTTTTTTAAAAAATTGAGTTGCAAATTCTCTCACTCATTCCCACTCTTCTTTATTCCCTCCAACTCATTCCCTGAAAGGTCAGCACTCTGATATAATTTTTACATGTGCAATCATGTAAAACATTTTTCCATATTAATCATTTTATGTACAAGATCTCAAATGAAATAAAAGAACAAAGAAGAAAGAAAGTAAAATATAGTATGTTTTGGTGTATCCAGAATCTATCAGTTCTTTCTCTGGAAGTAGATGGTATTTTTTCATCACGAGTCTCTGGGATTGTCTTGGATCACTGTTTTGCTGAGAATAACTAGGTCATTCACAGCTGTTCACCAAAAAATATTTCTGTCGCTGGGTACAGTTTTCTTCTAGTTCTGCATTCCTCAAAAGTGCATCAGTTCATGTAAGTCTTTTCAGAATTTTTCTGAAATCTGATATATCTCAATGTTGTTCTTCAAAGGTCAGGAAAAATAACAAGAAATAAATTAAGGCAGCATGAATTCACAGAAACTTGACATCCATGTTGAGAGGTTCAGCTTGCTATCATTCTGCCACCTATTAAGCTCACTGCTTCCAAGAAAGAAGAGTCTGAGAGTCTGTCAGGTCACCCTCTAATATTCAAACTTAGTGCTAGTTCAGCACTTCTAGAGTCATCAATTCATTGGGTTTCATAGCCAATTCGTGTTTTTTTTTTTTTGTCCTCACATAGTATTAGCCCCTCCATCACATATGATGGAAAGAGACTTCCAAAGCTCCATATGGTGCAATGGAACCTGGCAGAGAATATCTGTGAAAGTTCTGAGGATTGTACCTTCATTGGCCAGTCCAACATCCCCCCCATCCCTGCCCCTTACTTATTATTAAAAAGGAGAGTTAGTCAAGGGACAAGAATGAGGGATAACTGTGTCAAGGATGCCCTTGTACCCACAAAATCTGAAAAGACCTAGAAGATGGCTTGCAGACCATTAAATAGATTCTCATCATTTATTTTTGAGAGAACATAAACAAGCATCATCCAAGATAAGAAAGCATGATTAGGTTTCTCCAATCTGCAGTGATGAAGAAAATACCTAGGTGGCTAAGAACACACCTCTACCAAAGAAATCCCATAATTTACAGTAAATCCTTGTTTAAATAATGTACCATAGACTCAACTATACCGTGGACTTGGTCATGTCCCCTCCCTACAATGAGATATAATATATATTACCATCATTGTGATATGAAAAGGCTCAGATGCAGATTTTGTTTTTTCTACGCCAACCACATCACAATTATTTCTATTTAGAAACTGCCTGGAAAATGAATAAGGTGGATACCCACTTGTTCATATTTTCAGAACTTGGTTTTACTGACATCTTCTCAGTATTAAAATGAGTACGTTGATCACTGAAAAATAAGCTACAAGAAAAAAAAAAGCCTAACTTTTTCCCTTAAAAATAGATTTTAAAACCTAGGAAAGACTTTCTTAATTAAAGAACATCAGCAGCAAACACAATAGCTAATATAATATTAATAGCTGACATTTATATGACATTTTATGGTTATAGGCACTTTATGTATATTATTTCACTTGACCTTCACAACAAGCCTGTAAGGTAGGTAGTACAATATTGTTATCTGCATTTTACAGATGAGGAAACTGAGATTCAAAGAAGTTCAATATCTCATGTCAAATACACAGCCTGGGAGCTACATATAACCTACAATACTCCCAAGTATGGCCCCAACTGGATTAAAATGTAATTGGGAAATATTTAACAGAACAAATAAAAATGCAGTAAAATATAAACATTATATTTTAAAACCAAGTCAACATGTAGCTGTCAAAAATCTTTATGAATGGATTAACAGCCTCCATTTTTCTTTGGCTCCAGTGTCATAGAATATGTTGATCCTTTGAAGATAAGGAATATTTCTTTTCTGTCTTTGTATTCTTTATGCCTTGCACACTGTCTACCACCCTGGTCACTACATTGGGGTAGAAAAGAAACAACATTTTCTCTGTGTAGGGAACTCCTGGTAAGGAATTCTTTATGAAAAGAAAGAGTGTTCTGGCTCCTTATGCAAAGAACTTTGTTGACCCTAATGAAATATATATTGGTCTTGCTTTCCTGGCCTCTGATTAAGTTGTGGAGGGAAGGAGAAGCATATTGAGGGGAGTATAGTGAAATTTCACTAATGCTAAGCTTAATATTGAGATATATGTTGTTGTTGAGTCGGTTCAGTCATGTCTAACTCTTCATGACCCCATTTGGGGTTTTCTTGGAAATGAAAATGGAATAGGTTGCCATTTCCTTCTTCAGAAGTAATAGAAGCAAACAGGGTTAAATGACTTGCCCAGGGTCACATAGCTTGTAAGTATCTGAGGCTGGATTTGAACTCTTGATGATCAATCTTCCTGATTCCAGTCCAGTGCTCTAATCCAACTGCCCATTTTTATACTCATACTACTGTTTATAATGCATTTCCCTCATGGGATTTGCATATCAGTTTAGCAACAGACTAAAAAGCAAGCACATGATCTTATGGTTCATAGAGACAGAGGGAGAAAGTATTGAGGAAGTACAAGGATTGTCTTTGGAGAACTTTGAACATTAATATGTTAAATTAAATTATTCGTTCTGCAAAATATATGGGTTTGATTGTATCATCTTTTTCATAAAATTATTCCCCCTTTTAATTAGCTAATTATCTAATCTCAAGTTCCTAGACTTAGATTTAAAGGGGAAAAAAGCAGTAAAGCCCTTTCATCCCCAAAAATGATAGCTATAGAAAGGAGGAAGGTCCTAAACACCAACCAGAGCAGAGGAGTGTGAAAAACTTCTACACTAAGAATCTAGCATGGAACTGAGTCATTATGCAAAGAATCCAAAAGCTGGCCTTTTCTCTCTTTTGTTAATGATGACTTATTTGGACAATACTGGATCAACATGAAGGAGAGATATCTCTCTAGCAACATTAAGATTGTTTCTATTATCTGCTGGGAGAATAAGTTTTATTTAGGATAGAACCATAGGAATGGTCTCTAGGATATAGGTGGGATGAGAATGTGAGGTAATTGTCTCTCTAGTAATCTCAAGTTTGTTTCCCATCTGTAAGGAGCCTAAATCCTATTTAGGGTAGAACAGCGAACACGAAGTCTTATATGGTCTTTGCCACCTAAGTAAGACTCAGCAGAAAGTCAGAATGTCACATATCTAATTTCATTTGTTTCCCTTCCAAAAGGATTTCAAACCACAGACTGTCATGATTCTAGAGCAGTGGTGTCAAATTCAAATAGAAAAGAAGAGAAGGGGAGGCACTAAACTAACTACATATTAACTTAGAAAACCACACATAAATATTATCTGTATCTTGTTATATTTTTGTTTATTTTGTTAATTATTTCCCAATTATGTTTTAATTTGATTTCCACTGCAGGCACCAAATGCCACATGTTTCATACCTCTCCTCTAGAAGACTAAATAGATTCCTAGGACAGGAAGCTAGAACTCAAAAAAGAGGGAGGAAAATTATTTATGGGCTACAGTGACTTCTTTGTATTGTTCTTATTTCCTGTGAAGTGAAATAAAAGATGTTCTATATCTGGCATGCATTGTTTGAGTGTGTGGATATTTACTGAAGACTCTTTTCTCTGAATCTATGTTTTGAGATTTCCTAGAGAAAACTCTTGATGGCAACTCAATGAACCAAAGAGATGTGATATGAATTGGGGGTTGAGAGGATACAGAAGGCAGCAAGGTTAAATCTAGTACATGTAAAGTCAGAATATGTAATGTTTGGCCAGGGTTACATATGGAAAATGACTATAGGTATTTGTTGTTATTGATCAATCTTTTTTTAGTGCGGTCTAATTCTTCATGACCCTATTTGAGATTTTCTTAGCAAAGATACATGGAATGGCTTACCATTTCCTTTTCCAGTTCTTTTTACAGATGAGGAAACTGAGACAAACAAATTTAAGTGACTTGCCTAGGATCACACAGCTTTTAAGTGTCTGGAGGCCATATATGAGCCCAGAAAGATGAGTTTTCCATACTTCATACTTGGCACTCTATCTACTGTGTCACCTATATAACTGTCCCATAATTATTTATATTACCAAACAACCAGTTGTAGTTTTTACAAAAATTCTTTGTAAATCCGACTTTATAAAACTGAAAGTGACATATAAATGTATAGTTATTATTTAAATTGCCGATAAAATTATTCTGGATATTTTCCGATAGTACTCTTTTCCCTTGTGAATAAACATTAGAAAATACACTTAGCAGAGTAAACAGGAAAAGAAGAAATGGATGATAAAATTAGATACCAAAATAGGGTGATATAGCAGTAAAAGAAGGGGAAAAATAACCAGTACTTGGACCCAGAGATATCTGAGTCCAAAGATTACAATCAGAGATGTGCTGGAACCAGTTCTAACTAGCTTGAAGTACCATTGTTAAGTTTTCAATGTATGCCTTTATAACTCAGAAATTGTTTGCTACAAATCAAGGCTTAATTTTTTTGTGTGTTGAAATGTCTAGATTCAAGAAGGTGCTAATAAAGCAGTATACATATGGTTCCCCTAGCCCAATTGCTATACATTTCCAGAACGACCCTATTTTGCTTTAAAACATTGCTTGAACTAAATAGGAGGGCAATGGAAGATTAAGGAACAAAATCTTCACCAGACTAGAGGTGGTGACAAGATGTTAAAAATAACAACAACAACAACAATAATACCTTCTATCCATTACCTCATTTAAGTCTCACAATATTATTATTTATATTATAACCTTCCCTATCCCAACTTATGTCCACCCTGCCTTGTCCTCCTCCCAGCACATTGAAATTGGAACATGATCATTACAGAACTCAACTTTGGTTTAAAAGCTTAAGATTATGGCTCATCTGCCTTATAAAGTTTTGCAGACATCTCCTTGGTCAGACTTGGAGAACTGCTGAAGTTTCTAACTTGGACTCTTCAATCATCATTTTCTGTTTAGGTTCCTTGGGTTCAGAGATATTATGATAGTAGGTCTCCACACAAGCATTCTACAATCCTCACTTCTAAGCAAACCATGGAATTTGTCTCTCGGACTCCATTTGTTCTGCCTTCCATTTTTCAACTTCTACTCCCTTTCCTTGTGGTTTCCTATCTTTTTCTCCTTTTTTCTGCATTCACATCTCCTGGTATAGTTTCCATAATCAAGGCTGTATAAGCTATTTGATGCCCTGGGGCTTCCCTCAGTGAACATTTGTTTCTATGCCTCATCCTGTAGGTAATGAGAGCAAATTCCCCTCTAATACCTTTAGAAATTATTTTTAAAAAATAAAACAAACAAAAAAGCCTCGGGGGTCAAGGGTAGGAGTCCTTGGATCAGTTCTGAAAAGATCCTGAATCAATAGTCAACAAAACTTACTTCTTTTCTAAAATCAGAATAGGCCTTTTTACTGATTACTTACATAAGTATGAATCCAAAAATGTTGTTAAATGTAAAAGAAAAAAGTCAATTCGAACAATGCTGAGCTTGAATATCCAATAAATAAATTGTTGAATCTCCCATTTATTTTTTACTTTCAAATCATATATGGCATATTTATAGTCTCTAATCAGATCCTGAAAAAAATAACTAAGGTAGATACATCCATTAAGGCAGCATTGTGCAATTCAAAGTAGAGGCAGACAAAATAGGTTCAAATCCTGACTCTTCTGTTTACTCGTTTTGTGACCCTAGCCAACGAGTCACTTCTTTTCTTTGTGGCTTCATTAAAAAAAAATTAACTGGTGATTGGACTAGATGACTTGGAAGGTTTCTTGCAGTCCTAAATCTATGACTTCAAGTTAGTTTAACAAATGTCATTCAGGAGTTCTTCTAGATAGCATGGTCCCCCTCTTTCCAATTGAGCACTTTTCCAGGTAGTAAATGCAGCTCCCCTCTCTCCAATCCCTTCAGCTCTCAACTTATACACAGCTGAGTAAATACTAATTCAATTAAACAAAAATGAATTAAGTACCTACTATGTGTAAGAGACTGTGAGGAGCCACCTCACCTGCTCCCTCACAAGGACAGGAGTGTCAAATATGACCCTGAGGATCGGTAAACCTGAATTATGGGTCAACTGTGAGTTTCTCTGCATAGCAGGGGAAAGTCAGATTCCAAGATATTGATAGTCAGACCTTATGATGTTGCTCTCTGAAAGTTAATTTTCATATTGTCTTCGTGTGACTGTCTTGATAATGCAAATACCCAACTAACTGATTGTATGAAGCAATCTAACTATAAATAGGCCAATATTGGAGATTACACATAAATGTGTGAATTTTTCCATAATCAGAACATAAAACAAGTTTTATATTAAACATTCCTCTTTACTCTTAAAAAAATAGCAGAAATGTGAAAGGTTTTTGCCCAAAGCAATCTCTTTATTGCTAATAAGTTCTGAGTAATTTGGATGAAAGGTGTGATATAGGGCTACAGATAAATAATAACCCCCAAATCATAATCTTGATGTGATTATACTTCACTGACTAAAGAGAATTAAAGGTAGATTCTTTTTATTAGTTTACTGATCTTGGGCCTCTGACTTTGGGTAAATGTTCTATATATCATGCTAGTTAATCATTCTTGTCATTATCTTTAATGTCTTATTAGCTAGCTTCATTCATCTGGTTTTTATCTGTTTCATTTTAAGCAGTTTTAATCTCATTTCAGCAGTGTTGATAAGCCTGTTAGTTTGCACAAATTGGTTTCGGTGACAATGTGCAGATAACAATAATGTGCAGTTTCCAAATGGGAAAAAGAAATCTGTATGGATCCCAAAAGGTAGAATCCGGGAGGCCCACTGGTTGGGGAGGATTAGGGATGTGGGGGCCAGAAAAGAGAGAGGAAAGAGACTGATCTCCATTTCCCAAAGATAAAAGATGAAAAAAAAACCAGAAGGAAGTGGGGATTTAAGTAGCTATGGACTTAAAAGACCAGGAATGAAATTAGAGAAAATTGAACTCCAGGGAAAATCGTCATTCCCTACCCATCTCCACCCCTGAGAAATAGAAGATGTAATAATGGTTTCTTCTGACCACTAGGTGGCCTTATTTACTCAACATCTTGCTGTGGCCAGGAGCAAAGGAAAGAAGGCTGTGCCTAGGCTGTTGAGATGCACTAGCTGGCAACAGACCAACACTGATTACTTCCATCAAGGACTAGTTTGAAGAACTCTTCCATCTCACTGGCTAAGGAAGACAGTAAGCCCCATCGGCCTTAAGAATACCAAAGTACTTTAACTGAAAACATTAAAAGAAAATGCAATTTCCTCAGGATTCTAGATTCTGAGTAACCTTATCGATGGAAAAAAAAATCAATGGCCCATTGAGATATGTGGTTAGGGAAGGATATATAATATCAGAATGCAATGTAAATTATCCAATTCCTGTTCTTCTCTTAGATCTGGAGATATGAGATGGTCAGAAGAGTGAGTTCTTCACATGGAACTTGCACTTAGAAAGAAAGGGGTCTGTAGACTTGGGGTCAGAAGATCTAGGTTTTAGTCCTGGTTCTTCTCCCCATCCACCCACAAAGTACCAATTATTTTATTTTGGCAAGTCATTTGATTCCTTGGTGTCTCAATTTCTCTTATAAAATGAAGGAGCTATACTAAATGACCACTATGGTGCTTTCCACTACTCAAATTCTTTGTATTGTGATTTGCCAACCACAGCAGTCTCTCTGCAGAGATGTAAAATCAAATCACTCTCAAAATAGAATGAACTATCAGATTTATCCATCCTATGCCATTCCAACTTCTCCATCTCCAAAGGGGAATAAAAAAATGTTTAAGGAAAATGTTGCTCATAATAGATACTGAAAACAGTTGTCCCAAAAGTCAGCTGAGTGTCTGGCTGTGTTTGGGATGGATGGGTGGGAAGAAGCAATAAATACCACACCCCCAAACTGCCAAAGTACTTTGTAGTTCAAGTTTCAGTCCTTTTGCTTTTCTAGAGTCATTCTGATCTATGTTCATCTGACTCATTCACACTTAACGACTCCAAATGTCAGTGTGAATGAAGGCTGTTTGTGAGATTCTGAGAAGACCTTTTTAGAAAAACAGGAAGCTGTGCTGCCCCAAAACTCAACCAAATGTCAAACAACAGCTCCTAATTTTCAGAGACTAAACTCACCAGAAGTTTTAGAGACTAAAACTCACCAGAAGTTTCAGTCAAATCAAAGCTGAGGTCTCATTTCTCCATTTGCCCAAATTCCATTTCTTTAATGAGATGCAGTTTTTTTCTGAAATAACCCCTTCCTTGAAGGGACGGGGCAAAGTTTAAAGCCTCTAGTTCTAATCTGAGCTCATCTAATGTGAAAATGGGTAATGAGACCATATAGAAAGAAACTAACCTCTGAACCTATTCTATAAGGTACAGATATATCTAACAATTTTCTTGCTTTACTCTATATAATTCAGGTTTAATGTGGAGGAAAAATATGGCTTGTGCCCCTATCCAGTACAGTCTACCCTCAGATAAGACAGGAACCAGAAACAAAAAAAAAACAAAGCATTAAATTTAACACACTAACAACAAGAAAAGAGAATCCTCTTCTTTTGAAGAAAACTAAAGTAGAAGCTCAAAAAACGGTATAGAAATGCTGCTTGAAATATAGATGGGCCATCCATTACTGACGATGAAGAGAAATCAGAATTGCCTAACTGTTATATTATTTCCATTTTCTCTACCAATGAAAATTATCTTCATATTGGAAAAGACAGTATAAATATGGTTAATGGGAAATTCACAACAAAGACGAATGAGGAGATAGTAAGAAAGCATCTTAGCAGCTGTTGCTGAATATGTCACTTGGTTTAGAGGAATTATATCCTCAGGTCCTGAATGCTGAACTACTGTCAGTGAACTTTGAAATATTCTGAAAAATAAAAGAAAAAGCTCTGTAGAATAAGGGAGGGCTAATGCCATCGTTTTCCAAAAAGAAAGAATAGAATGAACAACCACAACTTAGTGAATGATTTTCATTTATGGGGAAAATATCTAGAGCATGCTATTAATGATATCTTCCGTGAACATTTAGTAAAGGAAATGGTGATCCTAAAAAGCCAATATGACTAAGTCTGGGATGGTTCATATTAAACTAATCTTATTTCCCTTTTTTTAAAAAAAGGTCACTAAATAGATGATCAGGAACAACGGGGATATATAGATATGGTTAACCTAGATTTTAGTAAAGTACTTTTCATGCTCTTGTGGAAAAAAGAGATAGGTGTGGACTGGATGATAGTAGTGTTATATACTTCAAGCTAAAGGGGACTTTAGTAATAAGCTAATCCAAGCAAATCCTTTAATAGATGAAGAAACTGAGGCTCAATGAAATTAAGTGACTTGCTCAACATTATACAGTAAGAGGCAGAGATAGGATCTGGATATTAGCCATCTGACTCCAAACCAAAATTCTTTCATTTAGACCACACCTTTTCCTGTAAAATTAAATGGATTCAGACATGGTTGAATAACTAGACCCAAAGAGTACCATAGTAATTTATGGTGGGCCTATGTTGTCTAATATGTTTTCTAATCACTGAATCATATAATGGTATAAATGGCATTGCTTGTCAATTTTTCAATAACACAAAACTGGGGAAGTTAGGGCAATGGATGACAGAGGCAAGATAGAAAAATCTTGATAGGCTAGAACTTGGTCTGAGTCTAATAAGATAAAATGCAAAAATGATAGCTATAAAGTCTTAGGTTAACAATAACAAATTCAAAATTATAAGAGAAGGGAGGCATGGTTAGATAGTAGTTCATCTCAAAAAAAAATTCTGGAGGGTTTAGTGCACTTCACACTCATTATATAATTCAGCAATATGATATAGCAGCCAAAATAATAATGGATATATTATTGGGGGGGTTGATTTTATAAAATTATTCTCTTACAAAAATGAATAATATGGAAAAATGTTTTGGGTGATAATACATGTATAACCCAATGGAATTGCTTGTCAACTCCAGGCAGGGGCAGGGGGAGAAGGGAAGGAGACAACATGAATCATGTAACTTTGGAAAACTTATATGTAAATTTATTATTGGAATAAAATAAAGATAGTTTTAAAATAATTATAACAATGTGAACTTAGGATTTATTGAAAGTCATAGCTTCAAAGTATAAGGAGGTAAAAGTTGAACTGGATTCTAGTTGATCCTCCCCCATCTAGTGTTTTGTAGTGCCTCCATGTTAGGATAAATTGTTGATGAGCTGGAGTATTCAGAAGATGGCAACTAGAGTGGCAAAGAGTTTTGAATCTATATGATTATTAGGATGGTTTTGAAGGAATTGTGCAAGTTTAGCCTGGAGGAGGAAGGTGGTAGGAAGATGGAATCAATCAATATTTTAAGTACCTATGTCAGACACATTGCTAAGATATGACTGGTCTCTTGGATCACTGAAAGAGCTACTATCTAGAAAAGGCATTTGAATTGTTCGGCTTGACCCCAGAAGGCTGGGGAAATTTCAGGCTTGTCATAAGGAAAAAGAACTTCCTCATAAGTATCCAAAAGTAGAATGAGAGTCCTTGAAGAATTTGGACATTTTGAAGCAGAAGATCCATGACCGTTTCTAAGGGATATTGTAGGTCCCTCATTTTTCAGTGGTAGGTGGGACTATGTAGCCACCAAGATATCTTCAAGCTTTGAGGTTCCGTGATTCTCAAAAACCCTAAAGTAGTATCATTCTTAGCCACTGTAGATAAATAAGTACATTCTCTTCATCAAACTCTTCCCCCAACTAACACTACTCATCTCTTTTTTAACTGCCATGGTTCCCTCAAGTTTCTTAGATTCCAGGGGCAGTGAGGTGGCTCCATGGATTGAAAACCAAGCCTATAAATAGGAGGTCCTCAGTTCAAATTTGACCTCAGATACTTCCTAGCTTTATGATCCCCAGCACATCATTTAACCTCTACAACCTAGACCTTACTACTCTTCTGCCTTGGAATCAATACACAGAATTAATTCTAAGATGAAAGGTAAAGGTTAAAAAAAAGTCTTAAATTTTATCTGATGGATTTTCACCCTGATTCTGCTAATTCTTAAAGCAAGTATTATTACTATGTTATTAAAAGGATGCCTTGACCACAGGTTCTGGGGACTATTCATCAAATTCTTAAATACTTTTCATCAATATTCTAGTTCAGTCTGGGTGACACCCAAAAGGTCTTCTCCGGAAGCTTTGGCTCAGAAAAACATACCTATTTCTTCTCTCTGAGTTGGCTAGGGGGGAAGACCCTGACCCCAGGAAGCAGGCAGAATGGCTCATCACATTGACTTCGCTTCATGCTGTGTCTTGATGAGGCTGGGGATAAATCAATGAATTAATTTTAACTGTCCCTTTGATCACGAGAATATGAAGAATCCATGTAGCAGGGTATGCCTATGACTATAGTCAAGATAGATTATGAAGGACAAGTCAAGAAGCTACTAATAGAAAACCAAGAAGTTAAAATTATTCATCTTCTTATTTAAATCTATTGCCTTTGCTCATAAAAAGTAGTTAGTTAGTGAAGTCCATAGAGGATAGGACCTAGAATATGGAACATTTGAGTTCAGATCCTGCCTCATACACATTGCCTAGCTATGTGATCCTGGCCAAGTCATTTTATCTCTCTCTGCCTTAGAGTGCTCATCTGTAAAATACAGATAATAATGATATTTTCCTCAAAGGGCTTTTGTTCAGATCAAATAAAATAACTAGCATGTAAAATTCTTTGCAGATCTTAAAGTCCTATATGAATACAAGCTATAACCATAACTAGAACCCTGGTTCATTCTACTGAATTTTTGACCTTCCGATTAGCCATATGTTAGTCCTACAGAAGCCAAAATATTCACTAAAAGCTTCATCCTGTGTCTATATTCCTTGCTACAAGACTTGCCCAGCATCTTTTCACATGATAGACTGATTCTCCTACATCTATAAACCCTAACCTTCTGCAGAGCTCCTCATTTGTCCTGTGGTCCCACAGAGAGGCTTTGCATATCATTCTTTCCATTGTATGCTGAGTGACTGGGAGATTTTGCTTTCTGAGTTTTGCTGTGGGCCAGCATACTAATGAGTCCATCATGGCAAGGAGCCTTGTTGAGTTAAGCATTTCTATCCCAGTCTTTATAGGCTTCTCTCCCTATTGATCAACGGCGTATGGATGCAGCTGAAATCAAGGCAGGTATCTTGGCATTTTTTTAGTTGCTTCTTAAACTATGGCTTTCCAGATGGAGATGGTAGCAGGATGGGTCAGTAGAAAGAGAACAGACCTTGAAATCAGAAGATACAGATTCAAATATAGTTTCTGTCCCTGATTTAGAAAAGCCACTTTGCATCTCAAATCCTCAATTTTCCCCTCTGCAAAAATGCAAATAATAAAACTGTTAGGAAGAAAGTCTTTTATGACTCTAAAAATGGAAGCTACTCTTGCCAATGAGCAAAGGACATGCTTTCCATTCCATCCTCAGTTTCCAGGCTCTCAGTATATAATGATGATCACAAACCAGTGACTGTTGGTTTAAATGTCTCCTCTGTCCAATCCAAGGCAATAAGCATTTATTAGTACCTAATATCTGTGGTGTACTATGCCACAAAGGAAAAATGAAAAACTTGGACTACCCTCAAGGAGTTTACACTGTGCTATTTGCTTTGAGGCATTATTATTAGCAACAATTACTCAAATCCGGCAAGCAGCCATTTCCTTAGGAGTAACTTTCATATTTTGTGCCTTTTTAATTAGAACAAAGGATCAATAGCTTGCTACTATCCCCTAGGAACTCTAAATTTCCTGGTTTCATGGAACATTATCCTATGGGTTATGTGGCAGCAGAATACTCAGATGTTTGTTTTATTTTAAACTATTTTTTATTATTAACTTCATAATATAAAAGTAAGGAATAAGATCTCACAGAAAATGGAAAATCCAGGTTATTTACAGTTCACTTGATGTGGTTGTTTTGAGGATCAAATGAGATAATATACAGAAGAGGTTGAAAAAGCTTAAATTCATTGATGCTATTATAGACTCATATAATTTTAAAAAAATTATCATAATCTAGAAAAAATAATTGCATTTAATTTGCTCAAATTCTATTCAGATTCATTGTCCTATGGGCTTACAAGTTCACATATATCTTATATCTTAAAGGTTTTTTGTTGTTTTGTTTTTAACCTTTATCTCCTGTCTTAGAATCAATATAAGTAACGGTCTAAGACAGAAGAGTGGCAAGGACAAGGCAATCCTGGCAAAGGCAAGGAAACTTGGCAAGTGACTTGCCCAGGGTCACACAGGTAGAAAGTGTCTGGGGTCAGATCTGAGCCCAAGTCTTCCCAACTCCGAGTCAGATCTCAAACTACTTTGAGCCACCCAGCTGGCCCTGTCTTAAGTTTCTAAAGCACTCTCCTCTCCACAACTCTATGAACTTGGGCTACTGTTATTGTTCCTCATATAGAAGGAAAAGACTCAGAGATATCAAACTGCTTGACTATAATCTTATCATTAGTGTCAGAAGTGGGACTTTGACCCAACTCTCCTGATTATAAGACCAACCCATGGAATGCAGAGTGGAGAAGGAAAGAGGATGATTGGTAAGTGTTAGCATATAGTACTTATCAGCTTTTGTTGCTATTATTTTGTTTTTATTACTATAGTTAATACATATGAAGGCAAGAAACTAGGGAGGCACGTTGGTCTCAGAGTGAGGAAGACCAGAGTTCTAATTCAGCCTCAGTTGTTTATTAGCTGTGTGACCATGGGTGCCTGCCTCATTTAAAAAAAGGAATAATAATAGTTCCAGGTTATTCTGTAAATCGGTGATGTCAAACTCAGAAACTGGAACCACTAAACCATACATAAAGATCCCTATGAGTATCAGATTGGCTAAGAAAACCACATATTAACATTATCTGTGCTCTATTATATTTTAATTTTAAAATATCTTAAATTACATTTTAATATTTCAGGCTGCACTAAAAGGGTTGCATTCTTCTGATGGCAGAATATTTGACACTTTTGGTATAGATCAAATGAGATAACATTTGTAAAGTGCCTTGGCAAACTATAAAAGCTAACTTTTATTTTTCATTCACAAGTTGTGGTGAATTGATTTGCCCACTCTCCCCATCTGTGTTCCTCACCCTGTTATTTAGAATTCTGCTCTTCTAGGAAGCTTCTGTGCTCCATCCTACCTGGCTGACTGTGGACTGCTCCTTTATTCTGTGACCCACTATGGCATTTGAGTCTCCAGGCTGCACTGTTTATATTTACATTTGCATTGTCTGACAGAAAAGCTGCTTTGGAAATGTCCTTAAATCCTTTCAGCCAGTCTGGTTTTCTTCTCTAAGTGGCCAGCTGCTTGTATTTGCCTCTTATATTATTCTTACAAAGCCTGCTCTAGACCCTGGTCAGGCACCATCCATCCTATCTCTGTGTTGTCGGGTAAGTCAATCCCCCTCTCTGGTTTTCAATTTTCTCAACTGCAAAGTAGTAAGAGTTAGATTAGATGATCTTGAAGATCACTCCCGGCCAAAAACATTCCATGATTATTTGTTAATTTATTTTTTAAATAATAAAAATGCAATTCTCACTTTCCCACTTGCCTTCTCCCACATTGAGAAAAAGAAAAAACAATGCCCTGATAGCAAATATGTAGTCAAGCAAAACAATTCTCATATAAGCCAGTTTCATGTCTCAGTCTATGCCCTGAATCCATCACCTCTGTCAGGAAGCAGACAGCATGTTTCATTGATAGATCCTTTGGAATCAGTTAATCATTGTGTTGATCACAATTTTTAAGTTTTTCAAAATTTAACTTTGAAATGTTATTGTATAAACTTTTCTCTTGGTTCTGCTGACTTCTTTTAGCATCAGTTCACATAATCCTTCCTAGATTTCTCAGAAATTGCCCCTTCTTCATTATCACAGAAGAATAGCATTCCATTTCATTTATAAATGTTGTGTTCAACTTTCCTCTAATTGATAAGCACCCCTGTAGTTTTCAGTTCTTTGCCACTACAAAAAAAATAGTTATCATAAATATTCTTGTACATAAAGGTCCATTTTTCTCTTTCTTGGATTAAGATGGGGAAAAAATTCCATCTACACCAAAATATTAATAATAACACTTTTTGTAGGAGGGAAAATAAAGAACTAGAAACAAAGGAGATAACTGTTGATTATGAAATAGCTAAATAAAATGTGGTACATAAATAATGGAATAGTATATGTTTTTAAAATGGTATGGGCAGCTAGGTGGCACAGTGGATAAAGTGCATGATCTGGAGTAAAGAAAAAACCTCTTCCTGAATTCAAGTCTGGCCTCAGATACTTACTAGCTGTGTGATCTTGGAAAAATCACTTAACCCTATTTGCCTCAGTTTCCTCAACTGAAAAATGAGCTGGAGAAGGAGATGGCAAGCCACTGCAGTATCTTTGGCCAGAAAACCCCAAATGGGGTCACTAAGAGTCAGACATGTTTGAAAAATTACAAGAATGAAATGAGAAACATGATGACTACAGAGAACCATGAAAAGACTTAAGGAAAAGCGAAGTAAGCAGAGCCAGGAAAATGATACACAATTACTATAACAATGTAAATGGAAAGCAAAACAACCACAAAACCATTAAATGTGAAATTACAAAGAACAAATTTGGACTCCAAAGAAGAAATACGAGGAGGCACCTTCCCCAACTTCTTCACAGAAGCAGAAATACACAGATGGAGAACATTGCATATTATATTATATTTTTTCAATGTATTGATCAGTTATTTCTAAATTGTTTTCTTCCTATTTTTATTTTCTTCATAATAAAGACTGTCTTTGTGGAAAGGGCAGGTAGATGCAGGGGGAAATCAGGGCAATCTGAAAACAAAAGATATCCATAAAAAATCTATTTTTTAACCTTAGATTAAAAAAGAAATACTGTTGCTTGTTTATCTACCTTTGTTTCTTATTAGGGTTAGGATAGATACTTCCTAAGAGAATGTTCATTTTGAGCTTGCATTACTGGTTTCCAGCATAGATATCAGCCCTGCCTTCTACACCTGTCCATGCTTCCTAAACTTGACTGAATTTGATTTAGGGGTGAGAACTCCAAGCCCCTTCTTTGCATAAATGTCCACAATGATAACTAGGAAACAGAATTGTACGTGTGCCTGCATGTGTGTATGTGTGAAGTGCTTAGAGAAACAGGAGTTGCTTCTAGCATCTCAGGGCCTGATCCAAGTTAACAAGTGCTGGTAGAAAATGGGAGCCAGGAAAAAAGCCAGCACATGGCGAACCGTCCATCTGCCTGGGCTCCAAATCAGATTGCTGCAGACCTGATGTCGGGATCGCAGATGTAGTTGCTGACTGGGTTCCTAGCCAAACTTCTTGAAACTTTTTTTGAGGCAGCTGACACCTGTTTAGAAGTTTCTCTTCTTCCCACATCTCTAGCACTATCTCAAAATAATGTCAGGTTTCATTAACCTAATATGAAGAAGGGAGGGTGCAACCAAAATCAAATCTAAGGCTTAGCAAGGATTAAGATGATTTCAGTGCTTGTCCTTATTCACAGTTTCCTCAGACAATGCTGGATCTGAAAGGAAGTTCTGAGGTTGTCTAGTCTAAGAATCTCATTTTACAGATGAGGAAAATTAATCACCTAGAGGAGAAATGATAGGTTCAAGATCTCTACTGTTGACATATCTTAAAATCTCATCTCGTCTAACTCTTTCAATTTTAAAGATGAGAAAACTGATGCCGAAAAAGGTGGTCACTGCCAGAAAGCAATAATCAGAACTCCTAACGCCAAATCCTGTGGTCTTTGGGGCATTCTATGGGGAAGTTGGTGGCATAATAGATAGTCAGGAAAACTCTGGGTTCATATTTGACCTTAGACAACTAATAGTTGTATTACTCTTGTCAACTCATTTAACTTTGTTTGCCTCCATTTCCTCATCTGTCAAATGAACTAGAGAAGGAAATAGCAAACCACTCCAGTATCTCTGCCAAGAAAACCCCAAATGGGATCACAAAGAGTCAGACAAGACTGAAAAATGACTGAACCACAATAATATGTTGCTAATATTTAGAAACACAAGGTCATAGCCCAAGTTTTCTAGATCCAAGGTGACTATTCCTCTAATCCACAAATTCTTTATTTCTAATGCTCTAGCCTTTCACTTAAAGATTAGGAAATATTAAGCAGGTAAGTCTTTGAAAACCTCTCTATTTTCACCATCACCATTACTAGAATATACATAGTGTTTTAAGGCTTGCAGAGTACTAAAAGTCTGTTAACTCATTTAGATCGGTGCTACTATTATTCTTGTCTTACAGATGAAGAATCTGAGGCTCTGAGAGTTTAAATTAATTGCTGGGAGCTGGACCAGGAGGAAGTTTCTGAAGCAAGATTCAAACTCAGGTCTTTTTGATTCCCAGGCATTCACTCTATCCTCTGTGCCATTCTATTGCTGACATTTCCAAGGAAGAAGAAATACAATCACTACAGTGTTGTTTCTTCCCATTATCACTCTGTGATTTAATACTTGGGAGCCAGGATATCCTAGTTCCCATTGCTACTATGCCACTGGATATCTGTGTGACCTCAAGGAAGTCACTAAGCTCCATGAACCTCAATGTCCTTATCTATAAAAGGAAGACATTGAACTAAATATTCTCTAAGTATTCTCCCTACAGCTCAAATAGTCTGTGAAGCTCCTTTCTCTTATACCTAAGAGCCCCCTTGAGTAATCATGACTAGATGCATTGCAACTTATGCTTGGCATCAATCCAGAGGCTAAATTTAGGGGTCACAACAATTTAACACCTCATAAGTTCTGATCTAGCCTGAACTGATAGCAATTATAACAATCATACTGTGACCTTCGGGAATCATGATGTTATCAGAAATAATAAAATAAAAATGGTGACAGTTGTCTGGATTTCCATAATACCAAACTTCTAAGGATCAGGACCTGCAGGAGCCCTCTTTATGGATTCCCAAGTCTTCTCTGAACTGAACATCAACAGAAATCATGCTCCATCTATGCCAAAAGGGCTTTAAAAGACTGCCTGCCCTTTGATCCAGCCATATCACTGCTGGGTTTGTACCCCAAAGAGATCATAGGGAAAATGACTTGTACAAAAATATTTATAGCCACGCTGTTTGTGGTGGCAAAAAATTGGAAAATAAGGGGATGCCCTTCGATTGGGGAATGGCTGAACAATTGTGGTAACTGTTGGTGATGGAATACTATTGTGCTCAAAGGAGTAATGAACTGGAGGAATTCCATGTGAACTGGAATGACCTCCAGGAATTGATGCAGAATGAAAAGAGCAGAACCAGGAGAACATTATACACAGAGACAGATACACTGTGGCACAATCGAATGTAATGGGCTTCTCTGCTAGCAGCAATGCAATGATCCAGGACAACTCTGAGAAACTTATGAGAAAGAGCATTGTCCACATCCAGAGCAAGAACTGTGGGAGTAGAAACATACAAGAAAAACAACTGCTTGATGGGTTGATGGGGATATGATTGGGGATTTAGACTCTAAAGGAGAACCCTAGTGCAAATATCAATAATATGGAAATAAGTCTTGATCAGTGACACATGTAAAACCCAGTGGAATTGTGCATTGGCTATGGGAGGGGGTGGGAAGAGGGAAGGAAAAGAATATGAATCATGTAACCAAGGAAAAATATTTTAAACTAATTGATCATTAATCAATAAACTTTAAAAAAGAAAAAAAGAAATCATCCTCTATATTTCACAGATGATGAAACTAAGTCACAGAAAGATTAAATGAATAAATGTTTGCTAAAATTCTATTGAATTCATTTGCCAGAGGTTACACAGTGTTTCAGGGGTGAAATCAGTCTGAAAAGCCAGGATCTCTAATTCCCAATTCTAATGCTGTTTCCAGTAATGTCCACAGCCTTGGCATAATATAGCAGAAACAGTAATGGATTTGGAGTCAGAGGACTAAAATTCAAATTCCATCTTGGCTCCTTACTATTTTTGACCTTGGGAAAAGTCATCTCCCTTCCTAAGATCTCATTTTCCTTATCTATGAAATGAAGAGATTGTATTAAATGGTGGCCAGCGTCTCTCCAGTTTTAAATCAATAATCTTTACTGCAAAGAACAGACACCCTTCTAGGGGACCAATGATAAGGAATTGGTCAACTCCTGTCTTCAACATGATGGACTCAAGATGCCAAATGAGACATACATTTTTGAACATGATCAATGTGAGAATTTATCTTACTGGACTATGAATATTTTTTCAAAGTTTTTTCTTTTCAATTGTGGGGAGGAGAACGAAAGAGGGAAGGAAAAATGCTTGTTAATCAAAAACTGAAAATTAAAATAAATTGATGATTTTATGACCATAAAGGTAGGATTCATCTTCCCCAAGTAGTTACTTCCCCCACCTGCCTCTTTCCTATCATGCCAATGGGAAAGGATGAAATGTGATTAAATGTCCTGCCAGGAATAGGCGTGGGTTTAGGGGAGGCTAAAGCTTTGGCCCTGTCCTCTGCTTTAAGCCCCAAGAACTACTTAGGATGAAAGGAAACAATTTCTGTGGCTTCAGCCTCAAGTTTCTCTTTTCCCTCTCTTCCACTCCCTCCCCCTTTATCCTAACTTCCCCTAAACTATAAATTCCTCTCTCCTTGGTCTGCAGCTGTTTCTCCTGAGGCTGCATTCTTCTCTCCTTTGGTAGGTATCACATTTACTCTTCTTCCTGAGGGTGCTTCCAGCAGAAGACAGGTGCCACTTTCATGGAAGAGCTTAGCTAATGGCAACTGGCCCCTCCTCTGCCTCCCCCCTGGTTCATATTCACCCAAGTGCTAAGTAGATGATGACAGAAGATGCTGAAGGCCTAAACCAGCAGCCCAACCCAACCCAAGCTCCTTCCTTTCCCTCCCCATATTCACCCTCCCCTAAGCACTGGAGGGGTTTATGGAGTAAGAAAACTCCAGGTAATTCCAGCCACAGATTCAGCCTCTCAGCCTGTGACCTTTTTTGGAATCCCTGGGTGGGGAAGCTCACCAATTTGACTCTCTTTGGTGTGTTGGTTCCAAGGATCAGGCAAATCCTTTAGTTTGTTTGTTACCTTTTCCCTCTGGTATTTCTGCTTTTCATTTCCTATGAAGCAGGGCTTCCTTTGGCAGCTGGGAAAGAGGAATCAAGCTCTGACTGGCAGTATCCATCCCCAAGCCTGGGAGGCTGCTTGGACAAGCTGGGTCTCAAAAGAACTGAAATCTCCTGACGCCCCACTAATACAAACAAGGCTGGTCTGACTCACTCAGGGCCCTCTTCCAAAAGAGTGCTTCCCCTAGGACTCCAGTTAGAGAAACACTATGGTTAGACTAAAGAGAGTGGTTGCCAAAATTTCCTGGGCCCTTTCTTTTACCTGCCTAGACCTACTTTCTTCTCTTACCCCTTGCCTTTACTCAAAAAATACTGTACAGATTTTCTACCACCCCCAACTCTCCCATACACTCCAGCTTCCCAAATGGATGAAATAGAAGAGAAAATCTTGTTTCCTTAAGGACTGTTTCTTGTACTCCTTGACCATCTAATCTGGGTAAGGGTTAAGTTGAAAGCAAAACTGAAGTTCCCTTACCAACATCCTCACCAATGGCAGTGCCTTCCAAGCCTTGCCCATGGATCTGGACCTCTTTACTCAGAAAATAATTAGAAAAGGTTTCAGTGAATGCCTGCTTTTCTCTGCTTACCATTTACAGCCTCCTCTCTCAGAACCCTCATTCGCTAGACCAACTGGGGGTAAAGCTTATGAGGAGTATCCCTGAGAGATTCAGTGGTTGGCCCCCTTCTTCAGGGAGGGCCTGGCTACTTTTTCATCCCAGAACAAACACCTTTTTGATCTACGAGGCTACTTTCTCTCCATGAAAGGATGTGTCTCCCAAGTGACCTCTTCCTCCGTAGTTGGAGGGAAAATGTGATAAAAAGCAAAAGCCGTGTCCTTTGAAGATAATTCATATGTTGGCCAATAGCTGGAATAAAGTATCTGGGAACCCAGTGCAGTCTCCAAACAACTCTGCATTAAAGGCATCTGAGTTTAATAAAACTAATAAATCAAACGCTGTTAGGCGGCACCTCTTGGCTGTGTTCTAGGTCTATAATTGGTGCTCGTGGAAAAAGAAAAGTATAAGAATCATTGAGTCAGCAGAGATGCCACTAACCTCTGATGAGCTGATTGGGCTCTCACAAGGGTTCTCTCCTTGATTTGTTTAGAGAGGAAGTTTATCTAAAGTACAGCCCCTTGCTTTTTTAAAGTGCCAGGTCACCCTTTCTCCAAACTTAAATAAGAATATTTTGTTCTCTACACAGACAACCCCAAAGACCTGAGAATAAGACTCAAGAGGAAAAGATCAAGGAGCTTAGTTATTTAACCTAGAGAGGTGACGAATGTAGAGAGACTTTTAATAGTCTTTAGGCCCATCACGGATTATTATATAAAAAGGAATAACAAACAGATAGTTTCTCCTGGAGAAGGACAAAAGAGAATGGATCCAAGGTGCAAAGGGAGAAAAAGGTCTAGCAGGATGTATGCTGCTAGAGGGCAGGCACTATTATACTTTGGGTCTTTCTGTCCTCAGTACCTTGCACACAGTAGTTGCTTCATAAGAGTTTGCTGATTGAGGGATTGCGGATTGCTAGGCATGGAATTCGTGATCCAGAAAGTTTGTGAAATGACTTTCTCTCATGGAATCATGAAAAATCCATACCTTTTCCTGGGATGATTCAGATGCATTACTACACAGAAGTAGGGAGAAGGATTGAATGATCCTCTTGGATTCCTTCTAGTATTGGAAATGGATGATCCAAAGCTTAAAGGTGAGTTCCAGCAATGTTTCTAGCTCCTTGTATAGGACCTTGCATATAGTCAGTACTTAATAAATGTTTGTTGAATGGAATTCACTTTATAAATATAAAAATAACACCAAGCTCTCAATAAAGATTAAACTTGAACCTCCTAACAGACTCATTGGTCCCTACTGAAAAAATGTTACAAAAGACATCTTTAACCCTCTAGCTTAGTCTCTGTAATAGCTTATATGAAGAACTGAGGTTAGGACAGGAATTGGACAGAATCTTAGAGTTGTTGGGGACACTGGTACAGATTAACTAGATTAAATCCTTCAAATGAGTGGGAACCCATTTCCTCTAAGAACATACTATTCTACTCTTGGGAAGCTCTGACCATTTTTGTACATTACACAGAGCTAAAGTTTGACAGTCTGCACTTTCCACCCTGCCTCCTAAGTCTTCCCTCTTGGGCCAAACAGAATGTGCTATCTCCTTTCTACATGGCAACCCTTCAAGTACTTGAATATACCCATCACAACTTCTTTAAATCTGTTCATCTCCAAACTTCCTTATATAGTAGCCCAAGAAGGATCCTTGAGGCCCTTCATGAACCTGAATTCACTCTTTTAAATATTTTGCAGTTTATTACTGTCCTTTCTGACAGGTAGACACCACCCCTCTTCTTATAGGAAGCATGCCCTCTTTATTAAATTTTTTAGATTTTATTTAATTGATTAATTAAGAAAATCTTTCTATGGTTACATGATTCATGTTCTTTCCCTTCCCCACTCATAGCCAACAGGCAATTCAACTGGATTTTACATTTTATTATTTGTTTTCTGGCATTTTGCAATCCATGTGTCCTCTCTCCTTCCCACTCCTCCCCCCACCCCAACAAGAATGCAAGTGATATTATATAAGTCGTACATATATTATCATATAATACATATTTTCCTATTGTGAAACAAGATATATTGCTTATACTAAAGAAAATTTCATGGAGGAAATAAAGCAAAGAATAGTATGTTTCTTTTTTTATTTTATTTAATTGATTAAGAAAATGTTTCCATGGTCACATGAATCATGTTCTTTTCCTCCCCTCTTCCCACCCCCTCCCATAGCCAAAGCACAATTCCACTGGGGTTTTACATGTGTCATTGATCAAGACTTATCTCCATATTATTGATATTTGCGTTAGGGTGATCATTTAGAGTCTACATCCCCAATCATATCCCCATTGCCCCATGTGATCAAGTAGTTGTTTTTCTTCTGTGTTTCTGCTCCCACAGTTCATTCTCTGGATGTGGAGAGCATTCTTTCTCATAAGTCCCTCAGAATTGTCCTGGATCATTGAATCACAAGCAATGCCCTCTTTAGAATGAGCATGGAATGCTTAGTGAAGCCCTTCTTAATTCCCCAATTCATCCTGAAAATCCCTCCACATCAAGGTGAGGAAGCACTTGAGATAGATAGCTCATCAAACATTCAGTGCAATGAGTTCACAGATATCAGGTCCTGAAACAAACAGTTATCATTAATTCCAAAAGAAACAACTATACTGTACTCTACTCCTTGAATTCCATCACATTTGCTCCTGAATAAAGAGAAAAATCTCTAGTCATTATCCAGCAAGATGGTACACTTCTGGAGATTGTACCTGTCTCTAGGAGGTCAACAACATTAATAATGACAAGAACTCACATTGACATAGAGGTTTACAATTGATAAAAGGTTTTCCTTACAATACAGTGAAGTTGTTTGGTCATTTCAGTCATGTCTGACTCTTTTTTAACTCATTTGGGGTCTTCTTGGTAATGATACTAGAGTGGTTTGCCATTTCCTTCTTTAGCTTATTTTATAGGTAAGGAAACTGAGTCATAAAGGGTTAAGTGACTTACTCACAGTCACACAGTAAGTGCTAAGACCAGATTTGAACTCAAAAAGAGTGGTTCTCTTGACTCTGGGTCTTGGCACTCTATCCACTGCACCATCTAGCAATCCCAGATTTACATTTGATAGAATGTTTTCCTTACAACTCAGTGAAGTAGATACTATCATTATTATCATCCCCCATTTCACAGATGAGAAAATTGAGGATCATAGAACTAAAGGGGCTTCTCTATCCATGGCCACAAGACTAATATGCAAAAGATCCAGGACTCAAATCGAAATCAAATTTGCTTTCCATTAATAATACAAAATGTAAGCTTTACTCCTTTATTAGTCTGTTTAGCAAAGTCAGAGTAAGTGGAGAAAGAATGGACTGCAGTTTAAGGGGAAATGATAAGTATTTCTGGATAAATATAGTTTATATACATGCTTACCAATAAGATTGGCTTTTAGCATAAGGTAATAACATTTCTTTATATTTTTTGTGTTTTTTTTTAAAAATTATGTTTTATTTATTGAGCAAGAAACTCAGGCAGTCCACATGCCATTTATATATTCTTACAACATCTCTGCAAAAAGGGAAAAAAGTGTTTGTATTTCTGACAGTCACAACAGTCTAGCACTTTAAAAAGACAAAGGTGGTGCTTTAGATAAACTCTACAAGTCACCAAACAAACAAACAAACAAAAAGCAATTCTTTAAGCTAGAGGTAACTGCATTTGTAATTTTGCCCTATAGATTGGAGGAAAAGATACTGTAAATTTGACTAGGGAAGCCCAAAGGGGGATTTCCAAGAGGTCTTTCCTGTTTCTCTCAATTGTCAATCTTCCCACTTCTTGCTACCCATCTCCCTGATGAAACATTTTTTTTGTAGAAATCTTATATTTACTTTATTTTTTTTAATCCTTGCCTCCTCTCTTAGAATCCATACTAAGTATCAGTTCCAAGACAGAAAAGAAGTAAAGGCTAGGCATTTGGGGTTAAGTGACTTGCCCAAGGTCAACCAACTAGGAAGTATCTGAGACCTGATTTGTAGCCAGAACCTCTCATCTCCAGGATCTTATATTTACTTAACTGCGTATGTTGTACCTTGCAATAGAATGTAGGTTCCTTGAAGGCAGGCACAGTTTCATTTTTGTCCGTTTTTCTCTAGCACCTAGAATAAAAACTGGCATTTTTTGTTGTTCAATTGTTTTCAGTCACATCTGCCTCTTTGTGATCTCATTTGGGATTTTCTTAGCAGAGATACTAAAGTGTTTTGTCATTTCCTTCTCTGGTTCATTTTCTAGATGAGGAAATAGAGACAAGAGTTAAGTGACTTGCCCAGGGCCACAGAGCTAGTGTTTGAATGTAGATTTGAACTCATGAAGATGAGTCATCCTGACTTCTGCCCTGGTATTTTATCCACAGTGCTGCCTAACTACCCACCTGGCACCCTTAATAAATACCTCTGAAATTAAATTGAATTTTCTTGGGCTGAAGCTATGGTTCTATCTACAGCAGAAAAGGCTAAAAAGCAGTTTTCTTTGGTTTCAAAGCATGTACTGTTGAACACTGCAAGAAGAGAGAGAGGATGAAATAGGCCAAAGTGGTGATCCTCATCCCTGTTGGACATTTAGAGAGCATCCATTACACAAAGAGAGCAGTGTTAAGGGCCAGGGTCACAAAGAGGTAAGAGACAGAGTTGTTATTGTCAAGGCATCCACAGTCCAGTTGGTCAGCCTGGTACACATATTTGAAAGTAAATAACAATACAGGGATGCATACGGTGCATGCATATACATGTTATACTAAGTGAACAAACAATAAATGTTAGAACTCAGAAAAGGGAAAAGTCACTATGACTTTAGGAAATCCTATTTTGCAAAGGAAATAGGACTTGATGAGGAATTCAAAGGATTGTAGGGCTTAGGTAAACAGAAAAAAGGAAAGGAGTATTCTTGGCGATTACAGTAATCTTATAGGTATGGAGCACTTTAAGGTCTTTTTAAGGGGGCACTTTGGATAGACTGCCAGGCATAGAGTCAGGAAGACTCATTTTCCTGAGTTCAAATCCACCCTCAGAAACTTCCTAGCTGGAGGAATCTGGACAAATCATCTAACCCTATTTGCCTCAGTTTCCTCATCTATAAAATAAGCCAGAGAAGGAAATAGCCAGCCACTCCAGCATCTCTGCCAAGAAAACCCCAAAAAGGGTTACAAAGATTGGGACACAACTAAAAACGACTGTACAACACAGGGTCGACAGCAGTGATTCCCAAAGTGGGCACCACCGCCCCCTGGTGGGTACTGCAGTGATCCAGCGAGACGGTGATGGCCACAGGTGCATTTATCTTTCCTGTTAACTGCTATTAAAATTTTAAAAAAATTAATTTCCAGGGGCTAGTAAGTAATATTTTTTCTGGAAAGGGGGAGGTAGGCCAAAAAAAGTTTGGGAACCACTGGTCTGCAGAGAGCTTTCTTCCCAAAAATCCTATAAAGAATGTTCCACGAGGATTTTTGGTGCCTATTTTACAGATGAGGCTCAAAGATAAATCCAAGCATAAGAGCTAGCATTCCAATGTTGCTCTCTTGACTCTTAATTATAACATTCTTTCCACTCTAGTATGAGCAAAAGCAAGGAGGTGAGAAAAGTGTAATAACTAATATTCTATGGAGTCTAAAGATTTACAGAGTACTCTATTTACTCGTGTAGATAGAGCACACTGTAAATCTTAAGACCAAAGGTGTAGATGAGCTGGAGAAGGAAATGGCAAATCCACTCCACTAGCTGGCTCTGCCAAGAAAACCCCAAATGGGGTCATGAAGAATCAGACATGACTGAAAACAACTCAACAATAAAAAGTACCAGGCATGGTGATGGCTGTTAGAGATACAAAGACAAAAATCAAGCAGTCCCTGTAGGGTCCAAGTGGCCAATGACACTCCCAAGTGTGACCTGTACCAGACTAAAATGTTATTCTTTATCTGATTTTAATGCGTCGCTATATTAATTTTTTTTAAAAAAAGGGAATGTGTAAATGTGTGGTTTTCTAAGTCATTATGAGTCTCTGCAGGGATGTTACACAGATTTCTATTTGAGTTTGATACCACTGGTCTACACTATCTCATTTGATCATCACACTAACCTTTTTAGGCTGGTGTGACAAGTGCCATTATCCCTATTTTATAGGTGAAGAAATGGAAGTTAGCAGTTAAGGTAGATGATTGGCCCCTAGTTGCAGAGCTATTATGTGTCAGAAGGAGCTTTCAAAGCCATGTCTTTTCCTAACTCTGAGTCAGGAACTTATTTACACCCTCCTAGGAGGGAAGTGAATGAATCTGTTTGATTAGAGTAGAGTCCAAAGAGGGGAGCAGGAGGAGTTAAGACTTCAGAGACAAACCAAAAACTAACAATTTCCCTACCTATTTGCTTTATCACTAAGGAAACTCTACCCCAGAGGTGGATTATTGTAATAACCAAGGTCTATGCTGTTATGATAACATCGGATTCGTCGGAGATATAAAAAACCTGGCATTTGGAGTGTGGCTTTTCTGTTTGACACAAAATTTTCACATTTGCTCATTTCACTTTATCTTCAAGGATGCTCTGGGAAATGGCCGAGGCAGGAATTATTAGTCCCATTTATAGATGAGGAAGCAGAAGCCAGTAGAAGTTAAATTACTTGTCCAAGGCCTTTTACCAGTGCCAGCAAAAGGATTCGGGTCATTCTCTGTCCCCGTGTGCCTGAATTTACATCACACACACACACACACACACACACACACACACACACACACACACACACACACGCACGCACAGAGCCTGGGAATGGATGTGCTCGACTGTAGCTGTCTCCCATCCAGGCAGCACACTGTAAGTAATGGCTGTTTGCAGAGAACATGGGGCTCCCGAGGAGAGGGCTTTATAATAGCCCAAAGTATTAAGCTAATTAGTGCCTGGGAAATTCCTCGAAGAAGGCATTACAATCAGGAGCCTGCTCTCTTTAGGGACTCCCCGCACAGGAGGTGACTCTGTAAAGCTCTTCTTCCCTGTGGAGCAGAAATCATAACCGCAGTTTGTTCTGATGGAGAGCCACGTATGGCCGGGGCCTTGAATGGGAAGAGAAATGATTTCCGTTTCACAGGGGACTGTGTTGTGGACTGGCATGGGTCCCACCAACCAAATGAAATCAGCTTTTAACTCCCACTACATCTGGATGCTTTGGGCAGGGAAAGAGGAGCAAGGGGAAAGAAGGGATGCAAGTCTGGAAAAGAAATAGTATGGATGGATAAATAAGTAAGCGATTGCGTGCATAAGTCAATTAATGAATGGGAAAGTTATTTAATAAGTATTTAAAGAGGGTTCCTAAGTGGCTCAGTGGATTGAGAGCCAGGCTGTCTTGGGTTCCACACTAGCCTGTTACTTCCTAGCTGTGTGATTCTGGGCAAGTCACTTAACTCTTAATACCTACTGCCTTGGAACCAATACACAGTATTGATTCTGAAAGGGAAGGTGAGGGTTTAAAAAATAAATAAAATTATTTTATAAATAAATAAATAAATGATGAAATAAAATCTGGGATCAGAAAAACAAAACGAGATAGTGCCTGCCCTCAAAGAGCTTCCATTCTAATAGTGATGACATCTATGGCTAGTTAGGGGAAGGGGTTTGGGCCTGAAGAGACACCGGGATTTTGAGTGGAGTCATAGAACAGATTACTGTCCTGGGGATGCCAGGCGCAGTGGTAGTGCTGTTTCGGTTATAGTGCCCGGAGTGAGAAGTGTAAAGGGATCAGGAGGGTGGGGAGTGGCGAGGGAGGTCTTGACAAACACAAATCCCATCCTTACAAACACCTAATCTGGTTGGATGGGATATAAACATGGTCTGGGACCAAGGAGAAATAGGAAATTAGGTGGGTTTGCTCCCACCCACCTACCAATCAATAAAAGACAGGCATTTGGCAAATCTTTCCTGAATCAAGCTGAGGGTCCACTCACTGCCAAGCCAAGAGAAGGAAGTTAGAAGATAAGACCCCAGATCAGCCTCTTCTGAAGGCTTGACCCATGGTCCAAGGTTAAGAACAAAGGATAGCCTTGGAGTTGGGAAACAGCCAAACAGCCCACGGGAGCATGCAAGACACTCTCTTAGTGGCCCCAGGTCTACTGGATCCACTTCCAAAGCACCCAAGACTCAGAGGAGCTCCCCTTGGGCCAGGGCAAGATGGATAAAGATTCTACAGCAAGGGCTGGGGGCCATTGTAATCCCTTTTCTAATCTCAGGGAGATGGGAAATAGCAGCCCGGTAACGCAGCCAAATAAGAGAACATCACCCCCCTTATTGCAGCTGCCACATGGAGCTGGGATCAGATGAATTATAGAGATTAGCAGGGCCCAAGAATGACGACTCCACTTTTTGCATCGTTTCTCTGGATGGCCCTTCTTAAGGGGAAATAGCTCAGGCTTCAGCAGCCTCCGCTGGGAAAGGTTTAGGAAGATGTGTGCTACCACCTAGCGGTCAGAGAACAGACCTGGGGCAAAGGCCCCCTGAGGGACTAACAACGCACTTCTCAAAGGCATTAAAGTCTTCCCCAGGGCCACTATGGGCATCCCTGGCACAGGAAGCCCTGTTAGAGGGTAAGCTGAGCTGAATGATGATTTTCTTCTAGTCAGTTCTGACATCATCACTTTCCTTATCAAGTAGTTGCTCCAAGAAACTCCCATCCAGGTTTCTGTGTAATGCAGCTTAGCAAAGAGCCATCTGACCCCCGAGAAGTCCTTGAGGACAGTGTGGTACAGGAGTACAGAAAATCCTAAAGGCAGAGTCTTGCAATCCAGCTCAGCCACTAAATTAAGTGTGTAGCCTTGGGCAAATCCCTTCTCTCTGAACTCCAGTTTTGTCATCTGTCAAACAAGGAGACTGGACCAAATTCTTTCCCAGCCCTAATATTCTATGAATCCTAATTGGAAGAGGTTCAATGGTGCCAGATTAGGGACAGGCACTGAATCCCTTTGAATTTAATCCCAGAGATAGCAGGCTCAATGGATCGATTTCAGACAAGTATTTGTGAGCTATTTAGCACCAAAAAAAAAAAAAAAACTAGACAAGGTCAGCAAAGGAGGGGAAGCAAAGGAGAATGTATCAGATCCTAGTGAGCCAAAAATAACCATGTACTTATAAATGAGGAAAATGCAATCTAAGCAAAGGAGGTAAGGGATGATCCTGAAGACAGGGTACCAAGGTGGCTTAGTGAATAGAGAGTCAGACCTGTAGACAGGAGAAAAGGAGTTCAAATCTGACCTAAATCATTTTCTAACTGTGTGATCCTGGGCAAGACACTTAACCCTATTTGCCTAGTCCTTACCATTCTGTCTTAGAGTTGTTACTAGAACAGAAGGTAAAGGTTAAAGAAAAAAACAAATTACCAGATCATGTTCTTTTTTAATTCATCTGGGACACCTGGACCATTGCTCCATATGTCATCTGGTATCTTTATCTTTTACTCAGTAGATTGTGGGCACAAGATGTTCTCTGCTACTGACTTTGTTCCCATTATTCTCCTTATTTCTTTAGTTTACATAGTTACAAAACCATCTCTCCAGATTTTTTTTAGCCACATTTTGATAAGCCATAATGTTTTCCTATATTAGGATCATAAGGTTACAAGGTACCTTCAGGGAACATTAATCCATTCCCTCAAATAAAGCCTTCCTGAAACAGTGATGGTATCCAAACATTTTTACCCAATGGAAGCATTTCCAAGGACAAGATAAAAAGCGTATTAGATCCAGATAGGATTTTGGTTTCCTCAGTTTCTTTGTCTGTAAAATCAGAGATAATAGCACCCCGTCTCCCAGGCTTGTTGCGAAGATAAAATGAGATATTTGCCAAACACTTCGCAAATCCAAAAATGCCATGTAAATGGTAGCTGTTATTATTATTATTTTAGCCATCACATGATAATAGGTTCATATAATTTAAACCAGAAAAAGACCTCAAAAATTATCTAGAATCTATCATTTCACAGATGAGGAAAACTAAACCCCAAGAGAGATTAAGTGACTTTCAGATGGTAAATTACAGAAGAGCTTCTATAAATTACAGAAGAGCCGATCTCAGAAAATGAGTTTTTTCACCAGAAATTCCCTGAACAGATAAAATGACAGGTCCAGACAAAAATGCAGTAATTTCTAAGAGATACACAGTATGAGTTGTATTTTTATATATGTGGAAAGTTCAGTTTGAAAAAATCAAGAAACTTACCCAAAGTCACATAAATAGGACATAGCACAAATGAAGTTCAAACAAAGGTCTTTTGACTCCTTCTAGTGCTTTTCCTGATCCACATTCACCTAATTGCAAAAGCTCTTTTTGACAGAATCCCAGAGTCAGAGTTCATCTATGCCAATCTTCAACTGGGCAGGCATTTGCCATACAATATAATAATATTTAGTAGTTATACAGCTCTTTAAGATTTACAAAGTGTTTTACAGATACTACCTCATCTGATCCTTACGTCAACCCTGGGAGGTAGGTACAGAGATTTTGAGTAGTCATATAACGGTCTCTATTGTCCTGCAGATTCCAGTGGCAATCGTAATCTTGATTTTGTTTACAGATGAGGAAACTAAAGCAAACAGCCATCAAAGTGACTTTTCCAGGGTAACATAGCTAATAAGTCTCTTGAAGCTAGATGTGAACTTACATCTTCTTAAGGTTCAATATTCAAAATATTATGAATTATGAATATGAATCCAGGTTCAATGTTCAAAATATTATGCTATAGGTATTATTGTTAATAATATGAAATAATTAATCAGCTGAGATAGTCAGCAGAAGGGGGTAATCATAAATTGTCAGAAAACAATTGTCAAAAATTATCAAAGATGCAATTGAAAAAATATTTTAATAAAAATACTGTACTACCTAACTAAAACATACCACATAATTGGTCATTCAGCCTCCAGTTTCTATTTGAAGACCTTCAGTGATGAGAAATTCAAAACTACCTCCCAGCACAGTCCATTTCACTTTGGATAGTAGTAACTATTAGGAACTCTATCACCCCGTTTTTTGTGTTGTGCTTTGGTGAGGGAGAAGGGCTTGCAACAACAAAAGAGGGAGAGACATATTTTTGAGAAGACACCAGTCTAATCAATTTAGGACCCTTCCCTACTTTCACATCTGGCTCTATCTCTAAGCTGTGAATATTTCTCTTTATCTCCCTTAGGGAAGGTTGACCTCCCGAGTTGATTTGTGCTGGAAGTCTCCCTCTTAGTCTTATGGATTCTTCAGTTTTCCTTCAACCACCTTGCTAATTCTGTTTTTAATTTTATTGATATCTTTTTATTGATATCCATTTAGAAATATATCCATTTTTATTTATCCCCTTGGTATCCAGAGAGCCATCCCTTATAATGTAGAATAAAAGAACAGGAGGAAAGAACATGGTTCAGCAAAACTGACCAAACCATCAATGGAATCTGGCAACATCTGCCATGTTCAGAATTCCCCACCTCTGCAAAGATGGGAGAGGGTTTCATTTTCTCACCTTTTTTTCTCAGGCCAAGCTTTGCCATTATAATTACCCCTTACTCTTTTTGTTTCAAAGTTAGACGGTCTCCATTGCTGAAAACGGATTCATTCAAGCAACTGCTCAAAGCAAGGAAAACCAACTCCCTGGATGTGTGGGCAGCTGGGCTTTAAATAAAATGTGCACTTTGTGGCCAGAGGTAGGGTTGTGTTGTCTCTAATTGGTTATGTGAGCAAGGCCCTAACTCATTATGATTTGTAAACTGTGGAAAGAGCTTTCAGAGGGGGCAGCCCCACCACCTCTCCCTATTCACCTGGAATAAATATGACCAGGGCTCAAGCTATTCAGAATGGAGTCGTTGAGTTCAATTTTCTAGGTCGTTTATTTTCCCTGCTCCTTGGGTCACTGAGGTGTGGGCCGAGGTTTTATGAGATGGAGAGTTCTTGTGCCGTTCTTGGCACAGAATGGGCTGCTTCATATAATGAGAAAGGAGAGTCAGGGAGGGAAGGGGTGAGGTTGAGAGAAGGCAAGACAAGAGCCCTAATGGGCCTGCCAGCAGCCCAGGGTGGGGTTGCATCCCTGTCCTTTGACTCACCTGGTGGGGTTGGTGTGAGCACCTGGGGAAAGAAAATCGAGCTAAACATTGGTTGGGATAAGGAAGGGAGAGGAAAACCCAGTGGCATCAGCTATGGAATTGGGAGAGGGACTTTCTTTGCAGGGCAGATTTTGTGAAGATTTTTTTCCCCATGAAAATGCCTATTTATAAAACCAATGAATTCTGGGGAGATGAGATGTTACAGTTGTCTACTGAGCATGGCTAATTCCAAGCTGCTGGGTCAGGAGTCAGGACATATGGAAGTTTATCCTTCCTGTACCACTCAAGCAAGATACGGGACCTTAGCTAAGTCACTTCACCTTTGAAAAGCTTTCAACTAATTCCTCACTTGTAAGACAATGTGAGGAACTGAAATAGAAGAACTTTAATACCCCTTTCACCTCTACCATGCTATCATTCTTTAAAAAAAAACTATTACCTTCCATCTTAGAATCAAAATTGTATATTGATTCCAAAGCAGAATGGTGGTAAGGGCTAGACCATGGGGGTCAAGTGACTTGCTCAGGGTCATATAGCTAGAAAGGGTTGGAGGCCAGATTTCAGGTTATCATTTTTGTAATTAATTTGAAAATGGCACAAAACAGAATGGAATTACCTTTGGGGTCTAAATCCTAGTTTCAAAATGGTCTCCAACTCAGTACAGTGAGAGGATAAGTGCATGCACCTTGTCTTATCAATCTGCAAGGAGCCCAAAGGTTGGGGTATCATTTATTAAGTGTTTATTTAGCAGCACTTTGGGGGCATCTACTAGGTGCTGGCTTCTTTGGCCAGTGAGAACAAATATAGAAAGCCAAGTCAGTTTATAACTTAAAGGATAAGTCTTAGAAACACTTAGGGTCCTGAGACTTAAAGCTTATAGCTGAGATGGAATTTGTATCATTCAGTGAGTTAATAATCATTTTACGTGCTTACTGTTTGCTAAGCACTGGGTATACAAAGAAAGGCAAAAGACAGTCCCTGCCTTTGGGGTGCTCACAATCTAATGGGAGAGACAGAAAGCAAGCAAACGTGTACAAACTATATTCAGGATAAAAAGGAAATCATTAATAGAGAAAGCACTAGAATGTAGAGGAACTGGGAAAGGCTTCCTGTAAAAGATGGGATTTTAATTGGGACTTAAAGGACACTAGGGAAGTCCAGAGCTCTCTGTTCCCCAGAAGGTGGAGATAAAGAGAAAGAGAATTCCAAGCATGGGGGATAGCCAATGAAAATGCCCAGAGTCACAATATAAAATGTCTTGTTCATGAAACAGCAAAAAGGCCAGTGTGCCTGGGCTGAGTTTGTGAGAGGGGAAAGGGGGAGCCAGTGTAAGGTATAAAGAGACTAGAAAGGTAGGAGAAAGAGTTAAAGGACTAAAGGACTTTGAAAGTCAAACTGAGAATTTCACATTTGATTGTGGAGGTGAAACCAAGTCACTAGAATTTATTGCATAGAGAAGTGACATGGTTGAATCAGTACTTTAGCAATCCAAGTCTTTCAGCCTCGCAAGCCAGCATTCTAACAATTTGTCTCTTTTTCTGGGAACACAGAAAGTCATAAGATAAGGCAGAATGTGGCATTCGTTGCAAGAGGGATACAAATATTAGATGTCATTTAAAGGATCCATCTCTAAATATCATTATCATCATTATTAACACCATCATCACCACCATTGTTCTCATCATCTTTGCTAGTATTTTACATGGTGCTTTAAAGTTTGTAGACCACTTTACAAATATGATCTCATTTTGACCTCACAATCATTCTGGAAGCTAGGTGCTGTTATTATCCCCATTTTAAAGATGAGGAAAATGAAGCTTGCAAAAGGTTAGGTGACTTGCCTAGAGTTACATGTCCAGTAAATGTCTGAGGCCTTTCTGACCCCAAGACCCCAATCAATCAATCATCAAACATTTCATAAATTTCTTCTCAGGTACCAAAAACTATATTGAGATCTAGGTATATAAAGCCAAAAATGAAAAAAAATCAATTCAAGTCTTATAAGAAGAAAAGCAACATGAACTTGGAAGATTACATAAAAATAAATACAAAGTGAATGCAAGGTCTTTTTTAAAGGTAGAGTAGAGTAAAGAGAGGCAACAGCTATGATGAAGTATTTTGTGGGAGGAACTCTAAGAAGGCCAGAGAGGATGGCAAGGGGAGGAAGAGATCATAATTATGGAGAGTTAAGTCAGAGACAGATTGTGAAACATTTTAAATATCAAAGAGAAGAGTTGTGGAGTTTTTGTTTTTATAATCCTGTAAGCAATAGGGAGCCACTGGCACTAAATGAATGAGTGACATGGTCAGTCAGTCCCGCGCTTTAGGAAAATCAGCCCAGCAGCTGGATTATTTTTGTTCATCCTTCTTTTTAAAAAGGACCAATGATATCACTGGGTGATGTCTTGACTTGTGTGTGAATTGGATTTGATGAGGCAGAATTGCACAGAGTTGTCAGCCTCACTCTCCCTTCCAGAGTCATCCAAGTCCAGTGGCAAGACAAAAGTCACAATGACTGGTGATGACCCTGGACGCAGGGGATGACCTTGGCATCTTCAATGTCTAACCAAGCTCTAAGAACTCCACAGTACGTGCTTTAGCCACCTTAGATGGCCACTGGAACAAATTGCTTCTCTGTAGATAATAGATTAAAGAAAAAGGGAGTTGTAAGTCAGTTACTTCAATAGTTCAGGTTAAGTGGACAAGGTTGTAAAGTCGGATGGCAATCATATGAGTAGAGAGGAGTTGGGTACAAAAGACGTTATTGAGGCAAAAGATAGTATTTGACAGATGAATGGACACATGTGAATTTTTGAAGTTGAGAAACTGGCAGTACCATGGTGCCATTCAAAAAAAAAGGGAAGTTTGGAAGAGGGTTTCTGAGGAGAATATATATGAAATCAGTTTAGTCATGTTGAGTTTGAGATGTCTATGGTACATCTGCTCAGAAAAGATGATGATATGAGACTAGAAGACCAAGAGAGAGAGATGAAGGATGGATATAGAGATCATATTCACTGGAAGGTCAAATACTGAAGCTGAAACTTAAATACTTTGGCCACAATGAGAAGACAGGACTCATTGGAAAAGACCTTGATTTTGGGAAGGGTTAAAGGCAAAATGAGAAAAGGACAGCAGAGGTTCAGATATATAAATGGTGTTACAGAAACAATGAGCAAGAACTTGGACAAAGATTGAAAGATAGTGTAGGATAGAAGGCTCAGATATGCTATGGTCCATGGGTCCATGAAGAGTCATACATGACTAAACGTCTGAACAGCAACAGCATGTAGATTTGAAAGTCATCCATAGGTAGACTTAGGAGAAATAGGAAAAGGAAGGGAGACCATTCTAGGCAGAGAGAATCACACAGAGTTATAATGGTGGGAAAAGAAAATGGCATGTTTAGAGTTTTAATCTGCCGGTACATCAGGTTTATGTTAGGTAAAAGCAGGAATGAATGAATGAGAATATTCGTTAAGTACTTACCATATGCCAAATACTATGCTAAGTGATGAGGCTACAAATTTTAAAAAATCAAGATCTCAAGGAGCTCATACTCCAATTGAGGAAAACAATATCTAAGTCCAGCTACAAGTTAAATAGAAAGACTTTCAAATCCTAAAGGTACAGCAGAAAAGCTGATGAGAAAGCCCAGAGATCTTTAAGTTGCATCAGAAGTACCAGAGGTTTTCAGGGCATAGAGTCAGGAGAGATGACAAGAACTGGTGGTCTTCAGTCTCAACAGAAGGAATAGTTGATGACTCTCACATCATCCAAAATCATATGAGAAGTAGAGGGAAATAATGGGTCAATGAAGGGTAGAAAAAAAGGAGGAATCAGAGGACTAGGGTTTGAATTTTGGCTCTGCTATTTATTGTCTAGTGACCTTAAATCAGTTGGTCTTCAGTCCTTACTTATAAAATTGTTTGCTTGCACTACATTATTCTTGGGGTCCACTGCAATTCTATCTAAACTAGGAATTAAACCACTGTTAGGGTCAGCCAGCCAGTGGAAGAGCTAGAACCCCAAGCCTAGAGGGATTGGACATCACTGAATAGAAAATGGACACCCATTTAAATTTTTTGATTAAGTGCAAATTGAAGTTTCAAGACCATGGAAAGGAGTTGTTGAGGGGAACATATTTAACAGTATCAAATATGATAGAGAGCTCAAGGAGAAAAAGGATTGAGAATAGGCCATAGGGTCCAGTTATTTGGTCATGAGAAGCATGATTTTTCATAGAATCCCAGTTTCCTTTAATTAGATGTAGTCTTCATTTTGTTCTTCTCCCATCTCTGAGCCCAAATGCAAAAAACTGATCTAAACTTTCAGAAAGAAGATTTTTAATATCACCATATTTGCAGTCAAGAAGTCAATGGGGTTATCTTAGAAAGAACAGTAGTAGGTCTGAAGAAGTAGGTCAGAAGTCTGAAGAAAAGCTCTGGATTTAATTCCTGTATCAACTATTTAATGAATGTTTCTTAACCTCTTTGAGCTTCAGTTCCCTTAACAGTAAAATAGGAGGAATGCGTAAGATGATCTCTAAGGTGCCTTCTAACACAAATCCTATAATCTGTTTAGTTCTGGTGTATGAGATAAGAGTTTTGACTTGTCTTTTGCATCCTACATATACATACAGGTAGTCAAGTCAAGTTAAGTCAAGGCACTTATTAAGTCTCCACTATGTGTCAATAATGTGCTAAGCAGTAAAAAAAAAACACTCAAAGAACTCACAGTCTGATGAGGGAGAAAACATGAAGACAACTTTGTACAAGTAAAATATGTTTGGGATAAATTTGGCAGTGATATCAGAGAGATGGCACTAAGATTAAGGTATAATAACACTACAAACTTTTAAAAGTTTCCTATGAACGTCCTTCCTTCATTTCTATCACTAACGAACTTTAAACCCATTTTCTACAATGCCAGTTTCTCACTCAAAACTTACATTGGCTTCCTGTTTTCTGTGACAAGTAAAAACTTTTATTCTTGGCTTTCAAGTCCTTCCATGATCCAACCCCATACTATCTATCCCATCTTATTTCCCCCAACTATTAGATCATCTTGCACTCTTGGCTGCACTTCTATCTTTTGGATAATATCTAATTTCTTGATTTCTATGATACTCCACATTTTTATTTCTCCTCTAACATTCCTAGCTTCTCTTTGTCCCTGTATCCTTCATTGCCCTTCTACTCCCTTTATGTAGGCATCAGTTCCATTTTGTCCTGAACCATTTTCTCTTTTTTTACTATCTGACTTCAAACACTTTATGTGGATATGCCCTCAATTTTAAGATCTAGCCTAGATTTTTCCTCTGGGTTTCAGATTCACCTTTCCAGCTAGCTGACTGTTGCACCCCTCTGTCTGGATGTCCTGAACTGGTATCTCAATCTCAATATTCCCCAAAGTAAACTTATCATCTTTTCCCTTCAGCATGTTTTTTTCTGAACTGCCCCATTGCTGTTAATGATATTGCATCATTCTTTCTGAAACCTTTGTCTTCTCTGCTTCCAACCGCCTCCTCAACCCCCAAAACCAACCAGTTGCCAAGATTTGTCAATCCTACCTTCACAATGTCTCCCAAATTCAACCCCTCCTTTCCACTCCTACTACCACCACCCTAGTTCAAGCCCTCTTGCCCTATTACAATAGCCTATTTTGTACTAGTCTCTTTGCCTCTAGTCTCACTCTCTTCCAATAAATCCTACACACAACTTCCCAGATGAACTTCATAACATGTAGATGCAATCATGTCTCAATATCCAATGACACCCAACTATAAAACAAATAAAATCCATATTTTCTTAGGTTGGCCTTCAAGGAACCCATCACCGTACCCTAACTTACTTTATCAGATTTACCTCATACTCCCTGTCTTCACTAGTGTGGGAAAAAGATACAGATTTGGAATTCAATGACCTAGGTTCAACCAGGTCACGTAACCTTTATGGGTCTCAGTTTCCTCAATTCTAAAAAGAGGCAGAGTAAATGGCCTTGAAGATTCCTTTCCAGCTCTACTATTCCCTGAACCTTCTTTCTATGTTTCCTTCTCTATAGCTCTATTAACACCATTCCTATTGCTTGAGGCACTCTTGGCATCTCTGCCCAGGAAAATCCCACCTGTCCTTCAGATCCCTGCTAAAAATACTAAAATCTCACCCATACTGCTTTCCTTGATCCCCTAAACTAGAAAGGCTCTCTGTCTTTCTTTAACACTTTTTTTTCTCTATGTAATGCACTTATCACACTCTGTTTGGGGTTATAGTTTCTTATATTTCTGCCATCTCCTCTGCCATATTGGATTTGGAATCAGAGAACCACTGGCTTTAAAGTCAAAGGACTCAAGGTCAAGTTACAACTCACAGTTTATTAGCTATGTGACAAATAGGTAAGTCATATCAACTTTTTGAATTTCACTTTCCTAATTTGTAAAGTGGGAATACTAATATCTGTACTCCCTGCAGGACTTTTGTGAGAGAAAGTGCTTTTAAGCATTAAAATGCTACAGAAATATAATCTTATATTAATACAGTATAGTAGAAAGATACATAGCAGTCCTCAAAGCCAGGAAGACCTGAACTCAAAGCCCACCTTTAATATTTACGGTCATGTAAATCTGGGTAAGTCATTTAAACTTTCTTTTTCCTTTTAAGTTTTTATTGAGGTGTTTTATTTTTATGTTACAGAAATTTATAGATCCTCCCATTACCACTACTCCATGAGAGTGTTCTTGTAACAAAATAAAACAATCGAGCAAAACTAAAAATACAGTGAACTCTTCTGAGAGTACATACAAAATTCTACATCTATAGCACCTCCTCAACCTCAACCACTCTGTTTTTTAAGCCCTTACATTCTGTCTTGGAACCAATTGGTTCCAAGTCAGAAGATTGGTAAGGGTGAGGCAATGGGGTTTAAGTGATTTGCCCAGGGCCCCACAGTTAGGAAGTATCTGAGGCCAGATGGGAACCTAGGTCTGACTCTCTATCCACTGAGTCACCTAGCTGCTCTCCACAACCACTGTATTTTTAATTGTATTTATTTTAATTGACAGAAGTCTGTTTTTTTTTTCCTTCCTAATTGGTAGTATACAAAAATGCATATCTAATTCTATACCCTGAATCCTTTAGGAGGAAAATAGCATGTTTTCTCATCAGTCCTCTAAAATCATGCTTAGTTGTTATACTGATCATAGTTCTTCCTGATTTTACATTTGTTTATCTCTACATCATTATTGGTATTGTATAAATTGTTTTCCTGATTCTGGTTCATTTCATTTTTCATCAGCATATAAAAGTCTCCAAAATTTTATTTTTTATAAAATTGATGTTACAATAGAATTTGTTCTGGTTCTGCTCATTTCATTTTTAATCAGATATTGAACTCTTTAAATTGTTTATTTTTTAAAAACTGATATTACCATATAAATTGCTCTCTTGGTTCTGCTCACTTCACTCTGCATCGGTTCATATGTCTTTCCATTTTATCTTTGAAATCATTTATTTCCTCATCTCTTACAGCACAATAGTTCCTCACTACATTCATATACCACAACTTCCCTTCATCTTTTGATTTAATCTTACTTTTAAATTTTTGGTTATCAGTATGGTTAATTAAATGTACAGTTCTAATATCAGATCAACACTATTGTTGGCATAACTCCAAACTGGTCATTCATTGTGTATCATCTTCATACTATGTTATTTTAACCTCTTTTCTAATACTTTACTTACCTCCATGGTCATTGACCTTTTAGTGCCTTACATAAGTTTCAGTAAATATACTAATCTACATTGATAAAGGGAACATCTTTAACTGGGTGTTCTCCATGCTAATGAAATATCAGGTCAAGTCTCTTGTTATTTAATCAACATTATCATCATCATGTTTATCTCTTTGTTCTTTCTTATCATAGTTCTACACTGGCATGACTACAGGTCATGTTTTTTCCAGTTGGTATAAAACCTTAAAAGACTGGACTGGACAGTGGAAACAGACCATGAAGAGTCCTCACTCCCAGAAGAATTGGTACTTTGTGCTGCTAGCTCTGATTCTATTTCCCACTCATAGATAAGCTGACCCTAGGGACAAATACAGCTACAGAAGGTTAATGCTGAGATTTGGAAAAAATGGGAGAGTGAAGATAGGATTGTAGCTCTAACAGAACAGCGAGAACTCTAAGCTCTCTAGCTGAGGAAGGGCTGCCCTAAGATTATAAGAGAGGAGAGGAAGGAGGCAAATGAGGGTGACCCACTTGTGTTAGCCTACTCTTTAGCTACTCTTTCACCACAAAAACAAAAAAAGTCTGTTGAAAGATGTGGGATTCGAGTATTCTTTGTTTCCTAGTGGGGATAGGAATTATTGTTGTTTTAAAACCTTATCTTCCATCTTAGAATCAATACTATCTTTTGGTTCCAAGGCAAATGAGTGGTAAGGGCCAGGCAAATGGAGTTAAATGACTTGCCCAGGGTCTCATGGCTAGGCATAATGGAGATGGATTTGAATCCAGGATCTTCCATCTCTAGGTCTGACCCTCTCTCCACTGGGCCACCTAGTTGCTCTAATAGAAATTATTTTTAACTCTACACTGTTCCCTAAAAAATCTCTATTTTAGGGTTATGTATATATTCAGATTAATTTTGTCCATTCATGTCTTTGTACTGGTTATGCCCCCCTTCTTAGATTATCAGTCAATGAGCATTTTATTAAACATATAATGTGTGTCAAGTATTTTACTAAGCACTAGAGATAAAAAGGCAAAAAATGTTGCCCTTTCCCTCAAGAAGCTTATATTCTAATGGGAGAGGCAACATACAAATAACTACATACACACAAAATGAATATGATGTAATGGGAGGTAACCTTGCATTGGCAACACACATTCTAGGTAGGCCAGGAACATGAACCTGAATTAAATTAAATATATCTTCTTTAAGTCAGATCAGTCTCTTCACTGTCCCCTGAGCATACCATCCCTCTCCTGACTCCATGGATGCCCTCATACTTGTGAGAATTTATTTTCCATATACTGTGTTAATTTCTAAATATTTGGGAGAAGTACTGTGTATTCCTGTGTCTTGGATCTGGATCAGAGATACCATCCAATGTGCTGATTTTTGCATTTTCTTTGTCCTTGGGGATCCCAAGAAATGTCTTCCATTTTGACAGAATAAATGAAGGGGAGAAGGACTCTTTTCCAGTGTATGTGACCAGTCCACCTGTGTGGATGGGGAAGGTTGGACAGATCGATGGCCACCTCTTAAGTAGCCTCCAGCTCTTCCCTCTAATGCATTCTCCCTCTCCAATTGCCATGTTCTGCCTACACAAGTAAAAGATGTCTTGGATAATCAAGGGAGAGGTTGAATAATTAGCTCCTAAAATATATTTTTCAAGCTGCCTGACCAAGCTTGGGTCATCTCTGGTCTCAAGAGGGACATTCATGGAGACATATCGCTTTATCGGTTATGATGCCAGTCTAACCAATAAACTTGATGTAATTAATAAACTTATATTCTTACCCTGAAATCTGTGCCTTTCTTTGTTTGACTTTGGTCTCTACTGATTGTCTACTTATTCTGCTAAATTAGATGTTAGCTCATAAGGGCTTGGGCTACCAACCCCTACGGGTATTTGCATTTTGATGGGGGGGGGTGTTCTCCAAGACTAAAAGCCTTTAAAGATATCAGAATTTCAGATATGCTGGTGGATAGTTTACTTGGGCAAAGGATGGTTTTCAGGACCTCTTGAATATCAGTTACCATGATGGATTCCAGCTCTTCCCTCTTATGCATTTTCCCTCAACAATTGCCATGTTCTGCCTACATGAAGAAACTGTGTCCTACTGGGACCCTCTGAATGTGGGATGACAGGTTGTTGTTCATCCTTTTTTGAAGTGTATCAGTGATGTCTTGACTTATAAGTGAATTGGATTTAAGTGAAGCAAAGTTACACAAAGTCATCAGCCTCTTCCAGAGTCATCCCATTCCAGTGGCAAAACATGTCAGGACAATTGGTGTTGATGAGTTGTAGGAGTAGTCAAGTTGACAGGATTCTGGGGCTCAGGAGTGGACAGTAATATATTTATTTCCCCTATGCTTCAATAAGAAAATGGAGAAAAGATGGAATCACAGCATTAGAAGAGACCTCGGTCTATCTAATCCAACTGAACCTAATGATCATTTCCCTCTATAATATCTCTGACAAATGGTCATCTCACTTCTACTCAGAAATCACCAGTTAAGAGAAATCATGTAAAGTAGCCCATCTCACTTTTGAACAGATTTTACTATTAGAAAGTTTTTCTTTACAGAAAGCTAAAATCTGCCTTACTGAAACTTTCACCCATTCCTTCTAGTTCTATCCTTGGGCCAAGAAAAACAAATCTAATCCTTCCCCATGACAACCCTTCAAATATTTAAGGCAGTGATCATGTTTCTTGTAAGTATGCTTTCCCTCAGGCTATAAATACAGTGCCTAATTTCTTCATCCATGGTTTGTGTGCCATAGTTACAAGTTTTCTCTCTGTCCTGATCACCTTTCTCTGGAGGAATTCCAAGTTATAAGATCATAAATTTAGACCTGGAACAAACCTTAAAGGTCATCAGTCCAAAAAGCTCATTTAAAATATGAGTAAATGAGGCCTACAGTGTGGTTAAGTGACTTTCCCAAAGTCACACAAAGCTGAATCACAGCTGAAAAGCCAGATCCTCTGATTGCAAAGTCAGGAATTTTTTTGCTACTTCAAACAACCTCCATGCCAAAACTCTTTCTAAAATGCAACACTCAGAACTGAACAGAGATGGCATGGGCATGTTATCTGCCTGACTGGGAGTTAGAATCCCTGGATTCCAGTCCTGACCCTATCATTTACTCATCTTGTGACCTTGTCTCAAGTCACTAGATTCCAAATCAATTCATCTTTTTGGACTTCTGTTTTCCACTAAAAAAAAAAAAAAGCAGGCCTACATGATTTTTCAAATAATTTCAAGCTTTAACAACATTCTATGGTTCTAGGGTTCTCCATCCAGATCCCCCAGACCAGCTCTTCTTGAACAGTATGGGCTGCTAGGTTTGGGAGCACAGGAACAACAGTGTAGTGAGTGGATAGAGAATGAGACTGGGATTCAGGAAAATCCTACATTCAAATCCAGCTTCACGTACTTAATGTCAATGTGACCCTTGGCAAATTACTTCACCTTTGTGCACAGTTTCCTTTTTTATAAAGTAAAAGGGGAGACGCAAAGATGTCTAAGATTTCTTCCAACTTTAAATCTCTAAACCTGTGATGGGCAGAGGTTTTCAGGAGCTAGATGAGGACAGTTGGGTCCCCTAGAGACAGAAGATAAATTTCCTCCTTGAATACAATTCTAAGACCCTTTCCCTTGGACCTTGCAACCATCTCTACACCCCACTTCCAGAAGGGAGTCACATATGGGCAATATTATTTTTTTTAACCAAAACCAAATCATAGAACAGAGTTCAGCTCTCATCAACATTACACCCTGCTTTTTGCAGACTCCTTGCAAACTGACAATATAGAAGGTGTTTGGAATCTGGAAGGCATTGCTCTGAAAGGAATAGCTTTGATCTAGATTCAATTCACAGTTGTGTCATTTATTGCCTACTCTCCCCATCTCCCATCAGCCCCAGCCATCAAGATGAGAAGGACATGATGTAAAATAAATTATCATCATACTAAGTTATTTCTTTTCAGGGAGACAATAATTTCTAGACCTCTTTGCTGTGATTCATTGATAACTTTTGGGCTGGAACATCCAGAGGCAATTTTCTTACTAGATGGGGAAAAAAAAAGTCTGATTTTTTTTTATTTTAATTACCTAGTGAATGAAATGAAATCTGAAAGTGTTTAATTATTAGATTTACACTTCAAGATAAGTTCGCTGTTAATTACAGGTTGTCTTTTTAAAATTCTAATTCCAAATAATTAAATCCCAAACACATTGGATCATTATGATTATAATTAGAATAAAGGTGTCTTATTTGAAACACAAGTTTAGCTTTTTGTTTAACCTTATTATACCTCATCAAAGAGGGGACTCTTGGAAAGAAATCAGGTTCATTCCCTCTAGGGCTGCTTTAGAACAAAATTTTTAAAATATATCTATATATTGCCTTTAGAAATGTTTTTTTAAGTAATGGTAAGGGCTCTGTCCGGTGCCTTCTCCATCCTCAAGGGTACACTGCAGTACTGTGAATTTTTCTGCCGACATTCATCATTATCAAAATCAGGGAGGCCTCACAAACAAGGCAGAAAGCAGTGGGGCCCGACATCAAGGCAATATGGAGAGATGATCGCTGAAATAATTGGTTTCCTCTCCCACACACACTCCAATCTGTCAATCAACTTCAGGAGGGAACATTTCTGACATCTCAGAGGCTGGCAATTGGGTTGGGGTGAGAAGGATAGAGATCCCAGAGGACACCACATAGGTTTATTGGCATGAAGTAAAGTCAATAAGATAAAGTTTATCATGTTCCTATGTTCTATGATTGGGGAGGTATTTGATGCTTGGGGACCCGGTAACAGCAATGAATTGGAAAAAAAAACATGGCTGGGTTTCCCCTTTGCTGATGATCTATGTAACTGTAGGGTCACACTTGGTAGTGTTATTCAAGCATCATTGGAATTCAATTTAATCCAAGTCAACAAATTTATTTATTAACAAAATTATTTATTAACAAAAATATTTATTAAGCTGTTATCCTGTGTAAGGCAGTGGTGCAGTAGACAGAGCACTGGACCTGAAGTCAGGAACACCTGAGTTCAAATTCAGCTTAATCACTTACTAACTGTGTCACCTTGGACAAGTCATTTAACCCTGTTTGCCTCAGTTTCTTCACCTATAAAATGATTTGGAGAAGGAAATGGCAAACCACTCTAGTATCTTTGCCAAGAAGGGGGTCACAAAGAGTTGGACACGACTGAAAAATAATTGAACAACAACAATGGGCAAGACTAAGTAAACAAAAACAGAAACAAAAGCAAAAAATATTGAATAGTCTCTGCCTTAAAGACATTTACAACTGTTAAAGAGGCGTGTGTGGCAATGGTCCTGATAGTAAGAAAAGTGGAATAGAGAATGTATCTGTTATTTCATTGCTATGGGAAACACCAAGATAAAGAACTTCCCTCTATCCACGCAGGTTGGTACCGTCCATAATTTATCATCATATAGAGTCCCTAGGACACTGAAAATGTGACTTTGTCAGTATGTTTCAGAGGCAGGATTTGACCCGTGGGCCACTTGGCTTCAAGGCCAGCTCTCTAGTCTCTATACAATGCTAACTCTCAGCAGGAGTGACAGTCTTTAAAATACCAATAAACAAAATCATGTCATTCCCCAACCCAATAAATAGACAGCTCTTGCTTAGGAAGCAGAGGAGGAAAGGGAGGTGGGGAGAGAGGTGGAGGGAGCAGGCTCTGAAGAGAAGTCCAGGGGGTGATCATAATAAGTAGAAAAATGTCACATTAAAATCTCCAGCTGCCAGTGGCTAGAGGGGAAAGAGTTCTAGACAATAGCTCAGGGAACAAGTCTTATCTTGTGTTCATTCCTGTGGTTAAAACAAGTCTGTACTGCTGCACAAAAAAATTCCATCCTCCAACAAACCTTAACTCCCTGCTTGCCTGGATTGTGGGCTCCTTTGGGCAGAAGCCCCTTCAAGAAAGAAACATCAAGCAGAGCCACTATCCTCTGGCTTCTGCCCCATTTATCTCTCACATTGTCATAACCTTATTTCTTGGAGAACAATTCTGCCCCTTTAAGAGAAACAGCATAATATAGTGGGAAAAACAAAAAACAAAAAACTAAACTAAATCAAGCCAAAAAAAAACACTCCCAAATCACTGTTCTATCTATAGTCAGAAGATCTGGGTTCAAGTGAGAGCTCTGATGTTTACCACTTGGGTGACCTTGGGTAAATTAATTTGCCTCCTTTGGTAGAAATCCATGAAACTACGTGGAAGATGGCAATTCAATAAAATGAGTAGAGAGAAAAGAGATTACCTATGTAGTTTCATAGGTTTAAAGGTGAAAAAGATCTCAGAGGCTTTCTTACCCTAAGGATTCATTTAACAGATGAGGAAACTGAGGACAAAAGGGATAAATTGGAAACAAAGACTCTCAAAGTCATGAACAGGGTTCTCCTAAACCCTAGTATGGCAGAATGAATGAAATTAGATGAAGAGTCAAAGTATTAAATAGGTGGGTTGGATCAAAAGGTCTCCAAGGTCCCTCTTACCTTTAAATCTATGAGTCTATGAGGGAGATGACATCTGCTCAGGATAATGCATGGGGAAAAGTTAAGAGAGGGAAGAGAAAGCACGCAGGATCCCGCTTCCTCTCAAAACCATGTGAAAAGTCTTTTTGAACCCCAACACTGTCATGATAGAATGAATGAAATTCAGTGGAGGAGAATCAAAGCAAAGGGCTATTTTAAAGAACTATTCAAAGCTCCTAATATTAGAGAGCCTTTGGAATTTTTCCTAATTGAGAAGTAGACTTAATGAATGGTTGTGCCTTATAAATAGCACATTCAGTCCTGTTTCTTTTCAAGAGTGTTCCATTAGTCCAGTCAACATGCTGCCTACTCCACTAAGAGCCATCCCCCACACACCAGGCTCCCTGTCTCCCATCCTGCATTTGGCAGCTTCCTTCCTCCCCCACGCTCCACCCCTTGGCAAGCACCTTGTCACCCATAGTTGTCAACTTGCTTACTGAATAAATCAGCAGCTCAAAAGCAGTAGCAGCATCAGAGATGGGCAGAAAACAAGTCCTGCCTTGTCCACCAATTGAGCTTGCCTCTCCCATTTCAGGGCTGAGCTGTTTGATGGCCTCAGTCAAGAGGAAACACCCACATGGGACACAGTTGGAGAAATTCTCATCGTCACCATCTTAGATGGGCACTGATATCCTGATAGCCTGACATCCACCCAAGTAGCTGAAAAAAGAGAGATGATCTTCTATGTCCATTTCCATGGGAAAAGAAATCTCACCCTAATTCACCCCACCAAGCCCTACATCCTTCCTATTCCACTCCATAATATTTATTCCAACCCAATTTACACACTCATATTTTCTTGAAGAATGGGACAGTTCTTCTCTTTTCTTACTCTTCTTCCTTTCTGTGATGCCCTCTCCTCTTCTTTTCACCCATCCAAAGTCTACCCACCCTCTAATCTCTTACCCAGTCCCATGGACTCCATAATGGAACCCCTGTTGCTTGAGCCCCTCTTTCCCTGACCTAGGCGGTGATCCTCTTTGAGAACCCAGGACACTTTTCTGGATTGGCATATGTTCTACCTGTGTACAAAGCTTCCTTCCCAAATAAGAATATGAGCTCCTTGAGGGTAGTCTGGTTTTAATGCAGTTCTTCCATTCCCTATACTGCCAGGGACAGTGCTAAGGCACATGATAGGTACCAAATAAATACTGGTTGACGAAGTCCTAGAGAAATACAATATAACCTTGGCACTAGGCTGTTGTTGGGGGATGCAGTCACCTGTATTGTAGGATTTCTGTTATGTATTTAGTTAGAGGAGTACTTTATTATAGTGGGCAAAGTATATCTTTATGCGGGGGTTGGCAGGAGTATGTTGGTATAGTGAATAGAGGGTCCTGAGTAAGATCTGTGTTCAAATCCTAAGTCTGACAAATTTACTGGGCAACCCTGGGCATGTTATTCAATCTTTGAGTGGCCCCTCAAAGAGGTATCACCCTAAGATTAAAAATCATGTCCATCTGTAGTGAGAGAGGGTATTTCTTCATTTGGAGTTCCTATACCAATAAAATCACAAGTGTATATATATATATATATATATATACATATATATATATATATAATGTACATATGTTATATATATAAATATATTTTATTTATATAAAATATATTTATATATAATATATAAAAACAGGGTGACCAAATTTGAAATATATAATATGGACTTTTATGCTTAACTATGAGTCTACCCCAAGATTCTAGCCAGGACCCTCTTCTCTTTCTCCATTCTCTCTATATTTTCTCATTTGGTGACCTCATCATCATCCAGAGATTCAATTATCATCTACACCTAAGTCTGAATTAGTGTGAATTCCCTGCTGTGGTTACATTATTCAAATTCGCACTTCATATTTCCTTTGGGTTGGAACCATTTGCCATACTTTACATAATTATAATTTTAAATAGTAGGAATTTGAATACATACAACAACTTGATGGTTTCAGTTTTTATACTAATCTGAATGTAGCTGTATGTACAAATGATTATGAAATATATATATATACATATTTACCCATAATCTCTCTCCAGTTCTTCATCACCAAATGCTTATTGAGAATAATAAACCAAGGACATCTCAACTGAACAAATCCAAAATAAAATGAATTATCTTATCTAAAACTCTTTTCCCACAAATCTCTTCTGAACTTCCCTACCACTGGCTAAGGGAAATCTAATCCTTTTAGTCACTCAGGTTCATGACCCTTAAGCCATCCTTAAGTCCTCACTTTCCCTCACCCTGTATATTCAGTCAGTTGCCCAATCTCATCTTTTCTATCTCCACAACAAATCTCATATATGCCAGCTTCTCTCCATATATATTGCCACCCCCACCTCATCCAAGCCTTCATCATCTCTTTCCTGCATTTAATGAAACAACCTTCTAATTGGTCTCCCTGCCTTAAATTTCTTCCCTCTCCAATTCATCCTCCATGTAGTTACCAAAGTCATTATCCTAAAGTGTTGGTTTGATTAGGTCACTTCCCTCCTCACCAATTCAAATAAAATCCTTATTGTCTCTAGGATAAACTATAAACTCCTCTGGCTAGCATTTAAAGTTCTCCAGAACCTGCCTCATTCTATCTTTCTTCTTATACATTGCTCCCATCCACCTATTCTAGATTTCAGCTATGATAGCCTACTTGCTGTTGCTCCCATGTTATACTATGTCTCTCATTTCTATTGCTTTGTATGAATTGTCTCCCTTGCCTACAATGAATGTTCTTCCTAGAATAAAGATTCAAATCTAGTGCTTTCATCTGCATGAGGTCTTTCCTAGTTCCCTTAGCTGCTAGTGCTTTTCCCACTATAGGATTTTTTTTCTGCCTCTGTATGTGTATATTTATATGGGGGAATGTATGTATACATACACAAAAATACATATGGATAGAGCACTGGACCTGGAATCAGGAGGACTTGAGTTCAAAGATAACCTCAGACACTTACTACCTGTGTGACCCTGGACAAGTCACTTAACTTCTGTTTTCCTTCATCCACTGGAGAAGTAAAAGGCAAACTACTCAAGTATCTTTGCCAAGAAAACTCCACTGGGCTAAACCCAAATGGTCACAGGGCCCAAACTCTTTGTCTTTCCAACTTGGTAGTCAGTCCTCGCCAAAGTGTAGACTAAGTCACTGATACAAATTTTGAGAACCAGGGACAGAAACACAGCACAATGAGAGGATCAGTTCCTGTCACTTTGTGGCCCTCTATAAGAGAGGAACTGTGTAGATCCAAGAAATTGTGGTTAATAAGACTAACAGGGCCATCTATAATATAATATATAATATCTTATATTCCTTCAAAGTAGGAAGGAGCAGAAAGTGTTAGTCTAGTGACCTTGCCTCCTGGAAAACTAAGGAACTTTAATGGGAACCATCACTTATTCAGGGACCACTGAGAAATGCCTGGTACCCAGGTTTCTCTCTCTGAACTTTCCATCAACAATCATTCTTATCGAAGAAGTCTCTATTCAGCACTTAAGTATGTAGAACGCTGAATAAAAAGAGCTGGAAAGAAGGAGTTCTCGACTCCAAAAGCTTAGAAGCAGAGATCACCACTGAAAATGAACTCTCTGAGATGTGCTGACAGCCTCCCCCCATGATGAGCAGCAGAGCCGAAGCACGTAACCAAGACATGAATGGGCAGTAAGTTCTTTACCTCACCTAGAGATGAAAGCGAAGGAGCATTTCAGGAGGGGAAGTGAAGGTAGGTGTATAATTAGGTGGATTGGGGGAAAAGGTAATGCTAACTTCTAACTATATTCCCAGACCTTTATGCCACCATTTAGAAGATACTTTGACGAGATGAAGCAAGGAGGACATGAGTTGGTTGTGATATATTTTAAATGAGGAATTAAACAGAAATAGAGTAGAAGGATATGACCAGGGAAATTCTTGATTGAAAAAAAGAAAAGGTGGACTGATAATGTAACAGAAACTAAGTACAGCCAGCGGATAGCTGGTGTATTCCATTGGCATCCCTGCCATGACAAAAGATCCGGGTGAACACATTGGGTAGACTCCCAGAAGTGAATTTTCTGGAAGAACAAAGACAAAAGTGATATTGGATGGTCGGGTAAAGAATGGCTTATGATCATAATAGTTGATGAAGTCATGTATAATTTACCTAATTAGACCCTATTGGCACTCCTTTGAGAAAGATGTTGCAGGTATTATTGCCTTCGTTTTACAGAAAAGGAAGTTGAAACTCAGAGGGAGTGAAGTGACTTACCCAAGGTCACACATCTGTGAATCAATCTCAGTCTTTCTAACTCCAAATTCAACATTCTTTATACTACAATATAAGGACCTCACAAGTTGATCATTAAGGTCTCATTTGGGGTTTTCTTGGCAAAGATATTGGAGCGGTTTGCCATTTCCTTCTTCAGGTCATTTTACAGATGAAGAAACTCAGGCAAATAAGGTTAAATGACTTGACCAGGGTCTCACAGTTAGTGTCTGAGGCTGGATTTGAACTCAAGTCTTCCTGACTCTAGGCTAGCACTCTATCCACTGAACCACTTAACTCCCCTATATGGTATAACTTAACAATAGAAAGCTGTAAACTCCACTGTAGGTAGCAGCATCCCATTAATCTGCCATTTGTAATATTGTCCCTCTGGAATTTTCTCTGGCTGCCAGCATTTTGAGGAGTTCATCATCCGTTCCTACTCACCCAGCACCTACCCACAATGGGTGATCACTGACAAAGCACAGGCATCCACCTGCCTTGGATCTCTTGTGCCCCAAAGTGCAACAACCAACAGACTTCCCCAGAAAGAAGTCAAGCCTGTCCGTAGGAGAGGTCTGCCTGTCTCAACACTGGCTACTGGGCTAAAGAGCAGGCTCTGACTTGAAGAAAAGCTAATATTACCCTTTTAAAGATTTCATGTAATAATTTTCAGTCCTGCCACATCAGAGTCACTGCTGCTTCTCTAGAGCAAATGCAAATGTGACGGCAAAGCCTTTTGTTACTGGGGAAGCTCCAACTCTTTCCTGCCTGTAACTCATGATCCCAGAGACAATTATAGGCAATGAAAAGACGTAAGTCAAAGGAATATCAAGTAAAGCTAGATTTAGGAAAATAACACATTACATTTAAATATCCATCTATATTTAATCTGTGTTTAATAATGCAAGGAATGCATTAGTCAAGGTTTAGGCAGATTACACATTCGAGTTAGTCACAGAAGAGCCTGGTCTTCTGAAGTTTGCCAGCCTCACAGCCCACAGGACTGCCAAAGTGAAAAATCCAGAAGGAATCCAGGCAGTTGCAGAGCTGGGCCATTGCCGAACTGTCTCCAGGAAGGATCAAAGAAGCCTCTGCAAAGGCTAGCACTGGGCAGAAGTCAGTCACCAGAGATAAGGGGGCTTAGACAAGAGCTGGGTGTCCTAGCTCCTGGGCATCTCCTTCAGGTTACTATACCCTGCAGGACAGGAATGGATATTTCCAGTTTCCCTATCTTGTTTCTCCTTTCTTGTCATTGTATTTTGGCCAGGACCAACCACCAGATGGAAAATGGCTCTTAGAGCCCCAGGGAGTCTCAGGGATGGGTCCCTGTGGTACTACTAGAAAACTCTTCCACTCTTGCCGTCTGGAGAGGTTAGTCAGGTGAGTGTGCTCAGGGATGAAGGAGGATATAACCCCACAAGGGCTGTTTGCTGTAGTAGTCATGCTTCAGTCCTCTGCAGCCCTCATGGCCCAATCCAGAGCCAGCCAACAGAGATGGAGACTTAGCAAAATAATATCTAGAAGTGGTGCAGAGATCGTATGAGACTGAGGAAAGAAAGGGAAGCCACACGGCTGGGTATAATCCTCATTAGTTTCACTTTCTCCTAAAACTTCCAGAGTATGAGAAATATTACCTATATTTACCCCAGGAATAAAGATAGGGAAGGATAGGGCCTGGACCTATGATTTCTTCACTATAGGGAATGGCCAAATGGGGACATTCCCTCTCCCCGGGCAGGTCAGTATCTTCTCAGCAATTTATTCATCTTTCATTTTTGAAGAAGACTATTGACAAGGGTGATGTCTTCATAAATGACTGCATTGGATTTGAGGGAGGCAGTGTTGTGCAAAATCATCAGCCTATCTCTCTCTCTTTCACAGTCTTCAAAATCCAATGATAGGATGACTGGTGATGGCTCGAGATGTAGAGGATGACCTTGGCGTCTTCCATGTCCGACCAAGCTCTAATCGCCCCACAGTTCCTACTTCAACTGCTTTCATGGCCATTGGAACAAATTATTCTCATCCACCCATTCCACCCAGAGAAGTCCTGCCATGCTTGGAGTAGACAAGATCTTGTTTAAAGCCTACAAGCTACTCTCAATCTGTTTCAGCCTATCTGCCCATCTGCTGAGATGGTTTTACTGGTTGTGGATGCTGGGTGTGCTACAGCTTCTTTGAGACTTTGCTGGTTCCTTTGGTTTTAGCAAATTACCAAGAATATTGAGAGGGTGAGTAACTTTCCCAGAGTCACACAGTACATTTCAGAGAACCGAACCTGAATGCAGATCCTACTTGTTCTTAGGCCATCTTTCTTCATTGTGCCATCCCTTCTTTCTCATAGTTACCAACACTCACCAAATAAATTTACCATTAGTTCCTCAGAATTCTAGGGTCCCTGTACTAAGTACCATTTTATCTAAAGCAGAGAATCCCGTTTTATAACTCATCCTTCTCAGTTGTTAGTTTGGTTCATTGGAAAGAGCTCTGGATTGGGAATCAGAGGACCTGGTTGGAGACTCTAGCATTACTACCTGTGTGGTCTTAGGCAAAGCACTTAATCTCATTAGGTCTCAGTTTCTTTATATAAAATGAAGTGATTGTACTCTTAAGACTTCTATGGTCCTTTCCAATCTTCAAGTTATTCATGAAAATCAACTCATTAAAAATATATCAAATGTTTACCAAATCCAAAGCATCAAGCTAGGGATAAACTATACCACCAGTCATTCAGTCAACACAAATTAAGCTCCTATTGTGTCCAGAGCAAGAGCCAGCTTGGCATAATGGATGGAGAAATGACTTTTGAATCAGGAAAATTTGAGTTTAAATCCTGCCTCTGACACCTACTGACTGACTGACCTTGGGTAAAAGTCTCAACCTATTAGTGTCCCCAGACAATGTTCTGTGACTAAATTTCAGAACAGTTGCTTATCAGAACAGGTAGAAATTTCTTTCCTGAATATTCCCCAGCCCAGGGAAATCATAGGATACAGAGCTTGAATCACATATTCTAAGGGAATCACAAAGTTAATAGTCCTGAACAAGAATTTTTAACCTGGTGTCCGGGAACTTAAAAACAATTTTTCAAAATAACTTTTTTTTATAGAATTGGCTTCTTTTGTTATCTTACGAGTCTTACTTAATTAATTTAAAAACATTTCTCTAGAAGGGATTCATAGGCTTCACCAGATGACCAAAAGGGGTCCATGACTCAAAAAAAGGTCAAGAATCCTTCATCTGAAAGAACATAAGGCATATATATGCAGTGCAGAATTGTTGGTATAGAAATCCCATTAGAGAGGTCTGAAGCAAGTGCCAAATGAAACCCAAAGAGATATATGTTAAGCAAGGAGGGCTTCATGGAAAAAGGAGCTTTAGTTCTGGATTTTAAAGATGAAGAAGAGAGGCCAAGAGGAGATGTCTGGCTATGAGAAAATGGAGATTTCACGAGGGTAGATTACATGGAAAACAGTAATAGGAGATTAGGGTAAGAAGGTAAGGTAATACCAGACTATGGAGAGCCTTTACTTCCTGATGAATGAGTCAGAACTTCACTCAGAAGAGAGCCATTGAGGATTTTTGAATGCATTAGATTTATTCTGGCAGGAAGGATTGGAAAGTGGACGGTGGGGGGATTCAGAGCAATGGAGATGGTGGACCTCTTAGGAGGCAGTTAGGATGCTTCAAGTGAATAACAATGAGGGAAGAGAGAGGAGGGTACCAATGCAAGGGATGCTGATAGCTGAAATCAACCAAGTGATCTGTAGGGAAAGGAGGGAAGTTAACAAGCATTTGAAAAGCACTGACTATGTTCCAGGTACCATACTCATAAAGCATTTTACAGTATTTATTTCAATGGCTTCTCAAAACAACACTGGGTGGTAGTTGCTATTATTACCTCTATATTATAGTGGAAGAAGCAGAGGCAGACAGAAATTAAATGGCTTGCCTAGGATCACATAGCCAGTAAATATTCAAAACCATATTTGAACTCAGATTTTCCTGACTCCACTCTCGGTACTCTATCTACTGGGTCCCCTAGCTGGGGAGAAGTGAAGGTCATAGGAAAAGAATACTGAAAAGTTTCAAATATGGAATGAAGTGGTAGAAATAATGAACCCAAGAGACTTATGTTTAGTTGTAGAATGTTTGTGCTAGAGGGGACTTGAGAAACTTTATTGTCTAGCTCCTATGGTCTAGAAATGAAAAAACTGTTGCAAAAAGGGCAAATTATTAGGAAAAGACTACCTAGGGATTTTTTTCATTTTTTATTTTAAATTCATTTATTTTTATTTGTTTGTTTCATTAAAATTCTAAAGTAATTCCCTTCCTCCCTTCTCTCTCCACACTAGAAAAAATATCATTTGACAAAAGTGTATGAAGGAAACTACATGACTCTGTGGACTGAGACCCAGGTCTAGAGATGGGAGGTCCTGGATTCAAAGGTGACCTCGGATACATCCTAACTGTATGATCCTGGGCAAGTCCCTTAACCCCCACTTCCTGCCTTTACCACTCTTCTGTCATGGAACTAATATACAGTATTGATTCTAAGACAGAAAGTAAGGGCTTTAAAAAGATATAAAACTACATCTTGCTTGTATTCATGGCAAACATTTCAGGTCTTTTGACTTCAAGTCCACTTTCTGCTATAGCATACAATGCCACCCCTCTCCAATTTATTATCTCCTTCATGTTATTAGCCTTTTGTGGGGTAGAGAGGTCCAGAAAATAAATATCAGACATAGGTTCTGTTCTCAAGTACCTCGCAAACAAATAAACTACCCTTTCTAGTCACAATATCTCTTTCTGTTTCCTGCCATCTTATTCTACTTCCTATAAATTCCTAGTGTGAATGGTATAGCATAATGTGGGAGAAAAAGTATTAGCCTGAATAATATTAGGTCATAATAATAATGGCTAGCATTTATAAAATGCTTTAAATTTTACAAAGTACTTTATAAATATTATCTCATTTATCCTTACAATAATCCAGGGAGGTAAATACTATTATCATGCCCATTTTATATATAAAGAAACAAAGGAAGACAGAGATAAAGAGGCTTGCCCATGGTTATATAGCTACTAAAGTATCTGAGTCAAAAAGTAAACTCATTTTCCTGATTTCAAATCTCATGGACCATCCACAGAAAATAGATATTTTTGGCAAATCTTTTAATCAACCTGGGCTCAATATTCTCCACATGTGCTATGGATGTACTTATCCTCACCCTATTGACTTTGAATAAGTCACTGAAACTCTCTGAGCCTTGGTTTCTGCATCTTTGATATGAGGGGGCTGTATTTGACTACCTCCGATTTCTAGTCCAACTATAATTGATTAATGATATAAGTATAACATAATATAAACTCATCAAGGACAGGAATGAAATTTATTTTTTGTCTTTGTAGCCTTAAGGCCTAGCACAATACCTGACAAGGTAGTTGATACTTAATATTTGTTGAATGAAAATTAAAATAACAAAACTTAAAACAGCCAATATTTATATAGACTCGTGTTTTGAAAATGTTTTTACGTATGCAACCTTGTGAAAGATGTATCATTGCTACCCTCATTTTACAAATAAGGAAACTGAGGCTAAAAGAGGTTAATTGACTTGCCCAGAATCACTCAGTTAAAATAAGAATTGAATTGAATCAAATCATATAATGATATTATCATCATTTTAGAACTGGAGTAGTCCTTTAAGGCCATCAAATTCAATTGCCTCATTTTATAGATGAGTTAAGTGAAATGGGAAGAGGTTAAGGGACTTCCTCAAAGTTAAATCGAAGCCAAATACCAGGTCTGAATTTCAACACTATAGCCAGGATTTGAACCAAGGTCCTCTGATTCCATATCTAACATCTAACACTGTCCCAAAAGGTCAATATTTTAAGCTCCACCTCCCTTGTGCTCAATAAAGGAATGTTGAGGATGCAAGGGAACATCCCCCAATGCTTTCTGAGAGCTTAGTCCAGAGACTCAAATTAGCTGATGCTTCACCATTCCAGCTACTTTGTCATATGAAAAGTCACAAGTCTTCTCCATACTTCTCATGGGGCCATGGAAACTCTGGCAACCCTAGTCATTCTAGCAAGGTACATAAAAAAACATAGCCCATGATTTCCCAGACATCTTGAGTCAAATGTGTTAAATTTGCTCAGGGGAAAAAAATAATGGCCAAGGGAATGGGAAGGGACAAGATGGTAGGGCTGATACCTTTGGTTCCCAAAACCTTGTTTCAATAAGGTGAGCACCATAAGGCTCTCAGACCATATGTTCCTGCTCTTGCTGTTTCCAAGTCAGAAGCTGTCTTAAGACATGGTAGAAGGGCTGCTTTCTATCTGCCTGCCTGCTTGCATGCCTCCATCATTTATTATGGGACATTAATAAATAATGGGAAATAGTAAGATGAAAAGGCGGGAAAACCCAAAGGGTGGGTGACAGAGAGACATATTTTAAGAAGTAAATGAAAAAAGCTATTAAATCATAGTTAAATTATGCTGGCACTGGCAAAAAAAAAAAAGATTTCCGTCTGCAAAATGCTTTCAATAAAATATTGAAATTTCTTTCGTGGCTGACAGAGGCATCTCCCAGCCAAAAGGATTGGAGGCACTGGCCCAGGGCTCCAATTAGATATGGATGATTTCAAGATACTTCCCAGGCTGTTCAGTGGATTTTAACTTCAGTGCCTAGAACAATACTTTGAACATAGTAGGTGTTTAATCAACATTTATTAACTGAATGTTTGAATAAATGAATAACTTACTTTTATATAAAATTTTTAAGTCTATAGGATATTTCAAATACATTAGTTCATTTAATCCTCCCAAAAATGCTGTGAGATAAGTGTTATTATTATCTCCATTTTATAGTGAAGAAACTGAGGCTCAAAAAAGGTACAACTTATTTAGGGTCACATGTCTAATAGGTAGCTAAGGCATGATTCACATCCATGTTAACTTGAATCCAAGTTGCATGCATGACCACTACACCATGTTGCTTTACATGAAGGAGTGAATGGATGAGTTTCGCATGTATTGCCTATACTCATAAAAGACTCCTATCTATATTCCATTTATCTCGATATAGCTATAGTTATTTATTTAAATGCTTATTTTTGCACATATCAAAAGTACAATATTACTTCCATTGACTTGAGAATAACCTCTTTCTTTCAAAGAGAAGATGAAGGTAAAGTCACAGTATATTTTCACACCTATTATGTCACTGATTCCACTGTGTAGAATATATAATGTTAGATTCTTAGCTTCCCATATTACTGATTGGGAAATTGAGGCCCCCAGATGTTAAGCAATTTAATAATCTCTTAGTCCTTAAAGCATTTTATATTTTTCAAAGCATTTTAACACATAGTTGTTTCTTTTGATCTTTCCCCATAAAGGCAGGAAATGAAGGCACTGGTGTTCAGAGAGATTATGAAACTTCCCCAAAATCATGCAGCTTTCTAGTGAGAGATAGTTGGGACTAGAACTGATGTCTTTATACTTCTAAAGCAGTGATCTTTCCAATACTCCATCCTTCCACAAAGATTACTTAGCAGGAAAGAAAGCAAAAGCAACTAGGTCACAGTGGTTGGAGTGCTAGGACTGGAGTCAGGAAGACTCATCTTCATGAGTTCAAATTTGGTCTCAAACATGTACTGGATAAGTCACTTAACTCTTTGTCTCAGTTTCCTTAGCTGTAAAATGAGCTGGAGAAGGAAATGGCAAAACTACTCCAGGGTCTTTGCCAAGAAAACCCCAAATGGGGTCACAGAAAGTTGGATCTGACTAAAAAATGATTCCACAACAAGAAATAGAAGATAAGGTTGTATAGCGGAAAGCACACAAGAGCATTAAGTTCTGGATTGGAGTCCTAAATCAATCAATAATAATTTATGAAGCACATATCATGTGCCATGTGTTAGGTGTTATGGATTTTCGACAACCTGTGTGATCTTAGAGGAATCACTTCATTTTTTAGGTTGGTGGGGAGCTCTGTTTCCTCAGCCATAAAATGAGATGGTGGGAGAAAGAATTGTCGGAGTCGGATACAGATCAAAGCATACTATTTTTTACATTGGTTTATTTATGTTCTATTTTGGGGGTTTTGATGTGATATGAGTATTCTCTTACAACACTGGCCCATATGGAATTATGTTTTACATGATAACACATATATAACCCAGATCAAATTGCTTACTATCTCAGAGAAGGGGGAAGGAAGGGATGCAGGGAAACAATCTGGATCTAACAACTTCAGAAAACATATGTTGAAAATTGTTATTACATGTAATTGGAAAAATAAAATATCTTTGAATAAAAAAAGTAAGGCAGTGGCCTAGATCCCCAAAATGCCTTTTATCTCTAGATCCTATTAAAAAGAACAGGAATACAGTTTGAACTCAAGTGTCCTGATTTATAGTTGAAGGCCCCCTTTCCATTAGAATGTGCCACTAACTCTCCAACCCACTGCACTTTTTCCTCCAAAGGCTATAGACTCTTTATGCCTGTGGTACTGCCAATGGATCAAAAAACATGTATTAAGCACCCACTACATTCCAGGCACTGTGCTAAGCTCTAGAGAAAGACAAAAGACAGTTCTTGTGCTTGAGGAGCTCATAATCTAGTGGAGGAGAAAACATGCAAACAACTATGTAAGAGCAAACTATATATAGGATAAATAAGCAGTAATCAACGAGGAAAGTGAGGTTGGCTTTCCTTAGAATTTGGGACTTATGCTACTACTTGAAAGAAATTAGAGAAGCCAGGAGACTTACATAGCCTATGAACATTCCCAGAATCCAGCAAACATCAATAGTGTGTTTAGTCTGATTTCAAATATCTCTCATTCTGTATAGAGTCTTTAAACTGTTTCATCCTGGTGGCTCCTCCAGAACCCAATTTTGAGAGATACTATACAGCAGGATATCTTACCCAATCCCTTGTTAATTGGGCTGCCTGGATTTAAAAGGAAAGTTTGCTTTTATCAAGTTTTCCAGACATTCTCAGACTACAAACTCCAGCTCAGGAAGCATCTGTAGCAACATGCAAGAGTAAGCATGCCCCAGCCATGCAGAGCTGTTTGGACAGGCAAGTTAAGCAGCCTGACATCGCACATGAGGCACTCATCCCATTTTTTAAAGAAGGAGCAATTTGGCAAATATGTTGGACAGTTAGGCAGTAATTACATTCAAAAGGAGTAAGAGAAGTAAAGAGTCATTGCTAGCGCCAAAAGGGCCATGGAGGACCCTTCTAATCCCTTCCCTGGCCATCACTGTCAATGGCATCTTGATGCAGAATCTCTGCTTGGGACAGGCTTTAGCTGAGGGGCTCTAGGTTCAAGGTAACATCTCTTCGGCAGCCTTTTAACTAAATGCCGCTGGAAACAGTTTGGTCTCAGCAAATGCTCAATGGAGCTCCCACCCGGGAGCAGATCTCTGTTGAAATCTTGGCAAGCGCCTAAATTCTGACTTCATCCAGGCAACACAGAGTAATCCCTTCAGATTTATCATGGAGATCAAAGGGACAGGACCAATAAACTCAAATAGACAACTTGGAGGAGGCTCAGAGGGGAGCAATGAAGATGATTAAAGGGCTGATAAATAGAACCTGGGAAGGGAAGTTAAGGGAGCTAACAAGACAGCTGAGGTGTAGTGAAAGAAACACACTGGTTTGGAAGTGGGGGGTTGGTGTCGTTTAGGTGTGTCCAACTCTTTGTGACCCCATTTGGACTTTTCTTGGCAAAGATATTGGAGTGGTTTGCCATTTCCTTCTCCAGCTCACTTTTTTTTTTATTTCTTTGACATTTATTAATATTCGTTTTTAATCTGTTTACATACTTTATGCCCCTACTTTCCCCTTCACCCCCAGCTCTCCCCCCCACCCATGGCCAACGCACATTTCCACTGGTTGTAACAAGTGTCCTTGTTCAGGGTCTATTTCCCATTCATGTCCGCCTCAGTCCATGCATTCAAGCAATTGTTTATCTTATATGTTTCCTCTCCTGCAGTCCTTCCTCTGAATGTGGGTAGCATCTTTACCATATATCCCTCAGAGCTGTCTTGTGTCATTGCAGTGCTGCTGGTACAGGAGCCCATTACATTTGATTTTACCATAGTATATCAGTCTCTGTGTACAATGTTCTTCTGGCTCTGCTCCTTTCACTCTGCATCACTTCCTGGAGGTCTCTCCAATTTGCATGGAATTCCTCCAGTTTATTATTCCTTTTAGCACAATAGTATTCCATCACCTGCATATACCACAATTTGTTCAGCCATTCCCCAATTGAAGGACATCCCCTCATTTTCCAGTTTTTTGCCACCACAAAAAGCGCAGCTATAAATATTTTCATACAAGTCTGTTTATCTATGATCTGTTTGGGGAACAAACCCAGCAATGGTATGGCTGGATCAAAGGGCAGGCAGTCTTTTATAGCCCTTTGGGCATAGCTCCAAATTGCCAGCCAGAATGGCCGGATCATTTCACAACTCCACCAGCAATGCATCAATGTCCCGATTTTGCCACATCCCCTCCAACATTCATTACTCTCCCCTTCTTTCATTTTAGCCAATCTGCTAGGTGTGAGGTGATACCTCAGAGTTGTTTTGATTTGCATTTCTCTAATTATTAGAGATTTAGAACACTTTCTCATGTGCTTATTGATACTTTTGATTTCTTTACCTGAAAATTGCCTATTCATGTCTCTTGCCCATTTATCAATTGGGGAATGGCTTGATTTTTTATACATTTGATTTAACTCCTTGTATATTTGAGTAATTAGACCCCTGTCAGAGTTTTTCATTATAAAGATTTTTTCCCAATTTGTTGTTTCCCTTCTGATTTTGACTACATTGTTTTTGTTTGTACAAAAGCTTTTTAGTTTAATATAATCAAAACCATTAAATTTACATTTTGTAATTTTCTCTAACTCTTGCTTGGTTTTAAAATCTTTCCTTTCCCAGAGATCTGACAAGTATACTATTCTGTGTTCATCCAGCTCACTTTTATAAATGAGGAAACTGAATTCTGCAGGGTTAAATGATTTGCCCAGGGTCACACAGATAGTATGTCTTAGTAGGATTTGAACTCATATCTTCTTCAATCCAGTCCAGTGCTCTATCCACCATATTGCATAGCTAGGAGGAATGGGAGGGAGTGAAGGTTGATCTTGCCTCCTTTTACCTTTGATAAGTCACTTGATTACTTAAGGCTTTAACTTTCTCCTCTGTAAAATGGAGATAATTATATATGCTCTATATACCTCAGCAGTTGTCTGTAAATATCAAAGGACATTACACAGGAGAGTTCTTTGTAAAGCAGTTGTTTAAGCTCAAACTATTGTCATTAGGTGAAGGAACAGTGGAGGACAGCTAAATAACCTTCATGTCTCTGAAGGGTGGCCAAATGAGCAATGGTTCCAGAACCCAGCTTTTTTTCTACTAATAATGGTAGAGTGAAACCAAAGGATAGGAGACTGGGGCAGGGAGGGTTAAGATTAGAATGAAAGAAGTCTCTAAGGTTTCTGGAATGAATAATGGGAGGGAGGTTGTGACATCCATAGGGACCATTTAAGCTTTAAAATTCCATGATCCTTTGGAATTTTAGTTCCTGGGAAGATCCCAAAACTGGAGAGACTTGCATCTGTCATGGTGTCTTACCGTGACTCATGGGATGAATTAAACGACCTTTCAAAGCCATACCCAGGATGAGTGTTTTCTTAATGTGTTATATGTTTTAATATTGCATTAATTTCAGGTCTGATCCTCTCTTCTGTCCCCAAAAGACTTAACCCTCTCTTATAACAAGGAGGGGAAATAAGCAGAAATATCCAATGGCCTCATCTGAATATAGACAAACATGTAGATAGACAGATAGAAAGATGGAGAGATAGATAGAAAGATGGAGAGATAGATAGATAGATAGATAGATAGATAGATAGATAGATAGATAGATAGATAGACAGACAGAATAACTTATCTTTGGAGTCCCCTACCTTTCTGCCATGTGAAGAAAAAGAATTTTTAGTTTCCTTTTCTCCAAAACCATTATTTTTCCTTAATTTTTCTATTTTATTGATTCCATTTTCCCCCTCATCAACATCCCTTCTGAATGACGTCTTTCTTCCCATAGAACTCTCCTTTAAAACAAATAAATATAGTCAAACAAAATAAATCAACACATTAGCCATGTTAGAAAATCCATGCTTTGTCCACCTTTCATCAGAAGGCATGCTTTATCTTCAGTCCTTTGAAGTCGCAACTGGGTGTAAGCTGTTCAGAGTTCTAAAGTCTTGTTTTTCTCTGCATTATTGTGATCAGTGTAATTGTCTTCCTAGTTCTGTTTATTTTGCTCTTTGATCAATTCACATGTCTTCACATAGGTCTCCTTCCTATTCATTATTTTTTAGAGGGCAATACTATATTCCATTATATTCATAGGCCATAATTGGTTCATCCATTCCCCAACTAACAAGTACCCACCCAGCACTAGGATTTTATGCTTTACCTATTGGAGGATTGTTATATTTAATATTTCTTTTCATTAAAGGGTGTGCCAGCCTAATAAAACTGCTTATATGCATATTTTCAAAGGTTAAGTAAGAATAAGCAAAGGAAGACTACAAAGAAATTCACCAAAGAAGTGTCAGGAGTAAGTGGTAAGGCTAGATACTGGCTTTGCATTTTTAGAGACTTAAAAAAAAATGTGGACAGCATGGGGGCATTTATACTGGACTGAATGGAACAGACTTAAATGCTAAGTAATGATTGAAGCCACAGGAGGTGACTGATGGAGAACTCTGACCGAGATGAAAAGTCATTTATTGACTAAAGCAGTAGACAGATATTGCTTAGAAATTAATTGAGTTTTTGGCCTTATTGCTCCCAAAGGAATGGAATGGGAGGAGTGGCAAGCATCTTTGTGCATGTATGTGCTTGCAAGTATTTGATTTATGTAGCAGAGAATTAAGTTATATTATCCTCTAGCTAAGGATAATGAACAAAACTAAAGAAATCCTTGCCTCCATTTTGGAATTACAAAGCAAGTGACTAAAACACCTACATTTAAGCTGTTTCGTTTTATTTTGTTTTCCTGTACTCACAACCTTCACTTCAGACCCAAAACTTAGGCTCCTACCCTGGATTCCTGGGGTCCTAATCATAGAATTCTCACTATTATTAGCCTAGGGGACCAATACTAACCATAATACTCCCTGACCATCTTCATGCCATGCTGCTACATACTGTCAACTCTAAATCTGAGAATAATAGTCAAATTAACACTACCCTTTCATACATTCATCAATTGTTCTGTGAGTTCAATCACTATCTCCGTGATTTCCTTCTTCAAAACATTTCTCCCTAGCCACGTTCCCTTGTTAGAATATAAGCTCCTGGAGGGTAGAACCATCATTCCTTGTCTGTGTTTTTTCCCTGGCACTTAACCCAGCATTTGGCACTACTAAGTAGTTAATACATACTTTTTCATTCACTAATTCATTCATTTGAAGGATGATGTGATAGATCCCTATGATACTCAAATAGCTTGATATCCTGCCTCTGGTCACATTTTTGAAATATAGACAATTGGCAAATGGAAGGGGGGCCAATAATATTTCAAGTAAATAATTCAACAAACAATTAAGTTATCATTGAGTAGAGAATACTATTCTAGGTTCTGGATGATTAAATAAAATTAGTAATAGCTGATATTTACATAGCACTTTAAAGTGATATATATATATATATTATCTCATTTGATCCTCATGATGTTCCCATGGGATAAGTGCTATGGGTACTATTTCTTTATTATGAAGATGATGTTATTATTTTATAGATGATAGTAGAGAAACTTATAGAGGTTAAGTGACTTACCTAGGGTCATGTAACTAGTAAGTGAGTCAACTAACTATTAAGAATCTGTATGCCAGGCACTGTCCTAAGCTCTGAAATGGTGAAGCAATGAAGCACTTAAATCCACATTAGACCCTTAAAAGAAAGGAACCTGTTAAATAAACAAACAAACAAACAAATAAATAAATGGATGGATGAGTAAATAAATAAAATAAAAGGAATTTAGCTAAAATGCAGTCCTTGAACTCATGATGCTTATATTCACACAGGGAGATAGAACACATATGTAGATAAATATAATTTTTAAATAACATTTCAATAAAAAACAAGCTGGGAAACTGAAGGGTAAAATGAGTTCATTATGGATGGGTAGAAGAGAGAACTAACAAAGAGAAAAAGAATGTTAAAGAGAACAGAGGAGAAATTCAAAATGGAGTCTTGGACTGATCCTAGAACAACATCCCTAACCTAAAATCAGGATTCAAATTTTGATTCTTCTAACAATGTGGCTTTGGGCAATTTCCTTGGACTCTTTGGGCCTTAATTTCCTCATCTATAAAATGGAGGGCTTAGATGAACCACACAAGCTAAAATATTCCTGCCAGCTAAGGGTGTTCTGGTATACATCTATTTGTTTAATAACATCTCTCAGAAGGAAAAAAAATGCAGGCAGAATACTCTTTTAAATTTATTATGTTTTATTAAGACTTTCTTAAATCTAAAGTCTAAGACAGGGGTCGGCAACCTTTTTGGCCGTGAGAGCCATAAACACCACATTTTTTAAAATGTAATTTCGTGAGAGCCGTGCAGTGCTCACAGTGCGCGCTCCTGTGACATTGCCTGAAAAACTGACTTTGTGGCTCCTGCAGAAAGAGCCATAACTGGCTCTCAAAAGAGCCAGATATGGCTCGAGAGCCATACGTTGCTGACCCCTGGTCTAAGACAATCAACAGAACAATAAACCAAGTCCTGGTTTCTGTTTGTCATTTCTAGGGTATATATTCCCACACTAAAAAAATTTAAATCAGCTCATTTGTTAGAACTGACTCTAGTGTAACCAAGCTTCCAATCTTTAAGCTATATACCCTGGCCAAAGGGATACCATCAGACTATGAGTTCCTTGAGAGTAGGGACTGCTTTCTGATGTCTTGGTACCCCTAGTACTTAACACAGTGCTTGACACAAGCTAGGTGCTTAATTAATTTTTTTTTTAATTTCCTAACAAGGTAGAAGAAATGACTTCACTCCTAAAAATTCTGGGCTGAAGTATATGGATGAAAATTTTGAATAATAAAAATTGTCATTTATATAGCACTTTCAGATCTACTTATGTCATGGTAAAATGTTTTACATCTGCTGATGCCTCCAAGCTCCAAAGATTTTATCTACATGATGACTCTGAAGAACAAGCGTATAAAGCAATGAAGTGGACTTATAATAAAGGAATGAATGAAATGCAAGTATCCCTTCCACAAAATGGGGGTTAGAAGTGTGACATCTCTCCCACTCCCTCGAGACATGGAAAATCCACGTAAAATGTTTTGGCAGAGCGAAAGGAGCAGAACCAGGAGAACCTTATACACTATTACAAATAAAATTAATATAGAAGGATATATTTAATAATATTTGGGTTTTATTTAAAGTCATTTTGATAGTTATATCACATGCCTGATAAGAGCTCATTCAAATTCCACGTCATTACCTCTGCCCACCTGGCTGCTTCCTAGGAAAGAGAGCTTCCCAATCAAATTCTGAGACTTTATACCTGTCTACGTAATAACACTTCCTGCCACCTGTATTACGTAAGAGGAATCATGGGAAATGTAGTTTTCAAGTCCCCTAAACATCCACAGGAAGTTTATATCATGGAACTCAATATTAAGACCTCCAAATTTCCAATATTACAAAACAGAGACTAATACACTGTGGCACAATCAACTGTAATGGATTTCTCTACTAGCAGCAATGCAATGATCCAAGACATTTCTGAAGGACCTATGAGAAAGAATGCTATTCACATCCAGAGAAAGAACTGTGGGAGTAGAAACATAGGAGAAAAACAACTGCATGATCACATGGATTGATGGGGATATGACTGGGATGTCTCTAAACAATCACTCTACTGCAAATATTAATAATATGGAAATAAGTCTTGACCAATGATGCATGTGAAACCCAATTGAATTGTTCATTGGCTACAGGGTGGGGGGGGTGAGGGGAAGGCTGGGAAGGAGAGAAGGGAAAGAGTATGAATCATGTAACCATGGAAAAAATACTCTAAATTAATTAATTAGAATTTTTAAATTTAAAAAAAAATTTAAGTATTGGGTCATTGGCTATCTGTAGGTCAAGGTTAACATTTCATGCCTTTGTGTATTATCTGATGGCTTTTGTGTCCTTTTTTGCAAACTTTAATTTTTTATTTATTATAACTTTAAAAAAGAAAGTATTTCTATTTATGGTATTAAAAGATGAAATATGTTGACATTATATAATACTATACATATATTTTATGCATTTCTGAGTTTTCTAGCTTTTACTGTGTTGTTTGTTAGCCATTTTGTGTTTTCTGGGGTTTTGGTAAAACTCCCCAAAAATTCTCATTTAATTTCTTATGCTGACTGGCAGTGTAACAAACCTGTGATGGGAAAGTAACAATGTGGAAGGGATAACTGTATATTTATTGAGGGCTTCCTATTTGCTTAATTCTGGAAATATGAAAGTAAAACAGTGCTTGACTTTAAGAAATCTGTATTTTAACAAGAAGAACAACAAATATAGGAGACTGGTGGTCAAGAAAGGATATTCTGGGTTGGAAAATATCAGGGATGGTGAATGGAGTCATAGGGGAGTAGTATATTAACACACACCATTTATAGTAATAAGCAGAGTATTGACTTAATTGTGGTGCCGTGAGGGAGAGAAGGAGGAGCAAAGTGACTGGCAGAAAGATGTCAGGGTAATAAAATGAAATACATGTCACTGGGGCCATATATGTACATGCCAAAGACCAAACCCAAAAGAAAACATAGAGAGAGGGAGGAATGAGTTCATAGGATCCCAGGTTTAAAGCCAAAAAAGACTTTAGGGTTAATCCAGTCCCTCATTTTTATTTTATTTTTTAAATAGAGTTTTATTGCTATCTTATCTTTTTAATGTGACCTAAATTTCCTTCTGTATCCCTTTCCTTTTCCCCTCCCAGAGAGCCATCATGTATAACAAAGAACTGCTTTTAAAAAAAAAGAGGAAGAGAAAAAAATCAGCAAAACAGAAGTTAAATTAGGGAAAAAAATAGTCTGATAATATGTACAATGTCTATACCTACCTTACCTTTAATTTTCAAGTAAACGTACTAGAACTCAGAGTAGAAATGATTTTTATGGCTGACCCAAGTAGTAAATGGAAGAGTAGAAATCAGGTTAATCTGGACCTTTCTGAAAAGTGCTCTGGAAGAATTGTGAGGAGGGGAGGATGCTAGGGACACCTGGGACATTATTTATGTTCACTGAAGGCTGTCAGCAGCATTCTTTCAAACCTACACTCTCCCACCTGCCAGGGGAAGTCATTAAAAGAGGAGGGGGTGTTTCATTGAAAAGGGGGAAGCCTTTTGGCTTCTAACTAACTCCCTAAGGCCCCTGCTAGTGAAGTCTTCTTCCCTGAAACCTCTCCTACCTGCAATCTTGGGTTGATATTTGTCTTTTTATGCATATAACCTCTCTCTCCAATTAGATCACTAAGTCCTTAGAAAGTAGAAACCTAGGATTGTGGCTCTTGGGGTTTCTAGTGCCTGTTTCTGTGCCCAGCTTCTGGAAGGACTGTTTTATGTGTTTTAAGCCCCAAGATTGCATGCTTTTTTTCTCCCATTCCTGTCTCTGAAGAGCTACAGTTCTAATAAGGAACTGCAAAGACAAGGAAGGGCTCATATGCCTGACTCCCTCCATTTTACCAAGAGACATTGAAACTTTTCAGGTAGGAGCAACATGGGTCTGCTCTAGACATACTAATATCCTATACACACACACTTATTATATATAATCATACATGTGTGCATGCTCCCCCATATTCTTTATTTTTTAATCCTTTAATTAATTTCTAATATGGTAAATATCAATGGATATCACTCATAGAAACAAAAGCTCTTTAAAGTACTCAATGTCGTAGAGTATATAGAAGTCTGGAGACTAAAACATTTGAGACTCTCTGATCTAGTACAACCCCTTCCTTCTATAGGTAAGGAAACAGAGATCCAGAGAAGTTAAATGACTTGCTAAAGGTCACCCAAGGAATGACAGAGTCAGGATTTGAACTGCATTCCTACTGATTTTGAACCAGATTTCTACTGCGTCATACAAACAAAAGGAGTATGGAATGTGGGTCTCCTAAAAAGATCACTTTAAATGATAAGGTAACTTCAGAACTAGGCAAAAGAAAATAGAGAAAGGAGCAAAGGTAAAATAAATGTTTAATGACCAGCTCTCAAAAAAATGTTTAAAAAAAAAAGCAAACACACTTTTAATTTTAATCTGCATTATTAACATTTTCTCTATCACTTTATTGTCTTTGAGCCTTAGTTTGTATATGATAAAGCCTGATTAGAAAGTTCCTTTCAGCTTTCTCCTTTTTAAATTTTTTAAATTAATTTAGTTTATTACATTAAAATACCCCATTAGAGAAGATATCATTTGACAAAAAGACATATGCATACATAAAACTATGTCTTACCTATTTCTATTTATCACTTCTTTCTCTTCAGGTAGACATGCATATGTCATTCTTCAAACAATATTTCTCTTGCTGCATATGACATTTTCTTGATTCTGTTTGTTTCGTTCTTCATAATTTTATGTAGGTCTTTCCATGTTGTTGTTTTTTTCCCAAAATTAACCTATTTGTCATTTTTACAGCACAGTAGTATTCTATCACAAATATATGCCACAACTTGTTTAGCTTTTCCCCAATGACGAACATCCCTTCAATTTCCAGTTCTTTGCTGTCACAAAGAGAGCTGCTATAAATATATATAGTTGGAACATATAGTTTCTTTTCCATTTTCCATGATCAGCTTAGGAAATAAACCTAATTGAGACATTGCTAGGTCAAAAGCTATACACAGTCTTATAACTCTTTGAGAATAATTCCAGATTGCTCTCCAAAATGGTTGGATCAGTTCACCCACCAACACTATATTAGTGTCCCCATTTTTCCGCATCCCCTCCAGCACTTGTCATTTTGCCCTTTTATCATTTTAGCCAATCGGATGGGTGTGAAATGTTATCTCAGAGTTGTTTCTTGACATTTTCTCCTTCTAAGGCTCACCTGTGGCACACCAAGCCCAGTGCTTTTTCTACAGTCCATGCTGCTCTATAACATTTAGGTATGGGGGCATGGGGAAGAGAGGGAATTAAAATTCATTATGAGTTATTTTTCCTTTTGTTTTCTCAATAATGGATAAGATTAGATATAGAAATCATTTACATTTGTAAAGATTTATTTATAAAGGTATTTTTCTGCTTAGTACTTTTAGGTCAGCAAAGTGTTGTTTTTGTTGTTTTTCTTCAATCATTCCTAACTCTTCATGACCCCATTGAGGGTTTTCTTGGCAAAGATACTAGAGTGGCTTGCCATTTCATTCTCCAGTTCATTTTACAGATGAGGAAAGTGAGGCAGAGTGAAGGGACTTGCTCAGGGTCACATTGCCAGATCTGAACTCAAAAAGATGAGTCTTCCTGATTCCAAGACCTGTGCTTTATCCACTGTTCCACTTAGTTTCCTCTAGCAAAGTACAGAAGGTGAGAAAATCTGATTCAATGATTTGAAACAATAAGTGATGTGAGTTTAACTCTGCTAAATGCTTAAATATTTGGAAACAGGGGAAAATACCTGTTTCACAGAGTATATGAATACAGATGGTTTGCTCAAGCCTTCTTGGATTCTAGAGATTCATATTTTCCCACCTAATCTTCCAGGATGTACTTCACACAAAGTCAAAATTAGCAAAAGAGAGGACCCATATTGAAGCTGTCTGAGATTACATCTGCTTAATACTTGCTCATTTCCTTTTGAGCTGAGAATAAAGCTAATCTGTCTTTCAAACAGTTGTTTTGCATTTGAGGATCAGGGAGAATTAAGGAGAATTAGATGGCTCTGGAGTAGTTATCAGGACCATCAAAATGGTCTTTTAGTGAACAAAAAAAGTACACTAGAAGAAATATTTGTATAAAAAACCCAAAGTTGGATTCATTTATTTTTACTCAGTACTCTGACCTCTTCTGAGTGCTGTTCTGACAACCCAGGTTCATCTGAATATTTCTCAAGACTGCACATGTAACAGTAAAATTCACAGCCCTAAGATAGTTTTATAAATCAACATTTCCTTTTGCCCAAAGGAAGAACTGGGTCTTTTCAAATATTTATAGACATATTTTCCATTTGGGCCCTTATTTGAATTTCACTCTCATTTAGAATACAATTCAAACACCTCCATCATTAATACCAGCCCCAGCAATATTCAGGGGGAAAACACCAAGATAACCCAAGTCTGGATACAAGAGTGTTGATATCATATTAAAAGGAGCAAAAGGAGAATTAAAATAAGAGACCTATCTGAGCCTATCAGAAATGAAATTCTCTTTGGAATAAAATGGTCGATTCCAGAAATGCAGTCATTTAAAATAAGATTAAAATGATATTTCATAAGAACTGAGAGAGAATACAAACTACCTTCTCTGGAATGATCTCAAATTTGCATCCAATGAAGGGTAAGTGGAGAAGGGAAAATTATTAGGAAATTACAGGAAAGTTGCTTTGTTTTCCTTTGGGAATCTTCTGACCACATTACTGATGAGTGTTAGCTTAGGGATGGAAAGACAAAAGCAGGCAGCAGAACAACGAATTTTATTGATATCATAGAAAGCCTCTGATCGTGTTTTGTACCTTATTCCTCCCGTCATTTAGGACCATGTAATGGAAATTGCACTAGATTTAGGTCAAAGGACCTGGGTTTGAATTCTGCTCCTGTTGTTGATGTGTTACCTTGGACAAGTCCTTTCACTGCTCCACGATTCAGTTACCCTGTTTGTAAAATGAGGGAGAATATACTAGATGATCTCTAAGGTCTCTCCCAATACTAAATAAATCCTACAACCAAATGAAGCATTTGTAATATGTTTAGCATGATGCCTAGCACACAATAGGAGCTTAGTAAATGTATTTTTCCTTCCCTTTGATGATACAATCTACTTAATTTTAGGTACCTTGGGGCTATTTCATAAAATAACAGATTTATACTGGGAAGGATCTCAGAGTCCCATTTGGTCCAATCCCATTATTTTACATATATGGAAACAGGGACCCAGAGAAATTATACGATTTGCCCAAGGTCGCAAATAGCTTCAGAGATAAATTTCAAACCCGGCTCATCTGATGCTAAATTCAGCATTCATTCCACCATACCGTACCAGTTATATCCCTCCCTCCTATAGTCCCAGAGCTGTTTCTTAGATGGAACCAAAATAGATGAATGAAGCTAAATTAATTATGGGGGGTTCTGAATGAGAGAATATGAGCCAAGAGAAAACAAAATAGAGAAAAAAGATTGAAGGTCATGGATTTCGTGGATTATTCAGGCAAGCTTCACAGGGGACCTGCACCATGGTAGGGTTACAACGGATTCAGGGTCTACACCTCAACTTTGTAGTTTTAGATACTTAACCTTATCAGCTCACAGAGGAGTGATCATCCTCTGGGAAATCAATTCATACCAATCAAATTCAAGAGTGTCAGAATATTAATTTCTTCCATTCTAAAGAGAGCTCTCAATGTTTGGTTAGAATACCCCTACCACCAGGGGTCCTGATCACTCTCTCCTGATCAGCAATCTTTAAGAAGGATGATAGATCAGAAAGATTGCTTAGTGAATATAGAAAACAGATGTGCTTGAAGGATAGGTCTACCAAGATGGTGGCAGTCTAAGACATTACACTTCTCCTTTCAGGATATATAGGTCTGGATCCATGGCTGTAGCCATTAGCAACACAGTAACTTTTCTCAGTCCAGTACTGGAGACCACCGACAAATCCTGACTCTGACTCCCTTTTTCCCCTTGGACTTTTTCACCGTTCTGCTCACATTTGTCATTTATGTTGTACATTACTTGATTATAACTTATGTTATACGAATACATTTTTATTTGCATTTTAGCTCCAGTTTTAAGGCCTGGATTTTTTTTTTTGCCACTCTCCATAGATTCTGAGTGGAAAGAGCAGAGAATGCTTAGGGCTTTTTAGGTTCCCTGTATTTAGGATCAAAAGGCAAGATTTTATATCCCCTCATCACCCAAGATGATTTACTACCCTACAAACCCCTTGATGATCTTTTGATTTAAGAGATAGAAGGAACTTGAGAGTTCATCAGGTTAAATCCCATCATTTTTACAGAAAAGGAAATCAAGGTCCATTGTGTCAGGTACTGTCCTAAATGCTCTACAAATAGTATTTCATCTGACTCTCACACAACAATTGTGGTGCTATTATTATCCCCATTATATAGATGAATTAACTCTCAGAAGCTAGTTCAGAGAGAAATTAAGGGACTTGCCCAAGGACTCAGAGCAAGTGTCTGAGGGTAGATTGAAATTCATGTCTTCCTGATTCCAAGGTTTAGTGCTCAGATAATAGAGCTGAGATTTGAACTCATGTCCTCTAACTCTAAATTAAGAACTCTTTCCATTATACCCCAGTGCCTCCATCTGAGTCAATATTAACCTTAAGATGGTAAAACCCAGCCCTTGAACTGCTCCTTTCCTGAACCCCAGACCAAAACTTCCGTTAAGCCAAGAGTACACAATGGTCCGGGCACTGCATATAATGTGGGAAAAACTGTGCAGACAACTGTGCTCTCACTACTGGGCTCAGAGATTCTCATTACAGTTGGCTTCAGAGGAGGCAGCCTACACAGTGAATCCTGGGCAGACAGCAGGGGAAAATATATCAAAGAATTTCACATGACAAAAGCTCTTCCATGGAAGAGATCATCTATTATTGAATGAGGAGGGCCTGAGGGACCATGCTTCATTTTTTTCACTCCTCCCACTACTTATCAGGTATGTTGAATATGGATTCAAAGGCATGGCTCTGCAACCATGGGGCTCCCTCACCCCCTCTCAGTGCAAAGCTTTGGGGAGGAAATCTCTCCTCATGTTCCTGCTGGTGGGGCTCCATGCTGACTAAAGTAATAAAACAACTCATGTCAAGCAGATTAAAACATGTCAAGTGCCCATGGATGGCCCCTTTTGGACTCCAAGGGAGAAAGGAGTAACTCAGGTCTAGACATGAGTTTCGACAAGGATTTGGCTTTGAATGTGCCAGCAACCTTGGCCCATATTAATAAGATGTTCTTGCACAGGCTCAACTTTGCCCAGTCTGTAACAAAACTGAGAACATAGTCCCCTCCTTCTAGCTTCCCATAGGACAAGAGATTTTTGTCTCTCTGTCTCCAGGGACTGAACACTGTCCCCTTTGTGGAAGGAGCATGATTTCCTTCACTTATTGATCTTTAAGGAGAGCAATAGCACAGCCTTTCTCAAAAATCTAACCCAGCAGGGTTTCCCACTTTGGCCTCTCTGTGGATACACTTCTATTGGGTTTTAGTGGAGTCAAGAAAAGCCCTTCCACGTGAATGTTACACGAATTTCCATATACATTTAAAATGTAGTATCTTTTCTCTGCTAGACAAAGAACAGACAGAGGTCTAGTTGTCCCAGAAGGCATAAAAAAGGCTGGAATGGCCTCCAGAAGGACCCTTTATTCTAGATTAGTCAATCAATGGGGGGAAAAAAGCATCAAAGCCAGACATTACTAGGTCAAGACATTACTAGGTCAAGAAAGCTGGAATTTTGTTCCAGGTGCTGACATCTAGGGTAGGAGGTAGGAGTGGGGAGTGGTTCCCAGAGATTTTTTTCCCTTTGGTGGTCCAAAGACAGTGGTCCATTTATCTCTCAGTTCTCTACCAAATGTGCCCCTGAGGGGAGCTGGGCAAAAGAACGAGGGTGAAGGCTAGTGGGGAAAGAGAGGACAGAGTGTAGGCTCACCCCCTCTCCCGGTGTAATTGTCTGCAGAAGATTAAAGGCAGGCAGGGATTCAGTGCCAAGGAGACCTCATTTTGCCTGGAAAATGATCAATTAAAACCCCTTTCCTCTATAGCTGGAGAGGATAGGGTTGAAGGATCCTTTCTTCTCAGGCAACACTGTCCACGGAGGAAAGAAGCAATTCTCCCTTCCTGAAGAAATCTGAGTCTTGCCTCAGAGGTCCTGGAGATGTTTAAAAGGCTCTTTTACCAGTAGAAATAAAATCCATAGACATATACTTGCCCTCCTCTTCCTGACCTTCTAGCCTTTGTTCCCAGGGTCTGAACCTTGAAGTACCTTCTTTGTAAAGGAAACTCCTGGTTTATGGAAGCACTTCACCCTCTGAGCAACAACTTATCCGTGATTCTTAGAGCGTCTGAAACCTGACAGTCCCTTCCTATCCTATTCTCTTTCATTAATCAACCCCTTTACCAGAATTTCTGGAGGAAAGAGAAAGAAAGGGAACTTTAACTGGTCTTGCCCCTGATGAACTACTTTCTAGTAAAAGCCTTTCTCTGTGATGATTCAACTATTCGGACCAAATTGACCATTGTGTTCAGTGAAAGAGTCAGCTTAATGGAACCCAAGAATGTTTGAGTTGGTAATGAGCCCAATTAAAGATTATCTAATGCAACCTTCTCATTCTGCCAGTGAAGAAATAGACCTGGAGATGTTGGCCATATCGATAGCTTGGAGATGTAGCTCAGACTAGGACCCCTTTCCCTGGAATTTTATTTTAATACTATTTCACTAAACCCTCCTGCCTCATGTGTTTTTCGTCCTTCACTCATTCAGTTATTGGTTTATTTGAATGATTAAACTGATTATTTGACATCCTGTAGACATAGCCAGAGGGAAATTGCCTTACAGAGAGTTGAGACAGATCAGTGAAAGAATCTTATTTGGAATGTAAGCTCCCCCCAACCCCCTTACTAGTCCCCCACCGATCAGGTTACCCAGCCATAGCCATCCAGCTGAAAGGAGTATCATGTTGCTCTACATTCTAGGGGAATCCTACTTGCCCCATATAATCTCAAAGGACAAGAGCAAGAGGGTAATTTACTAATGGGCTCTTGGGAATGGCCACTGAAACAAAGACATATTAACCATATAAGACCATAGATTTCTGAGTGATATTAGATATCCCTTCTAGTTATAAAACTACAATCCTTTGATCTAGTCCAGAAAACTGAGTTGCATAAAAGGGAAATTACTTGCCCAAGGGCGCATAAAGTAGGAACTAGAAGGAACAGGATATGAACCTGATAAAATCCATGTCTTTTGACTACAAATCTTTAATTTTTCTCAACAACACACTGCTTTCTTATGACCTGCTGCCATATTGAAAATTTGCACATTTTTCCCTTTGGCTCTATTTAGTCAAAAGAATGGGGTTGATATAATACTATTTATATTTGTATTGAGTTATTCCATCTTAATAAGCCTAACACCTACCACAGAGATATAAACATACTCTTATTTCAACAAAAATCCTTAGAAAGTAACTTTAAAAAAAAAAAGAAAAAATCCATAATGTAATTTATTTCTCACCAAGCAATGAGTGGATTTGACAGTGGCTGAGAACCTAGAAGGAAAGGGGATTTATAGGCTAGTTTCATTTCCTTTATCTTAGCTTGGCTTAGTGCTCAGTAGGTGATCTTACAAGTTATGGGCACAGCATTACACTTATTAACACTATTCAGCCATATGCATATTGTTTGAGCTGGTGAGAAAAAGAATTTTGCTAGAAATTCTTCAAGGCAAATTATATATTGAAATAAACCAACTGATTCCCCTTCCCACTCACCCTTGTCACCCACCACCACCACCACCACCCCCACTTCCCTATTTCCCATCCTCAGAAAAAAAGAAACATTTCCAAGCTGTGGGGATTTGTTCTGATGGTACATCTGTGAGTTCTTACAAGCTGATGTCTGCTGTTTGGTTTTACAGTCTAGGAGAGAGCATGTTTGATTGGAGTTTGCGTGACATCTGGGGCTGTATTTTTTGCAGCAATTTAGAAGCTGGAGATCACATTTTTTCGCGGGCGTTTCCAGTTTTTAATCACCACAGCATTCCCCCCCCTCCCCTACCACAGGAACAATCGCTAGTGGTAGCTTGTTCATTTTTCATGGGAGAAAAAAGCAAAATGGAAATCAGGATGAATTAGCAACTGGGCGTTGTAACTGTCAAGGACTGACAGGCCTGACTTGCTCCAGAGGCTAGGATGTATTGTGCTGGCCCCCATCGGATAGGAAAGTTGAACGGTTGGCTATTGCCAATGATGAGAAAATCTCAGTAATCAGAACAAAGGGAATGGGGAACATCTAATAAAAGAGGAGAGAGATCACCCCCCTGACAAGCATACAAGCACGTGCTCATCTGGTTGGCAGTGAGAGCAGGTTGGCTGTTCATTACTTTGGCCACAAGTGCCACATCCAAAGTCAGAACCTGCTTATAAATTATTTTTCTCTCCTCTCCCCTCCCAGCAACCCCCTTCTACACCTCCCCCAAAGGAAAAAGCTGGAAAGCAGCAGCCCTGTCCAACCTAACAATTGTACCTCCAGTTTCCATTGCATTTCTTGAAAAGCAGCCCAGATTGCATACAACTAATGCTATGGAGCACCATGGAAAGAGGTCTGGATCAAAATTCAGAGGTCCTGGTGACATTTCTTAACACTAATACAACATTGGGTAAGTTACTGGACCTCTGTGGGCCTTGACTTCCTCTTCGGTAAACAAGGGGTTTGTGATGACTTCTAAGGTCCTTTTCATCTCTAAATGAACAATCGTAGCTTTAAATCCATCCCGACAAGGCTTTCTCCTGCCTAATGATAATAGATACTATTTTGCTTCCCTGGGATTTGCTTTGGGTCAAAGATGTTCAATTTCAAGTGACAACCACATCCTAACATAGAATCTTCTAGCCATGCATGTTTAGTGCTGGAAAGGACCTTAGAGGTCATTTAAAAGCATCGACCCACCTGAAAGCTCTGATGGAGAGGCCAGAGTTCTCAACCTTATTGTCACACTTGTTGTATGGTTCAGAGAAGGCCACTTATCCCAGGATTTCAGGATCTTAGAAGCCAGATCTAGTCCAAACGTCTTCATTTTAACAATGAGGAAACTGAGACCAAGAAGGGCAAATTGATTTGCCCAAAGTGATAGGAATGTGAAGCAACAAAGGCTAGAGTTCACTCCCTGGGTCTCAGTTTCTTCATCTGACAAATGAGAGATATGAACTAGATAATTTTTCTTCCAGCTTTAAATTCTGACTCATTCATTTTGTAGATGATAAAGCTGAAGTTCAGTAGCAAAGCAATTTGCCCAAGGATATATAATTACTTAATAAGGGCAAAGGTAACCTTTAAAATATTTATTAAAATACAAGAAAGGATAAAGATGAGTGTGTGTGTGTGTGTGTGTGTGTGTGTATGGGTGTACACAAGCTCTCTAGGGAAGAACTTCCATCTGAAACTGTTAAGCAAATGGAGTAGGGGGAAAGAGCCAAATTGAATAGAATATAGTATTTCTCTCCTCCACCCCACTCCCTCCACTTTTCTCTAAACCCTCCTTTTCTCTGTGCCCTGCCTGGGCAAGCCCCACACTCCTGGAATGCCTCTTCAGTCATCCTTATCTGGGGAGCTAATCATTAACTAGCAGGTGGTGAATATTTCTGTTTTTCATCTCTCTTGTTCTCTCTCTCTCTCTACTCTCCTCCTCTCATTTTTTTCTCCCTCTTTCCCCGGAGGCTACAAATTTCTGAATCTTAACCAGGAAACCTCTTTGGTTTACACCTGGAATATCACTCTCTCATTACTTGAGTAGCAAAGGGAAAAAAAAAGGGCCAAGAAACAAGAGGGAAAAGAAGGTGTTGATGGAGAAAGAACAGATTTTAATACATGAAGATAGACATGCATATATCAATACATATTCTCTCAATCAGAATAATATAGGTAATACATTTGGCCTACCTTAAAGTATTCTATTAAAAATAATCCATTGCCATTATTTTTATGAATAATTATTTTAATGACATGTTTTAGAACAAATCTTTTACTGGCCTTATGACTTCTTAGATTCCCAATTCCCTGACACTCTAGGAAATATCTCACAAGACAAAAAGCATTTACACGTCAATTCAGATATTGTTATCAACACTCCACACAAATGGGCTGACAGCAGAAACAAGCAAAGTGATGTAGCAGGCTGATTTAGGTTGAAGAAACTCAGCAAGGCTGCCCTGGGGCTCCCAGAGATTAGTTTACATTGTCCCTACAAATGTTGGGAATGGTATCTTGAATGAAGCTATCATTAACCTCTTTTCTACCTGGCTGAGTCTCTATCTCTGTCTCCCCTGGACTACTGACCTAATCATAGATTCCTAAGGTTAGACAGCATCTTGGGAGGTCATCTCAAGCAGGAAGGTGGCACAGTGGATAAAGCTCAGGACTTGAAGTCAGAAAGACCTGTTGGAAATCTGCCTTAAATCTCTTAAGAGTTGTCTGACCATGTTGCAAATCACTTAACCCCTATATGCCTCAGTTTCCTAATCTGTAAAATAGAGATAATAATAACACCTACCTACAACGTGTTGTGAGGAACCAGTGAAATAACGTATGTAAAGTGCTTTTCAAGCTTCAAAATGCTAGAGAAATGGCAGTTATCGTCATCATCATCAAGGTCTAATCTATAGTTCTACCTTAAATCAGTGCTGTCCCTTAATGATCTCAAACAGAATAGGACCCTCTAATACCAAGGAGAAAATCCCCAAGAGAACAACTATGTATCTAAGAGCTTCTTGATAGGAGCATTCTACCTTGGTGTGCATTCAGTCTCTCATTTTGATCTCAACTCCTTTTGTCTACAATCACTATAACTTGATACATTGTGTGAGGAGTGGGGAAAGGATCTCTTCTGACCCATTCACCATATCAAATCAGCTGCCTAATTTTATTAACTATAGAAAGGTAGAAAGACTGCTGGATGTAGAAAGAAAGAGCATTGGTTCAAATCTTGACTGCCACCTTGTAACCATTAAGTCCCTTAAACCAACACCTCCGTTTCCTCCACTGCAAAATAAGGGAATTAGCCTGAATAAACTCAAATGTTCTCCTTCTAAATCTATGATCCTATGAACATTCTACCTCCACAATTTCCCTCATATTTCTTCCCTTTTCTCCATTCACACAACCACTAATCTAGTTCAAGCTCTCATCATTCCTTGACTAGACTACTATAGTCATCTACTGTCTGTTCTTTAAAAAAAAACAAACAAAAAAAAACTTACTTTCTGTCTTAGAATCAGTGGGTTCCAAGGCAGAGGAATGGTAAGGGCTGAAAATTAGGGTTAAGTGACTTGCCTGCCCGAATTCACACATTTGGTAAGTTTCTGAGGCCAAATTTGAACCTAGGACCTCTCTTTTCCATGCCTGACTCTCTTTCCACTGAGCCACCTGGCTACCCCTTCCTGTCCATTTTTATTTTTTTTCCAAATTACATGTCAATACAATTTTTAATATTCATTTTCTAACATTTTGTTATCCATATTCTCTCCCTCTGTCCCACCCCTCCTCCCCCAAAAGGAAGATAATATGATATAGGTTGTACATATATTATCATATTATATATATTCCCATATTCATCATATTGTGAAAGAAGATACATATTGCTTACACTAGAGAAAAATTCATAGAGGAAATAAAGTGAAGAATGGAATGTTTCTTTATATATACATATATTATTTTATTCCAGATTTTACAGAACCAAAAAAAAACAAGCATTTCTATATACAAAGAAAAAGAAGATAGTACACAAATGAAATCACAAATATTCTATTTGTTTAGCTCACTTTTCTTCATATCTACATAATAAATCCCATCCACAAGTGTACCCCACCACATCACAGGCAATATCATCAGGGAGACCAACATATCCATATAAATTAAGTTGTTCATGTTTCACCTTTCTAATCACTTTCTAGGGGTAATACTTACAGTTTATTCTTCCATAATTAATTCTGTGGCTATGTATAATGTTCTCTTAGTTCTACTCATTTCACTGTTCCTTATTTCATGTAGGTCTTTCCAAGTTTTTTTTTAATCAGTTTGTTCATTGTTTCTTATGGCACAGTAGTATTCCATCACAATCCTATACCACAACTTGTTTAGTCATTCCCCAAATGATGGGCATCCCTGCAGTTTCTAATTCTTTGCCACCACAAAAGAAGCTGCTATAAATATTTTGGAACATATGGCTCCTTTCTCACTTCCCTGATCTCCTTGGAAAACAAACTGGGTCTAAGGGTATATACAGTTTTATAACTCTCTGGATACCAACAGTGCATTAGTATCCCCATTTTTCCATATCCCCACCAGCATTTGTCATTTTGTCCTTTTGTCAGTTTAGTCAGCCTAATGGGTATGAGATGGTATCTGAAATTTGGTTTCATTTGCATTTCTCTGATCAGTAGTGATTTCAAGCATTTTTTCATATACTTATATGTGGCTTTGATTTCTTCATCCGAAAAATTTCTACTTATATCTTTTGTCCACTTATCAATTGGGGGATGGCTCCTATTCTTATAATTTGGCAAAGTTCTCTGTGTATTTTTGATATGAGCCTTCTGAGAGGCTGTTTATAAAATTTCCCCAATTTCCAACTTTCTTTTTGATATTGGTAGCATTTGCTTTATTTGTACAAAAACTTTTCAATTTAATGTACTCAAAATTATCCATTTTACATTTCACAATGCTCTCCATTTCATGCTGACTCATAAATTCCTCTCATATTCATAAATCTGATTGATAGTATGTTCTCTGTTCTTCTAGTTTACTTATATCTCCTTTTATGTCTAGATCATGCATCCATTTTGATCTTATCTTAGTGAACCGCGTAAGATATTGGTCTATACCCAGTTTCTGCCAAACTAGCTTCCACTCATCCCAACAATTTTTACCAAATAGTGATTTCTTATCCCCAAAACCTGGATTTATGGCTTTGTCAAATACAAGGTTACTATAATCTTTTACTGCTGTTTGTTGTATGTCTGTTCTGTTCCACTGAACTACCTTTCTATTTCTTAGCTAGTACCAGATAGTTTTGATATTTACTGCTTTAGAATACAATTTAAAATCTAGTACTCCTAGACTTCCTTCACATACTTTTCGTTAATTCTTTTGATATTCTTGATTTTTTATTCTTCCCAATGAATTTTGTTATTATTTTTCTAACTCAATAAAATAATTTTTGGTAACTTAATTGCGATGGCATTGAATAAATAGATTAGTTCAGGTAGGCTTGGCATTTTGATTATATTGGTTCTGCCAGACTATGGATGGTTAATATTTCTCCAATTATTTAGATCTGACTTTGTGTATAAAATGTTTTAAAACTACATTAATGTAGTTCCTGGATTTGTTTTGGCAAGGATATTCCCAGGTATTTTATTCTATCTGAGTGGTATATTTCAATTTGCATTCAGACTTCATCACTTCCTTCTATGGCAATGGATATCCTTTTTCAACACGACTCCCTTGGAACTGTCCTGAATCCTTGTCTTGTTGATAATAGTAAGTCATTCACAGGTGATTATCATACATTATTATTGTTACTGTATACATCCTTCTCTCAAGTCTGTTCCCTTCACTTTGTATCACTTCACATAAGTATTTCCAAGTGTTTTTGTGATAATCTTGCCATTTCTTATGGCACAATGGTATTCCATTAGAAGCATATACTGGGGGCAGCTGGGTGGCTCAGTGGATTGAGAGCCAGGCCTACAGACGGGAGGTCCTGGGTTCAAATCTGACCTCAGACACTTCCTAGCTGTGTTACCCTGGGCAAGTCACTTAACCCCATTGCCTAGCCCTTACCACTCTTCTGCCTTGGAACCAATACACAGTATTGATTCTAAGATAGAAGATAAGGGTTTTTTTAAAAAGTATATACAATAACTTGTTCAGCCATTCCCCAACTGATGGATTTCCCTTCAGTTTTCAGTTCTTTGCTGCCATATAAAAGCTGCTCTAAATATTTTTTGTACAGAACCTTTCCCCTATCTTTACACTCTTTGAGATGCAAACATAGTAGTGAAATTTCTGAGTCAAAGATAGCCCTTTGGGTATGGTTCCAGATTGCTCTCTACCATTTCACAGCTCCACTAACAGTGTATTAATGTCCCAATTTTTCCAAATCCTCTTCAATATTTATCATTTTTCTTTTTTTTCATGTTAGCTGATCTGTTAGGTATGAGATGGCACCTCAGGGTTGGTTTAATTTGCATTTCTCTAATTAATGGTGATTTGGAGCATTTTTTTCATATGACTAAAGATAATTTCTTCATCTGAAAATTACCTGGTCATATCCTCTGTCATTGAGGAATGCTTTGTATTCTCATACTTCTGTTTATTCTTAATACATTCAATCTCTCCAATCAAATATCCCTATAACTTCCAAATTAATATGACCAAAGCATAGATTTGACCATATTACTGTCCTGTTCAAGGAATTCCAGTGGCTTCACATCCAGGATGAAATAAAAACTATTCTGTTTTGATATTTAAAGTTCTGCACAGTTTCATGAAGATTTCTGTTTTGTTTTGTTTTGTTTTAATCTTCTGGATTTCATTTGGAAATTTAAATCTTCCAGTCAACTTTTCTGTCTCCAACCTACTTTCTAATATTTATTTCACTTTGCTCCCCCTCATACACTCTATGTTCTAGACAAAAGAGTTTACTTTCTTTTCCTTCCTTGTACATGATACTCCATCTAATGCCTCTTTATCCTTGTACCAGTTGTCCCCCATACCCAAAAAGCCTTCTACTCTAAGGTTCATATTAAGAGGCATCTACGAAACCAAGACTTTCTGAAAGTATTTAGCACTCTCCCATAGCTCCTCAAAAAAATGGCGTTGTTTGTATTTTTTTATTTATTTGCTTATATGTTGTTGTTGGTAAAGATTCTGGACTACTGACATTTTCTTGAGTCATTGCAGTGGACCATGACTTGTAGCTATTCAAAACTGGTAGGCATTAAAAAGTCAGACTTTTGTTTTAGGGATGAGTTTAAGATCACTTAAAGAAGCTTGCAACTTTCCAAAGAGGCAATCTGATTAGTTTTCCTCTTTTTCAATTTTGGACTCAACTCATTTCACCTTATTCAGCAATGCTAGTTAAGGAAATGACAGAGAAATTTTATGAAGAACTTAATTAGACCTTATACTTTTCTAGCTTTCTCTATCTCACTGAAGCTGTATCAGGACAGAAGCTTTAACTATGTTTTTCTGACCTGGGCTGATTCACCCTTCCCTAGGCCTGATGGTTTTTTGTTCCACATTGGCATCAATAATATGGAAATAGGTCTTGATCAATGGCACGTGTAAAAACCAGTGGAATTGCGCATCAGCTACTGGAGGGAAAGAACATTAATCTTATAACCATGGGAAAATATTCTTGATTAATTAATTAATTAAAATTTTACATTGTCCAGAACTTGATTCCATTTTCTTTAACCCATTCCAGCCAGGAAATTCCAAACTGAAGGGATTCAACAGCCTTAGCCTCCTCCAGGAGAAAGAATTATCGGCGTGTGCCATCAATCCCAGAAATACTATAAACTAAAGCAATATCACTCTGATACCTGTTGTAATACTTCAATACTAAGGTGGCTAAAGGTGAGGATAGGGAGAAATATATGGAAAGGCATGGTTCAGAAGGAGAGAATGAGGGCAATTAGTGACATTAAATGTCCGTATGCCATGAACTTTTTTAATAAAAGAATTGATAGGTTCTAGAATATTGAACCTCATAAAAATGAAATATTTTCTATTTAACATGAAAATATTTAGTAATGATTTGAGAACTAGAGCTAAATCAGAATTATTTAAGAACAAAAGAAATAATAATAATAATAATAATAATAATAATAGATGTGGCATATAATTGAAGCAAGTCAATGCTAAAGTGTTTATATGAGTGGAAGTAAAAAATAAGAGACCTATGGAACAAATGGCATAGATGTAGATGCTAATTAAACATTATAATATCATTCAAGAACTTAACTAGGTTTCTGGGAGGAAAAAACAACAGTAGATGAATAACTAGTTTAATCTGCATAATTTGCATTTCCCTCATCACTTTCTCAAGTCTGGAAAAATCAACAAAATAGTAAATCTAGCCCTGATTTTTAGTTTTTATTTCCAAGGTTTAAAAAAATACAGTGAAAATTTAACAATCAGCTCTTCCCCAGCTGTTCCAGCACACCTCTGAATTCAACCATCATAGATTAATTGCTACTTAAAGAACATCCCAAAACAGTACAGGAACTTCTTTACCTGCAAACATCTGGCTTACTTGCCAACAGAGAAAGATGGCTGTCAAAGACAACACCAGTTTAGAATATAAACTTGTTTATAAAATCTTACCAATAAGGATAATTAAAAATTGTGAATCGTTTCATTTCATAAGCAGAGAAAAGCAATAAATGTTAAAAGTATCTTAGTAAGTGAGTCAATGAAACAAATTATCCCTGAGGCATTTAAGGATGAAAATGGAAGGAGAAGAGAAGTAGAAAAAATTTCCAAAAGTAATTTTAACAAACTATGTTCTCCATCAAGGACAATGGAATTACCATGCTTCAATTCTAAAATCATAGCCCCAAATGGAATTTTAGAGAATAAAGATAGGAATAAACAGCTAAAGGGGACCAAATGTATGTAAAGGAGATCCTCACAAGATGATATATAATTGTAAAGGCATTGTGAGACTAATAGGTTAAGGATCTGGAAGAGATACCAAATATATGGGGAAAATATCCTGGACCTTAATTTTACCAAAAGAAGGCAAATGAGAAAACATCAATAACTACTGACTTAGATGCCTACTCTCCCATCTAAACAAGACTTTGATGAAGGTCATCTTTACATAAACTAAGCATACCTTTAACTAGGATGTAGGGCAAGGGTGTATTCGGTTTCCACTGTTATCTCTAGACTTACTTTCCTAGAGGAAGGCCAGCTATATTGCCCCCTCAGGGTACTAGGGGAACCCTTGAGGAATGTTTAATACAAAGATATAGCAAAAATATGAGTAAACACAAATATTTCACCACCATCAACAATTGGGAGCATACCTTTCTCATTACTACTTCCATAACTAGAGAGGGGAGCTCAAACTTAAAGCAGTTTCTACATTGCATTGGTCCCACCAAGTCCAATTAGAAACATTCATGTGGATGAGTTCTCACCTTATTTACCAATGGACTCAGATCCTTAGAAGGTTCCTTGGGGTCTTGCTAGTGAACTAACTGGAAATGAAACTTGTCATGGAATCCAGATCCAGGACATCTTATGGCTTACTTTTATTACGAAATTTCTAACTTCACTTATTGTTACTCACTATTGTGCATTTAAATCAGGAAGGAATAGACACAACAGAGACAAAAGCAATAGCAAAGCCATGCCTTCATCAACACCGCCAGGGCAGCCCTTAGAGAAATAGAAGCTGTTAACCTTTCTCCCCACAAAAGGGTTCAGAAATTCTTGCCTCTTTTGGAATACACTCAGGCAGGAACCAAGACAAGCTCAATTTAGTTGGTTACTGATTTTTTAATGCATCCTAATTCTGGTTATATGGTCAATCAATAATCAATCTCTTCATCATGAGGTCAGCATACTAGAACCAGTTATAGAATGTCTACACATACTTCAAATTAGGAAGCTGGGCATTTCTGTTTGCCAAAGGTGTTCATCATAGTGATAGAGGACATACATGCAGCAAAGAATCCAGTCCAAAAGGGATTCTCTGTACATGGAAGGTCCTCGAAATGTTCCTGTTTGTATATGATATTATACTTATGCATCAAGTTCCAAAACATTTCAGAGCCTTGTGGAAGAGAACTAATACTCATTAAAAAGAGTTTAGCCTGACCATGAACACAGAAAAGGCCAAGTTCATGAAAAATGTTGGTTGCCCAAATTTCAATATCATTTGGTTCTGCACTCTAAAAAAGTTTTTTCTAATAGAATGTTTGACAGACAATGCAAATCAACACTTAGCTAGGTCCAGAATTAAATAAGAGTAAGGGGGCAGACTAAGTTGTCTCTGCAATGTTCCAGAGCTCCTTTACTGATCCCAAATTTCCCATGAAAGCAAATACTCATATTTCCAATATCACTGTCCTGTCAGTGTTGCTATATGAGCTCAAGACATAGAATACAACTGCCTCCTACAATTTAAAAATGAATACATAGATGGCCAACTCATTTCAAGTCTGGGTCAGTTCTTTAAGATCAACACTGGAGAGTCTATTTACTGACTGTGAGTGGGCTATGATATATAACCAATGAAGGAGTCTGAAAATCATGAGCAAAAAATACCATCAAAGAGAGGATTAATGGTAAGAAATCATGGGCGGATCACAAAGCAAATAAGAGTGAGGGATAATGAGGGAACAATAAGAGCTGCTGGTTGTTACCTTCTCTTGTAATGCTAGGAGAAATTGAGAGAGGACTTTAGAATATTGAATGGATTTCCTGTGGTGAACTTATGGGAGAACATGATAAGAGGTGGATGAGTTACTGTCTGCATTATTGGAAAAAACTTCTAAAACAAATTGGAATACAAATCTATTCTCATATTGGGGATACAGATCTAGATTTAGATATAGATATAAAATCTTTGTTCTGACCCTAGGCAAGTTATTTATGTGTAGATGCATTTATATATGTTGTACCTATATACACACTAATATATAGGTACATGCAGGTGTGTGTGTGTGTGTGTGTGTGTGTGTGTGTGTGTGTGATAGGAAAATACTTTAGAAATTTTCCATCAAACTTCTATGAGATAAAAGGGTTCTCTTTCCCTACTCATTCTTTTCCTATGTGAACAGTTAAACTATACAATGATCCCTCACCTATCAAGTATCAAGAGAATTAAGTTCCAGAGATCCCCAAATAGGTGAAAATCTGTGGGGTTATATTTATATGTATATGTACATATACATATACATATATATATATAAGGCTTTATAAACTCTTTCCACTCTCCTATAAACCTTTTCTACATTCTTGTAAACACTGAGCCAATCAACGCCTAGGACACGGAACATAGCACTATGGTTGGTCACCTTTCATTCCATCAGCCAATACAGAAATGCCCACTTTGTGCTCAGCCATGTACAATCTCACGTTGGCAAACTTGCACAAAATTACAAAATCCCACAATGTAGTAAAAACTCCACCACACAGAATTAGTTTTTTTTTCTTTTTAAAACCCACAAGTGAAGCCATAAGTGAGCCACAATATAGCAAGGAACTACTGTATTGTACTGAGTGTATCCAAGAGGCTCTGCAGTGTTCCAGATTTTGGTGATATTAGCACACTATCATCAGCAAATATAAGCTTCCAGAGAATTCCATGATGAGTGAGAGTAGGATACATTACATTACAAATTTAACTTCGGACTTATAAAGATCTGGAGTAAAGAATATCATTATGGTGCAGTGGATAGAACACTGAGCTTGGGATTGGGAAGACTCATTTTCATGAGTTCAAATACAGCCTCAGACACTTGCTAGCTAGATGAACCTGGGTAAACACTTGACCCTGTTTGCCTAAGGTCCTCATCTGTAAAATGAGCTGAAGGAGGAAATGACAGACTACTCTCATATCTTTTCCAAGAAAATCCCAAAACAGGGTCAAAATGACTCAACAACAGCCAAAAATTCCATTTAAGAGAAATATATAAGTGAGAAAATGGGATTATCCAGTGGTAAAAGCAAGGGATAATCAGTAAGGAATCCTATATTCCATTGGTAGCCTCATAATCTCAAAAGAAAATGAGCAAAATAGGTTGGTTAGACTGATGCCTTGTAAGGAACATATAAGCAGACATAGATTAAAGTAGCACAAGATGGGAAGACATACATGGGCTGTGACAGTGATATCAAAAATCTATTTAAGTATATTAATATCTGAATATATAGTGATTCCTCCTTCTCACCCTATCCTCAGTATTTGAAAAGAAGGATTCCAGAGTTTAGCATGGTGCTTGGTACACAGTAGGCACTCAATAAATACTTGTTAAGTTGAATTGAATTGAGAATGGGGAACAGTATGGTAGAGTATAGTGAGGAAAAATATTGACTCTGAAGTCAAAGGATCTGGGTTCAAATCCTGATAATCCTGTTAACCACTTTTGTGTCTTTGAGGAAGTCATGTAATAACTCTAGGCTTCAATCTCCTCATCTGTAAAATGGACTAGATGATCCCTGAGACCCTTTCTACCTTTAAAGGAAGGAAGAAAAGAAATGAGCATTTATTAAATGCCTGCTATGTGATAAGTATTTTATAAATATTATCTAATTTTGATCTTCTCAACAACCCTTGGAGGTATTATTAACATCCCATCTTAAGATGAAGAAACTGAGGCAAGAAGAAGTTAAGCAACTTTCCCTTGGTCACATAACTAGTGCTTTAGTCTGGATTTGAACTCAGACCTTCCTGGATTACAGGTCTATCACTCTATCCACTGTGTTACCTTGCTGTTATGAGCTTGTATACTTATCCAGGTTCCAATACCCTGGAGTAAAATGAAAGAGTCTCATTCGATCCTTTACATCTATGTTATTGGAGGTAAAGACATTTGCTCAGTACACCCTATACTAGAAACTTATTTACATTTAACCAAAGGGCAGACAAACAATCAGGAAGAGTAATAGATTGTTTAAAGGAAGGCTCTATTTAAATCAAAACCATTTATAAGCTTGTACGATGTTAAATCTTGGACCCATACTAGGTAGTTAGATCAGCTATCTGATTATGGCAATCACAAGCTCAGGGTACAACTCTATTAAACTTTTTCCTGAGTGGGGGCAGCTGGGTAGCTCAGTGGATTGAGAGTCAGGCCTAGAGACAGGAGGTCCTAGGTTCAAATCTGGCCTCAGCCACTTCCCAGCTGTGTGACCCTGGGCAAGTCACTTGACCCCCATTTCCCACCCTTACCACTCTTCCACCTATGGGACAATACACCGAAAGTTAAGGGTTTAAAAAAAAAAACTTTTTCCTGAGTACTGGCATCAAGTAAGGTATAAAATTGTAGCTATTTGCTCAGCATGATTATGGAAGATGTCTAGAGATACAAACAAAAGATCCAGTGATATCATGGTTCTTCAAATGTTCCTATTCGGAAATAATGTTGAACTAATTCTATCAAGGTCTGGACCTCTACAAAGCCACCTTGGTGGCATCAACAAAGATGAGGATGAACTAACCATAAGCAATGGAAAAACACAGTGGATGAAAATTACATGTTGCCCAAAATAAGATATGCAGCATATGTACAGCTAATGAAAATAATCCACATCATTTTACAATGAGGAAATTGAGACTCAGAAAGAAGAGGTGACTGATCCAAAGTCCCATAGGTAAAAGATAGCATGACCAAGATTCAAACCTTAATCCTCTAACTCCCAGGATTCTTCCCATTTCAATTATAATAACTCAGATAAATACATCACTTTAAAGTTTAGATATATGGGTAGACAAAGATTTGTTTAAATAAATAAATAAAAATTGGTTGATATATAAACAACTATTTAGATGGATAAATATTTGTAAAGTACCTACTATGTTCCAATCGCTGTAAGTAGTGGGGCTACAAATGAAAGCAGGCAAGATAGTCTCTGCCCTCAAGGAGCTTTTACCCATGCTAATAAGGAAAGACAACATTTAAGGGAAAGCTGGAAGGAGGGGGTTCTACATATTGGAGATGTCCATCAAATGAGAGTAAAGTCCTGTAACTTCAGCGAGATAAGGCAAAGCTAGACTATCAGAATTCAGAGTAACACCGGGGGACAGTTTGCAGAACACTTTTTTCACAACCCTTTGGAATTCATATTGAAAATATCATTAACCCCATTTCACAAATGAGGAAATTAAGGCTCAGAAATATTGAATGATTTTCCTATATTCCTATATTTATGACAAATAAAACTTTAGAGCTGAGATTTGAATGTGACTCCAAAAATCGACCCTACATTTTTTCCACTACACCTAAATGAATAAAAATTTTGCTTGACCTAAAAAATAAAGGGACAAATACCAGGGTGGTTATAAGCAGACTTTAGTGTAATGTCTCTTAATTATGAAGTCTTGTACACAAGACACATATCCAAGACATTTCTGAGGTTTTATTGAATGTGTCTAGAAAAGGAAGTAGTTTGGGGATGTAGTAATAATGTTTAACAACAGATGGACAACCTAGCCGTACAATGGAATCCCTAGACTACTAAAATAATATGAAGACGGAATCCAAGACAGTGGGTAAATCTTCTGTGGAGGGTTTATAGACAAGCAATTGAAAAGAATAAGAAAGTATGGAGGGATTGTAGTCTAAGTCAAGGAGAGGAATGTACATACAGATGAAATCACAAGCACACCAAAGATTCATAAAAGATTTGTTTTCAATGGAATATTCTGTTTATGCTTACATTTTTATAGCATAAGGAGATGTTTGGTTATTGAATCTCCTTTGAGACAATTGATGGGGTGGCAATCAGAGCTAGGAGATCCTTCTTGACCTTCTCCAAGGCATTCAGGGAAATAGGTCAGAGACACAAAAGGATCCATAACAATACAACGTAGACCATTTTTTTTTTGTCTTTTCATGAGAAAATTATAGGTATATAGGTCAGATAATAAAAGAACTTCCTGATGTCTTATTATAAAATAGATTTACTCACAGAGCTTGAGAAATCTGTTTTATATGAGCTCTTTGTAGAATTAACAGAAATCACAAAATTAAAAGCCTACATGGAAGGACAGGTAGATAGCTCAATAGACTGAGAGCCAGACCTTGAGAGAAGAAGTTCTGGATTCTATTGTGGCTTCACACATTTTCTAACTCTGTGATCTTGGGCAAGTCATTCAACCCCCTTACTGCTTTTCTGCTTTGGAACCAATATGCTGTATTGATTCTAAGTCAGAAGGAAAGACTTAAAATAAATAAACCCACATGGAAGAATAAAATAAGCGTTAAAAGATCCAAGTACTTTTTCATTCAATGATCCATTAGGTAGGCATAGCTACTACCCAAACTGTCCATGCACTGGTAGGTATCCCATTAATAATAGCAATAATCAATATATCAATGGATCCTGAGTTTGTTAGTGGAGACTTCCTATAAGGGTGCCTGTCCATACTTCTCATTCTATCAATCAATCATTCAACAGATAAACATTTATTAAGTACATACTATATTCTGGGAACTATGCTGGGTACTGAGTATACAAATAAAAAGAATAAAGTAATCCCTTCATTCAAGAAGCTTATGTAGAATTGTTGTCCATGTTTTCTCATAATTCTTGCATAAAGCAACTGTAAAATGCCAACTGCCAACTGTAAAATAGTAACACCTACCTCCCAGGGTTGTTCTGAAGATTAAGGGAGATCTGTAAAGCATTTAGCACAGTGCCTATCCCAGAATAAGTGCTTAATAGAATCTTATTCCCTTCCCCCTAATTGCATATATACCCTAACACTCTATCCATAGCCCTCTTTTTCTTCTCTTGGTGATCTCAGCTGTCTGAAAAAGTTCAATTATCATGCCTATATATTTATAACTACCAGATCTATATGCTCAGCCACTACTTCTCTCTTTAACTCTAAGCCTTGATTCTTAATTATCTATCCTAATTAAGCTAGATGTCTAAAGACCAATTGGTGTGATGATAAAAGTTTAAGAGTTTGCTTTCTGGGGAGAAAATCTATGCATAGCACATTTTTAAGTTTAATCTGAATTATTCGCATTTTTATCACTTTTTTAAGTCTAAACCAATGGTATCAAACTCAAATTGAAATGTATGTCTGCAGGTCATATGTAGACTTAGAAAACCACGAATTAACATTATCTATGTTGAATTGTCTTTTTTATTTATTTCATTATAATTGGATTCCTTTATAATCTTATGTATTTCATGTTATATATATTTAAGACATTATTTTGAGAAGGGGCTAAAGACACATAAAGGATAGGAGGCATCTAGATGCTTAGGGCACTGGACCTGGAGTCAGGAAGACTTGATTTTAAAGACATTCGCAGATCCTTATACATTGTGTAACCTGTCTTTGTCTCAGTTTCCCCATTAATAAAATGGAGTGAACAGTAGCACCTATTTCCAAGGGTTATTGTGAGGATCCTATAACATAATAATTATAAAGCATTTTGTAAACCCTTAAAGTCTTATACAAATACTAGTTGCTATTATTATTAATAAGAACCTCTGGCCAAAGACCAAACAAAAATTCCTTTCTGGCATAGAAAACCTTTCAAAACCTTGCTCCAATCTACTTGTATAGGTTTATTATAGATTATACTCCTTCTCATATTCTATAATGGAGACAAACTAACCTTCTTCCTGGCCTCATATACAACATTCCATCTTTCCTCACCATGCTCTTCCAGAAGCCATCCCCACATGCCTAGAGCACACTTCTACACTTCTTAGAACCCTGAGCTTCCTTCAAAATTTGATTCAAAGGCCATCTCCTATATAAAGCCCCTCTTGGTCATACCCAGCTGCTAATGCCATCATCTACAAATTACCCTATGTTGTGTGTGCATGTATTATCTTAAAATGAGTGCATGTTGTACCCTCCCTCCTCTCTGGATGAAAGTTACTTAAAGACAAAGACTACTTCCTCTTTTTCCCTTTGTATCCCTGGCAAAGTGCCTAGCAAATCATCAATGAATGATGTTATTGATTAGTTTATTGACACTGGTCAGAACTGTTCTAGCATTGAGTTAAGACAATCAAACCAGCTGAAACCACATGATTATCTCAATAGATGCAGAAAAAGCCTTTGCCAAAATACAGCACCCATTCCTATTGAAAACACCAAAAAAGTAGGAATAGGAGGGCCTTTCCTAAAAATAAATTTAAGCATTATATGTTTAAATCCATCAGTAAACATCATCTCCAATGGGGACAAATTAGAAGTCTTCCCAATAAGATCAGGCGTGAAACAAGGATGTCCATTATCACCTCTATTATTTAACATCTTACTAGAAACACTAGCAGTAGAAATTAGAAACGAAAAAGAAATTGAAGGTATTAAAATAGGCAATGAGGAGACTAAGCTATCATTCTTTGCAAATGATATGACGGTCTACTTAAAAAATCCTAGAGAATCAACTAAAAATTAGTGGAAATAACAACTTTAGCAAAGTTGCAGTAAATGCACATGAATCATCAGCATTTCTATATATATATTTCCAACACATCTCAGCAGCAAGAGTTAGAAAGAGAAACACCATTTAAAATCACCCTAGACAATATAAAATACTTAGGAATCTATCTACCAAAACAAACACAGGAATTATATGAACACAACTACAAAACACTTTCCAAACAATTAAAACTAGATCTAAACAATTGGAAAAACATTGATTGCTCATGGATAGGACAAGTCAACATAATAAAAATGACCATTCTACCCAATTTAATTTACTTATTTAGTACCATACCTATCAAGCTACCAAGAAACTTTTTTACAGAATTAGAAAAAAACTATAACAAAATTCATTTGGAAGAACAAAAGATCAAGAATATCAAGGGAAATAATGAAAAAAAAACATGAAGGAAGGTGGCCTAGCAGTACCAGATCTTAAACTGTACTATAAAGCAGTGGTCATCAAAACAATTCGGTACTGGCTAAGAGACAGAAGGGGGGATCAGTGGAATAGACTTGGGGTAAATGACCTCAGCAAGACAGTCTATGATAAACCAAAAGAGCCCAGCTTTGGGGACAAAAATCCAATATTTGACAAAAAATGCTGGGAAAATTGGAAAACAATATGGGAGAGATTAGGTTTAGAACAACATCTCATACCCTAGACCAAGATAAATTCAGAATGGGTGAATGGCTTGAATATAAAGAAGGAAACTGTAAATAAATTAAGTGAACACAGAATACTATACTTGTCAGATCTCCGGGAAAGGAAACATTTTAAAACCAAGCAAGAGTTAGAAAAAATGACAAAATGTAAAATAAATAATTTTGATTATATTAAATTTAAAAAATTTTGTACAATCAAAACCAATGCAACCAAATTTAGAAGGGAATCAAAAAATTGGAAAAAAATCTTTATAACAAAAAACCCTAACAAAGGTCTAATTACTCAAATATATAAGGAGCTAAATTAATTGTACGAAAATTCAAGCCATTCCCCATTTGATAAATGGGCAAGGGACATGAATGGGCAATTTTCAAATAAAGAAATCAAAACTATCAATAAACACATGAGAAAGTGTTCTAAATCTCTTATAATCAGAGAAATGCAAATCAAAACAGCTCTGAAGAACTACCTCACACCTAGCTCATTGACTAAAATGACAGCAGGGGAGAGTAATGAATGTTGGAGGGGATGTGGCAAAATTAGGACTTTGATACATTGCTGGTGGAGTGGTGAATTGATCCAACCATTCTGGATGGCAATTTGGAACTATGCCCAAAGGGCTTTAAAAGACTGTCTGCCCTTTGATCCAGCCATATCACTGCTGGGTTTATACCCCAAGGAGATAATAAGGAAAAAGACATGTACAAAAATATTTATAGCTGCACTCTTTGTAGTGGCAAAAAACTGGCAAATAAGGGTATGCCCTTCAACTGGGGAATGGCTCAAAAAATTGTGGTATCTGCTGGTAATAGAATACTATTGTGCTCAAAGGAATAACGAATTAGAGTAATTCCATTTGAACTGGAATGACTTCCAGGAATTGATGCAGAGTGAAAGGAGCAGAACCAGGAGAACATTGTACACAGAGACTGATACACTGTGGTAAAATCAAATGTAATGGACTTCTGTACTAGCAGCAATGCAATGATCCAGGACAATTCTGAAGGACCTATGAAAAAGAATGCTATTCACATTCAGAGGAAAAACTATGGGGGTAGAAACACAGAAGAAAACCAACTGCTTAAACACATGGGTTGTTGCGGATATGATTTGGGATGCAGACTCTAAACAACCACCCCAGTGCAACTATCAACAATATGGAAAAAGGTCTTAATCAATGGCACATGTAAAAACTGGTGGAAATGCGTGTCCACTATGGGGGGCTGGGAGGGTGGTTGGAGGAAAGAGTGAAAACATGAATCATGTAGCCATGGGAAAATCTTTTATTATAACAAAAATTTAAAAAAAAAGAAAAAAATTGAGGTAAGGACCTCTATCCCAATACACTACTATTTGTAACAATTGCCCAACTTAAATTCATCTTCAATTGCTTTGTGTCAACAAGTCTTGAAGCCACTGTTTCCTGGCTATCATTGGCTCCATGGTTCCAAATGTGTGGCAAACCAGTCCCTGAAGCATTTGGGGATGGAATTTCCCTCCCATGGTTAACCACACGACCACAGGCATGTCTACTACCCAAACAACTCCTGCAAGGCTTGGGGCCTTAAAAGTTATAGTTATCTGAAGAGAAATCACAGTGTGGAAGTTTCAGTGTTAGCACCCTCACTTCCCTTTTCACTGGGAAATGATATTTTTCTGGCTGAGATTAGTGACCACCATGGGCATTTATGTTCATTTTTCTACCTCAGTTATACCCTCTGAAATTGTACAAATCGAATATTCAGCTAGATGGAGATAATTTACACAAATGAATATATTCTACATGGAGAAAGAAGGCGATGGAGGCGATGCTAGAAAAGACAATCCAAAAAGATCACTGTTTCCTTTCCTTTCCAAAAGCATGACCATCAAGGTCCCTTCCAAATTTAAATCTGTGATCTTATGATTCTGTGAAGTATCACCTAAGTAGTTCTTCCGTTACAGCATGGCTAGAGACTTATTTAGTTTGTGTTTGAAAATGATCAGGAGATGCTATCAAAAGTTTTGCTTTAAGTAGAAAGAGACCAATTGTCATCACTGATTAAAGGCTCTTTCCTACTTCTCCCACAGACTCATTCATCTGTAAATCTTGCCTTCCATTCAAAGAAATGAAGATGATCAAAAGATGTAGAAAAAGTTGGCCTTATTCAGAGAACAACCAGACATATCTCCAGCAATCTGAGGTATAACTGATGAAACAGCGATAATCTTAATACCTTAAATTTAGAAAAAAATGCCTAGAATTCTCTATTGAGGCTCTCCATCCAATAATGGTCCCAGAGGACCAATAATCAGAATAATTTGAATTTAACATAATGGGTTGATGGCAGGAACTTGCTATTCTCTGGTCTCCTTTTTTCCTCACTAAACCTTTCCAGAAAAATATATCTTACCCTATCAGACAATGAGTAAATGCCCATTGCTCTCTGGAGACAATCCACTCAGGTAACAGGCTGGAATAAGAGCTAAGGAAATACCCTAAGCACTTCCGACCAAGAATTTTGGTCTGTGAAACTGTTGAAACTGAGTTCTATTGCTCTCCCAAGACACACTTGGATCCACCCCCAAGGAGAAAAAAATCAATTCAGTTTTAAAAAATTATGATGAAATAAGGACACTGTGATACCCAAAGGAATTATCTTATAATAAATAGAGGTTTGACCAAGTATGGCTCATTGGAGTTCAATTCAATCTGCTCTAATGGGTAGGGGAGACTCAAAATACTAACAAGAGAACTGGGAAGCAGAGATAAAATAGAGGCAGGAATGAGGAGAAGATTGGAGAAAGATGAAATCGCTGAGTAAAAGGCTGAGGGTAGAAGCAATGAAAGAACTTTGTTTTCTAGAATGCAAACTAAGGGCAATAGTTGGGAATTATCAACATCCCTCCATCTATTTATTCATTGAACATTTATTACAGGTAGAAAATGCTATACTAGGTGCTTATGGAGATACAAAGTTAAGGCAAGGCATGGTCCCTGCCTTCTTGAAGTTCACGGTCCAATACTTGAGTAAGATACAAGTACAGACAACTATAATACATAATATTAAATGGTAAATAAACATATGGACACATATTTCTGACATTTTCACAGGACTTAAAGATTAACAAAGTGTTTCACACATACTATTTAATATAGGAAGGGAGGAAAGGAAGGAAGGAAGGAGGAAGAAAGGAAGGAAGGAAGGAAGGAAGGAAGGAAGGAAGGAAGGAAGGAAGGAAGGAAGGAAGGAAGGAAGGAAGGAAGGAAAGAGAGAAAGAGGAGGGAAGGCATTTATTAGATAAACTATGTACCTGACACCATGTTCAGCTATTTACACAAATTTTCACAATCGACCCTCACAACCCAAAAATGTTGGGTGTTATAGTTATTTTCATTTCACAGGTGAGGAAACTGAAACAGCCAGTAACTGCCTAAGACTTAGATCTTCCTCATTCTGCGCTCAATACTATCCAATACACCACCTAACTTTGAAGTGACATGTGAACATCGGGAGCAGCTGGCTCTTTCCCACCAGGCACTTGTAGTTGCCCATATCAGACTCTTTTCTGGTACTCGAGGGATAGAGGGAGCGTGGAAGGGTGGAGGGGCAGGAAGACAAAGAACAGAGAATATCACGGGAAGGAAGCAACCAGCAACCTGCATTGCCTTGGTTTTTCTCTGTTGTTTAGCACAATAAAACGAACTCTATATCATCACAATTCCTGCCGAGTTCTTAGCCTCTCCCTTCTACCCCTCATCTGGCTGCTCCGCCTCCGCAGAGGTCAGGGGACCAGCGCTCGGGTGACACCATGGCTCTCGGCTCCCTCCTCCCCTCCCTCCTGAGGAGAGCCAGGCTTCCTCTGTCTTCTCAAAGGCTCCCTGGGGTTGGAAACCAAATGAATTCACAGCAGGACGTGGGTCCGTTTTCAGGTTGGCTCCAGAGGGAAATGTGGCATAGCACTTGATTTGAATACAAACAGTCTTGAAACATTTACACTCTGGTGCATCTACCCTTACAGAAGAGACAACACACATCCTGGGATATGAGTCTCCCAAGCAGTCACCAGGGGGCTGCTTGACGCAGCTCATAACAATCGTTTGCCTTCCTGGAGTCGTCTCCTCCTGCTTCCAAGGGTTGTCACCCTCCAACACTTTTTTTAAGCCTTACCTTCAGTTTAGAATCAATACTATGTCTTGGTTCCAAGGCAGGAGAGTGGTAAGGGGTAGGCAATGGGACTTAAGTGACTTGCCCAAGATCTCCCAGATAGGACATATCTAAATGCAGATTTGAATCCAGGACCTCCTGTCTCTACATCTGGCTCTCCATCCACTGAGCCACCTCACTGTCTCCCCATCAAAGACTTCTAAATTAATCTATAGCTCTTGAGTGACTCAACTCTAGGCAGGACTTAAAATCATAAAATATCTGAGCTGGAAGGGACCTCAGAGCACTTTTTGTGCAACTTCCTCACTGGCCCGGTGGCTTTGTTTCTATCAATTTTCATTTCCACACCTGTAAAATGTCAACATCTGTGAACAAAGCCAGGCCTTGGTTCCCAAGCTATTGCTCTTTCTACTATACCGCTGAGGAATAATAAAACAACTTTATGGTTGAATTAGATTTTACAGTTTTTAAAGGACTTTCATGTATGCTGTATCATTTCATCCACACACTGAAACATGAGTAAGGCAGGAAGTAGTATTCCCATTTTTCAGATAAGGAAATTGAGTGTCAGAGAGGTTAAGTGATTGGAGAGAACACTGGTTGTAGAATCAGTAAGTTGTTGTTGTTTAATTGTGTCCAACCTTTTGTGACCCAATTTGGGGATTTTCTTAGCAAAGATTCTGAAGCAATGAAGAAACTGAGGCAAAAAGGATTAAGTGACTTGCCCAGGCGCACACAGGGAGTAAGTGTCTGAGGCCAGATTTGAACTCATGAAGATGAGTCTTCCTGATTCCAAGCCCAGTACTATTATCACTGAGTTCAAATCCAGACTCAGATAATTACTAGTTGTTTGACCCTGGGCAAATCATTTTTTTTTAAAACCCTTACCTTAGAACCCATACTGTGTATTTGTTCCAAGGTAAAAGAGTGGTATGGGCTAGGCAGTGGGAGTTAAGTGACTTGCCCAGGCTCACACAAACAGAAAATGTCTGAGGTCTAATATGAACCCAGGACCTCCTGTCTTTGGAGCTGATTCTCAGTGCACTGAGCCACCTATTTGCCCCCTGGACAAGTCATTTAATGGTTATCTAAGACAATTTCCTCATCTGTAAAATAAGCGATAATAATAATAGCACCTACCTCCTTGAATTGTGAGGATTAAGTGAAATCATATTTGCAAAGTGCTTTGCAAACCTTAAAACTCCATTTTATTGCTAGTTATCATTATACAATAAATAGAAGTAAGTACTAGAACCCAGAGCTTCAGACTTCTAGTCTAGGGTTCCTTCTGATTTAACATCTAAGTTAACTCACTAGGCATGGATTAAGTGCTTAATATGTGAGAGGCAGCATGCACTTTATCACTCATTTGTTTTCAGGTGTTGCTGTAAAAATGATCTCTGTCACTGACTTAACTTCCTTTCATTTTTATCATTTGAAAAATCTTCCTAATGGGCCTGGTGGTGCATTTGCCTTTATTAAAATAACACGTCATAACAATGGAAGCTCAGGATGACAACAGCCCTCAAAATTTCTGCTTCTAGAAAAAGAAACTGGATTCGTCCTGGGTTTTCAAGTATAATGCTGGCAGGACATGAACCACCAGTCTCTGGAGCACATTCCTGGAGTCTGATAGTCTCTAGCTGGACAGAGTATCATCCCATCTCCTCTTGACTACAGGAAGGAGTGTTAGAATATTACACCTTGAGTGGTTTAGAGAAACTCTAGTGGTTTTCACTCCTCTCTAGACTGTACTCTTAATTCTCCTCCAGGACTTGGTGTGCAGTGCCCCAGAAACTTCTTCACTTCAAGTCCAGCCCTGCACTTCCCATTGGAAATATTCATCTCTCCGTCCTTTCAACGTCTGGCTCTGATTGGCTGATCCCTCCCAGATTCTCCATGATGCATTCCTCCCTCTCCTCCCAGTCTTTCTCTACAATACCCTGAAAGTGTAACTTCATCTACTTTCCACAGCTATTTTTCTACTTCCTATTACAGGTTGTCTTCTCCCATTAGAATATAAGAGTAAGGACTGTCTTTCTTCTTTCATTTATCCGCATTCCATGAAGGGTTTCAGATTTGACAAATCATGAAAATATTAAAGATGTATTCAAAAGAGAGAAAGGTTTGACAAGTCAGGAAGGACTTTCAAATAAGATGGTTCCTTGCCACCTAGCTGAACTATTGTTTTACCACCTGTTTCATTATCTTTGTAATTGGACTTATAATATTATATAAAAACTTGTGGCATTTCCTTTGTTTGGAGGATACCCTGAAACCCCCAGTGATGTGTTAAGTATATAATAAAGTGGACAGAGACAAGAGCTCTCTCTCAGACTTGTCTCCCTGACTGATGCCACACTGGATTTTTCTCTTTGTCTCTTTTGTCTTATCTTCTATATGCTTCCCCTTCCCCTACCTTAAGCCCCTTTCCCATTTGTTTTCCCAGTCCTTGGCTTCCCTCCTAGGTGATTAGAAGCTATGTGGATTTTTGGAGGGGCTGGACTTCTTCATTCCAAATGCCTATTATATGTCTTGGCATATAGTAAAATCTTAATAAATGCTTCTTGACTCAAAGACATCAAGAGACATGTCTCCATGTCCCCATTATCCTTAATTTATCCTATGGTTTTCTGAGCATTTTCATTATTTAGACTCACCCAGAAAATTATGTCAGAAAGCTTCTCCATCAGGGCCAACAAGGGAGTAGAAGATCCACAACTAGAAATCTCATCTCTGAACTACCAGCTGAGAAGCCTTAGCAGAACAACGTGAAAATTCACAGATTTCATTTCTTGAATGTGAATCTGGAAAGGATAAGCTGAAGGATTCAAATTTTGAGGCCTCTGGGGCACAGTTTCCTCAGTCAGTTCGCCAGGTACAACAGAGGATATCCCTTCTCTCACCTGCCCACTCTCCACCCACCCTGTCCCAACCAGGCTCTGCTTCCCAGATAGATTCTGAAATATATTTGAAAGGAACTAAGTATTGGACTTTCTCTACTTTTTGTAGTTAAATATATGGAATAATCCAGGAAAAAACTCATCTGATATTTAAAAATTTTTTTTTCTGTTCCCTTGACTCAAGGAGGAGGTGGTCAAGGCAACATCATCATTTGGAGAAGTTGCAATTGGCATACCTAAAGTATTTTTTAATAACCCTTTATTCTTTTATTTTTAATTTTTTAATAAACCTTTTCTTTAAAAAATTTTAATAAACTTTTACTTTCCATGTTAGAATCAATGCTGTATTCAAAGGCAGAAGAACAGTAAAGGTTGAGGAATGGGGTTTAAGTGACTTACCCAGGGTCACACAGCTAGGGTCATTTTCTTTACAACAAACTACAACCCCTCTATACTGGAAGAAACAAAGAAAAAAGAACAATGAGAGAAAAATGTCTTACTCAAAAAACAGCATAGATATTAAAATCCCAGATCTAACCTATCATCATGTCCTTCTGCAGATACATTCAAATCACCTAGGCTTAGAACATGATCTATGTTACAAGCCTTTTATCCTCTGATTTCCAAGTTGGAACTGGATCTTTAACTGCCCCACATGAGGTGATCCGACTCTGGCTTCTAATAAGAGTAGAAATGATCAAGGGTCATGGAATTAGGAGACTTTACTTTGCTACATTATCAGTTGTGTGACTTTAAATGTGTTTTTTTTTTATCTCCACAAACCTCAGTCAACTCAGCTCTGAAATGAAAAGGTTGGACTAAGTGATTTCCAATATCTCTTCTAGCCTGGACACTCGGACAGCCCATGAGTCATAGACTGATTGATCTGGAGTGATCTAGAGTCATTGGGCAATTAATAAACCAGAATGCCAATTTATTAATTTATAAGAACTATAACTGCCAACATGAATGAGTATTTGTATAACCCGAGTTGTGCATTTTCCTCTGGAAGGGAAATAATCTTAGACATACAGATTCATCCAAGGATGCTGTTTTAGGAGCAGAATAAGGAGAGTTGCATGATCTTAAGGGCTAGTGCCCTCACTTCTTTGTTATTGGAGGCACATTTCTACATTCCACATCTGCCAAGCAAAATGGGGACAAGAAATTGTTCAGTAATTTTAGTCATGCCTGATTCTTCATAACTCCATTAGAAGTTGGAATTGGGGAGGGCGGTGTTGTTTGTTTGTTTTTGTTTTTGGCAAAGATACTGGAGTGTTTTGCCATGTCCTTCTCCAACTTATTTTACATATGAGGAAACTGAGGCAAGCAGGATTAAATAACTGCTCAGGGTCACCCACCTAATAAGTGTCTGAAGCCAGATTTGAACTCAGGTCTTCCTAACTCCAGGTCCAACACTATTCACTGAACCACCTAGTGGCTCTTGGTCAATCTAGGTACAAGGGAAAAATCATGTCCCTTGTGTTGGATTTTTTTAAGCCTTCTCTTCTGTCTTAGTATCAATACTGTGTATTAGTTTCAACGCATAAGGGCAGTAAGGGCTAGGCAATGGGGGTTAAGTGGCTTGCCCAGGGTCATACAGCTAGGAAGTATCTGGGACCAATTTTGAACCCAGGTCCTCCAGATTCTGGCACTCTTATCTACCTAGCCTATACCCTCCTATAGGCTACTTTTTTTTTAAACCCTTGTACTTCGGTGTATTGTCTTATAGATGGAAGATTGGTAAGGGTGGGCAATGGGGGTCAAGTGACTTGCCCAGGATCACACAGCTGGGAAGTGGCTGAGGCCGGGTTTGAACCTAGGACCTCCTGTCTCTAGGCCTGACTCTTACTCCACTGAGCTACCCAGCTGCCCCCATAGGCTACTTTTAACTTGAGTTTCTGATGCTTCAATTTAACCCTTAAAATTTGGCATGCATCCTGGTGAGCAGTTTTCTGACCTTAAAAAATGTGTGAATTTCTTTAAATGTCATATTTTAAAGTGCCCTAGTTTGTTCCCACTGTATGTCACACCCTAACGAAGTAGCTGCCTACCTTTCCTAGTCCTGGTTCCAGCCTCACTGTACAAGCAGTCGGCATACTTGTGTTTATTGATCAGGCTACTCTCTCCCATGGGCATCAATGAAGACACAGCAATAAATTCTCATTCACTGACTCATCTTTTTCAACATTTTTCAAGATACACCAAACTCCTATCATTACAGTTCTTCTCCACGACAGATATTAAAATCGCCAGGAGTTCAGTTTATCTCCCCCTTGGACCATAAGATGTAGAAGAAAGGGCCTAAAGATCATCTAGCTCAAATGCTTCATTTTTATAAGAAACTGAGACCCAGAGAGGCAAAAAGCAACTACTTGGTCAAGTAAGGGCAGTATTAAGGGCATCTGGTGGTGCAAGTAGAAAGAGCACTGAGCCTGGAGTCAGGAAGACCTGAATTCAAATCCTATCATTGATACTTTCTCTGAGTGACCGTGGACTGTTCACTTCGGCCTGCTTGCCTCAGTTTCCTCACCTGTAAAATGAGCTGGAGAAGGAAATATTAAACCATTCCAGTAACTTTGCCAAGAAAACCCTAAATGATGTCAGACAGAATCCAAAATAACTAAACAACTCATTATTCAGCAACGTCTGTCATTCATATGAAGTTTTTCTGACTTCAAATTAAGTGATCTCAAACCCACATCTTCTGACTTCTCTTTAAGTCTTCTTGTATTAGAATTTTCTTCCCTCATATTCTAATATATATTTGATTCATTCTTCATATTAATGGGGTCTAAAATTTTGCCTGAAATGTTTATTACCAGCTTTCTATCTTATTGCCTGGCCTCCAAACCTAAGTATAAGCTACAGGGTAGAAGAATTTTTACTTGCAATCCAATCCAATTCAAGGTTGCCTGGGGACTTTCCTTCACAGGTGAAAAATTCAGACTATAAAGGCCTTTGAAAGAACAATAGAATGGCTGATTTGGAAACTGTGGCCATTTTTAAGGACTATTAAGGAATCCATGAAAATGATTAGCACATGGCCAGTGCCTCAGTATTCCTGCATAATTTGGGATTGTTTGTGAAGAGGAAAAGAGTGAAACCTCACTGAGATATATTCAACCTTACCATAAACAAAGCTTTGAAGAGCAAATTGAGGCAGCTTTCATCAATCATACACAGACCACATCAAAAGCTGCCTGAGGAGGAATCACTCACCAGATGTCAGTAGGGTCAGGCAAATGTTATCAAGCAGCCTTTCAAGATATTATGAATCAGAATCAGAAGGAGAAAAAGTGGCAGAGAGGGAGGTGTGAGAATGAAGTGTGGGGGGGAGATAGGAGCAGCAAAAAAGGAACTGAGGGAGGGAGGAAGGGACTGAGAGAATGACAGCAGAGAGGGAGAATGAAGGGGAGGGGAGAGAGAGAGAGAGAGAGAGAGAGAGAGAGAGAGAGAGAGAGAGAGAGAGAGAGAGACAAAAAGAATAAAAGAATCAGAAAAAAAGACATGTAGAAAAGCTGAGGGGAAAAATAGATTCAGGAAGAGAGAGACAGAGGAGATAAAAGAATCACAGAAAAAGAAACACACAAAAACTGAGGGGGGGAAACAGTCACAGGAAGAGAAAGACAGAAGCTAGAAGAAAAGATGGCAGAGATATGAAAGAAAGAGCCAAAGGGGAAGAAATACAGAAGTATGGGAAAAGTAAAAGAAATCAGAGAAATAGAAATAGACAAGGGAGGAAGGGGGGAGAAAGGGGAGACAGAGACACAGAAAGAGAGAGAGAAGCAGAGAGAAAGAGAGAAAGAAAGGAGGGTGACGAGAGACAGAAAAAGACAGAACGAGAGACAGAGAGACACACACAGAGAAAGAGTGACAGAGAGATGGAGACAGAGACAGAGAGGAGAAAGGACAAATGAGACAGAGACTGGAAAGCTAGAAGAAAAAAAGGCAGAGATATGAAAGAAAGAGCCAGAGGGGAAGACAGAGAAGTATGGAAAGTAAAAGAATTCAGAGAAAAAGAAACTGACAGGGATCGAAGGGAAGAGGGAGGAGAGAGATAAAAACAGAGGCAGAGAGGAGAGAGGAGAAAAGAGACAGAGAGAGAAACTAGAAGAAAAGAAGGCAGAGATATGAAAGAAAGAGCCAGAGGGAAAGAAATAAAGAAATATGGAAAGTAAAAGAAATCAGAGAAATAGAAATAAACAATGGAGGAAGGGGGCGGGGGCAGGGCGAGAGATAGAGACTGAAGAAGAAAAACATGAGCCTCCATACATTGAATGGAGACTACATGGTCAGACGTGAGACCCCAGAACATTTCACTTTCTTCATCTTTTCATTGAAAATCGGTCAGAATAAATTCTATTTCCTGTGGAAAGTCCTAACAGAGAGGTATTACTATTTCTAAATGAAGGCAAGACTACAAAGAAAAACAAAAATTCTGCCCTTCTTCTCTAGCTTCCCCCACCCTTTAAAAAAATTGTCTTTTATCTCTGTTGAAGGACGATTTGATAATTGTCTTGCTTCACCCAGAGCACCACAGATCAGAGTGAACTGTCATAAACCCCAGGCAATATCCTCCCAACCCCCCCCAGCCCCCAGAGTGATTACACCTTTTATTACAAGAACTCTCCAACAGTAATGTATCAACCCAAGCTATAAATCTCCCTTTTTCATGGACCAAGTTTGATTTCCCAACTAATTGAAAGAAAACACATCTACTTGTGGGGTCAAATGGAGCAAATTTTCTCATCTCTGCAATAGGACTACTGACCTGGTAAAGAGGAGGGCAGGCCTGGGATGGGTGCTAGAATGGAGGGTTTATGAAGAGTCCAGTTTTAATAGGAATCAGTGGGCATTTCAGAAGGAGGAAGCAAAGGAATCCCCGAAGAAGGCAAAGAGCATCTCTACCTTCTTTCTCTCATGTCTTTCCTCCTCTCCACTCCCTGAGCTACCATCATCATCTTTCAGGTAAATTCTAGAATGAACAAACCTTATCAGCTTGCCTCACTTCCTCCAGTCTCCCTTACCCAATTAATTTTTATGTTAGTTAACAAAATAATCTTCCTGGTGCATAAGACTGATTCTTTAGCTTTTTCTAGGACAGATAGGCAATATAGTACATAGAGTGCTAGACCTGGAGTTAGGAATACTTGAATTCAAATCTGGGCTCAGACACTCACTAGCTGTGTGACCTTGTTTGCCTCAGTTTCCTCATCTGTAAGATGAGCCAAGAAGAAAATGCCAAACCACTCCAGTATCTATTCCAAGAAAATCCCAAAATGGGGTGACTAGAGAGTTGGAAATGACTGAACAAGAACTAACAAAATCACTTTTCTGCTCAAAAATCTTCAGTGGCTCCCTATTGCTTCCATAATTAAAAATGAATTCCTTAAGCTGGCATTTAAGGTCTCCAATTTACCTTTCTTACATATTTCCCAATATTCTTGTGCATTCTTTCTCCATTCTATCCAGTCAGACTATTTGCTATTACCTGAAATTATTTAGCACTTTCAGGCCATCTTGACTTTGCCCAGGCCTTCCCCCATCTCTGGGCAGCATTCTTGTTGCCTTCTCTTCTTTCAAGACCCAGCCTAGAGATGGAGGGGAAGAGGGAGAATATTCTGGGCATCAGAGGCAGCCAAGAAAAGTCTCAGAAATGGGTTAGGAAGAGCAAGTAGGTCAGCAGGATTGGGTTCTGGTAGGGTACTTGAAAGATAGGGAAAATATCAGAACACTGGAAAGATAGGATGAAACAAGACTATGAAGAACTTTAACTCTAATCGGAAGCATTTGTATTTGACCCAAATTCAATTTAACAAATATTATTAAGCACCACTAGGTGTAGAAGCTGCCTTTCAAGTCTTCCCCTATGTACTGACTCTTTGTAAAGTTGTCCCAAGTCAGAAAGGTTCTAGGTATCAACTGTCTCAGAACTTGCCTGGTTCAGCTGAGAGAAGCTCATCATGACACAGGGCATGGGGTGATCAATTTTGGGGCAGCTAGGTGGTTCAATGGATAGAGCACTGGACCTGGAGTCAAGAAGACCTGAGTTCAAATCTCACCTCAGCATTCCTAGCTGTGTGACTCCAGGCAATTCACTTAACCTAATTGCCTTTATTCACTAGAAAAGGAAATGGCAAAACACTCCAGTATCTTTGCCAAAAAAAAAAAAAAATCCATATGGTATGCTATGGTCCACAAGGTCGCAAAAAATCAGAAATGACTAAATGACTGAACAACAATAATAAACATCTAAAAACCATTTACTCTATCCTGTTGTGGATGTCGTCTGAATTCAAGGAGAAGTACCACCCTCTCAAAATCCCAGAGGGCCTTCAAAGCATTGAAGTGCCACAGAACTCTTGTCCTTGCTACTTCTGTGACCTCCGGAAATTTATTTAACTTCTGTAGACCTCAGTTCCTTCATCTGTCAAATGAGGGGAGATGAATTAAATAATTTCTAAGGTCTGTGCCTTCTCTAAATCTATGATACCATAATCTTCTTATACATTGAGATATTGCTACTCTAAGTGATGAAAGAGATGCCAAGTCCAATAAAACTTTCCTTCATAAAGTTTACAATCTCATAGCAAAGAAAAGATACACAGGTCAATAACTAAACCAAAATGAAATAAGATAATTGCATATGAAGGATATTAAATATGATCTGAAATCTGAAGAATTTGATAGAAAGCTTTGTCTACCAAGGCAAAAGGTCTTTATCTGAGCTGATGGTCATTAGGGAACCACTCAGATTTATTGATTGACATGATGGGCATTGAAGGACATCAATATGATGGCTATGTGCCAACTTGTTGGAGAAGGGCAAGGCTCCATGCAGGGATGTCACACTAATGAGGTCCTAGAAACAGTTTTAAGACTCATAACAATAACTTGGATGGGGAGAGGGAATGAACTTCCAGCTGGGGAATAGGTAACCCCCAATGGAGCAAAGACTCCAGTGGAATGAGGAAACCCTGGAGGCAGGAAAACCACCTAGGAAGCCCTGGATTAATTAGATCATGTGGTGACCAGTTTCTTAACTAGGGTTATGTCTTTAAGAATGGAAATGAAGGGGAAATTCTAGATATTCAAGCTCTGGGCAGCTCTTAGACAGAAAGGTGCTCTGATGTGCCAAAGCAATAAATAATGTGATTACCTGGAAACAGTATTTTATAGTGGAAAAAGTCTTAGGTTGGGAATAAGAGGACCTTGGATCAAGGCAGAGAATTAGTCACTATTACTATGCTTCAGTCACTACATTTCCTCTTATATAAATGTCTTGGGATATGGAAGATAGCAAACTTTCTTTGTAGCCTCCCTCTGTCCTACCCATTCTTTAGATCTCCCTCTACCTACACCCATTTACTCTTTAAAAAACTCAAATCCAAGCATTTTCACCCATATCTCATTCCTATTCTTAAGACCATGGCACCAACTGGTTCCATTAAAAGGATTCAAAATCTACTGGAAAAAATGGTTATATAAAATCCAGATTCAACCAGAACATTCTTCTAGAGCAGTGATTCCAAAGTGGATGCCACCGCCCCCTGGTGGGTGCTGCAGTGATCCAGGGAGGCAGTGATGGCCACAGGTGCACTTGGGGGTGGTGAATAACTATAAGGGGGTGGTGATAGTGTGTGACAGGGGGCGCTAAGTAATATTTTTTTCTGGAAAGGGGGCGGTAGGCCAAAAATAAGTTTGGGAACCACTGTTCTAGAGGATATAATCATTAGTGATTTTGGAACACAGAGTTCTGAAGATGGAATACACATTTGGAACAAGTTCATTAAAAGAAAAAGCTTACTCATAAAAGCTACCATCATTGTCTCCTGACAAATAGAAGAGTCAGCACCAATAAATAAAATGTGGACAATAAACAGTCTCTCAAAAAATCAATTGATTTCTCTTAATCCATCCTTCCACTGCACCTTAACCCTTTATGCGCTTTTTAATGACAAATTAAGCTAAGTTGTATGTTACTATGCACCCTTATTCTTCCTGATCCTGTCCCTAGAATAGAAGAAAAGGAGAAAACTGGCTCTCATTCCTCATGCATTTTTGTTCTACAAACACCAGGAAATTATGGGAGGCTCCTGAAAGAGAGCTGCCAGATTCAATAGATCTGGATTTGCTCCTTGATGCCAAGCTAAGCTAACGTGACCCTTTGCATGTGACCCAGTCACATCTTAGCTGGTCAAAACACTGTTTATATCCAAGAAATTCTGGGTGTTCTGCCTTCAAAATGTTACCCCATCTTCCATCTAAAAGACATGGAGAGTTTTCAATCTATCAGTCAAAGGATTATATATTCTGATAAGATCATGGATGCTCGTGATGTTTGGATTATTATTGTTGTTGTTATTGTTGTTGTTACTAATCTCACATTTATATAACACTTTAAGGTTTATGAACAGAATTTGGGGTCATTAAGAGCTAGTTACCATAAACAGAATGACTGGATTAAAATCCATTATATTTCATACCAACTGCCTCCAGATCACTATCCTTTCCCACATCAGCTTGTGTATTTTGACATTATTATATTATATTATATATTCTTAAGACTTCTGTGCTTCATGCCATGAGTAGGTGACCTAAATGAAGAATTGAAATCCAAGAATAAGGAGGAGATTCTGAGCTGGTAATGGTTCCTGGACCTAGAATAACTTATACCATTAATTCCCATCAACCATGGCAAATTTCATAAAATCTTACATAATGAATGTCTAAGCCAAGTGTCTAAGCCCAAGCCTCAAAAACCCCACCTACACTTATTGACTATTGCTTTTCTGGAGGGTGGAACAAATGATCCATTACCCAGCCAAGAGCCAGTTTATGCCTCTCTGTTACAAGGGGAAATATATACATTAGGGAAGTATATTTGCAGCCAAGTCAAACGGTGGCACAGATTCCCTGAGTATTAGCTTTTCTTTTATCTGAACCCTGCCCTTCCCCATAATGGAACATACCATGTTTGAATTAGAAAGCACAAAAGCTAGATTCATAAGAGGGCATAGAAAAAGAGCTGTGAGCTAGCAGCCCACAGACCTGAATTCTGGATAATATCATTGGCCAATGAACCCTGGAAAAGTCATATTGTCACTTGGCTGTGTGGCTTTGGGCAAGTCATTCAGTATCTCTAATCTGAAGTTTCTTCATCTGAAAATGTTGGCTGTAAATGAAAAGGGTTGGACGAGATCACCTCTAAGCTTTGACTCCATGATCATATGCTACTTCAATTTACTGGGATAAAACAAGGATGATAATATCTTCCCAGAATAGGATGACATTCAACAGGATGACAAACATGGAAGTACTCTGTAGAAAAGCATTTCTGAAATAGTATTGCTTTTTTTTGGTTGGACAAAAAAGAGTGTTGAGGCCCTGAAGGCTATTAGGCACTGAAACTGGGAGCTGCAGGATCCCTTTCTCTGAAAATTGTCAAATATGACTTACTGTCTCATCAGTCAGAAATGGTTTGGGTGGATCTATGCTTTGAAATATTGGCAACATAAAATGCCTTTAAGTTAGGGAACTTCATCTATAGTAAGAAGAAGTCACATCACCCTGAATCTCAGTTTCCCCATAAGTCAAATTAGATGATTTCTAAGGTCCTTCTAGGTTTAATGTCCCTTGAGTATATGACCTTTGAAATACAATGTTCAAAATCTCAATTATTGGTGTCTCCATTTCCCTGGGACTTCTTTTGGTTGTCATATATTCAGTTGATAAGTTTAGACCACAGACTGGTACCCTAAAGCATCTTCCCAATTTAGACAGATGGCAACTAAAGGGTAACTTTCAAGTTCTCCCCAGCACAGAACGAATCCCAAAGCAGAGGCAGCGGGGAGCTAGTCTGAGTTGGACAGTCAGATTTTACAACTAAAAAAGGGGAGGGGGAGGAGGTGGCAAGGAGAGTCCTAATGGCCTTTCTCTTCATCTTGTTAAAATAATATGCTCCAAGTCTAAGACCTTTCCCTCCTGTCTGTTGCCCAAATGCTCATTTCTCCAACAAAGTTCTAAACTACAATAAATCCCACCAGAGGTCAGAAAGGCTGACACAATTTTAACTACTCAAGAAACGCAGCATAAATGGCGTTATTATTGTCCCCACAGGCTACTCTCTGTCTTTTCAAGAGGACTCATTTTTTTTTAATTGCAGATTTTAAAAAAATAGTAAGGGTTTTGGAAAATGGAGCCAAAATAAAGGTAAAAAAGAAAACATAATGGGGCTATAGTGTACATTGTCTTTCTTGCATCTTTTTGCCCCCTTTCCCTACTCACTAACATATGGATAAGAAGAGAAGCTTTCCTCAGGCATACTGACACCTTCCTAAACAGGTTTATGTGGTTGGAATTTTGTACCCCGGGACTATATTCCCCAGAATTCCTTTAGTATTTCCCAGAATTCCTTTAGTATTTCCCAGAATTCCTTTTCTTTCTCACCCCCACCTTGAGTCATCACATTTTGTTTATAAGTTGGCTTAATATAAGAGGCTTTTTGCTCTCTTCTCTCACAATTGTGCCTGGGTTAGCTCCCTCTTTACTCTAACTTTTTATTTCCCTTTACTTCAAATTACTATTAATAAATCTTATTAAATATGATACTTGGAGATATTATATATATATATATTAGTTTTTAAGCTTACAGGTTCATGAAAATGTATCATGAATCCCTTAGCCAAAACTGCTGACCTCTAATTTCAAATCTAGGGTAGCCATGTGGCACAGTGGATAAAGAGCCAGATCTAGAGACAAAAAGGTTCATCTTCCTGAATTCAAATCTGGCCTCAGACCCTTACTAACTTATGACACTAGGCAAGTCACGTAACTCTGCTCACCTCCAGTTTCCTCATCTATAAAATGAGCTAGAGAAGGAAATAATAAACTATTCAAAGAAAATCCAAAACGGAGTCACAAAGAATTGGATGTGACTTCAAAAAATGACAAAAAAAATCAAATCTAGTCAACAAATATTGACTATTATGCTTGGTTCTAAATTTAATGAAGCTCAGCATGTGAGTAAAGTGAAGGGAAAGAATAGAGGCAAGAAAGGGGAAGAAAGAAGAGAAGAGAGAAAATGGAAGGGAAGGGTTCAGAGTCTGGATAGCAAGGGATAAAACACATAACACCATCATGGAGGCTGCTATTGAATTGGTGCAGTTGGGTAACTTTGAGAAGACATTATCTGGGTCCTATCTTAGATCTGATATTGCCTGCCTCTGGCACCCCATCAGCGCTCGTGTCACACCCAGGCATTCTCAATTATTCCCAACACAGCCAGGTTGCCACAGATCCCACACTCAGGGTGAGTACAGCAGCTAATACCTTTACCACTGCCCTTGTAACTATTCCTTGAGCCCATTTCATCACCCAACTCCATGCCTTTTCATTGGCTTTACCCCAGGTCTAGAATTCTCTCCTCATCACATCTGCCTCTTGGCTTCCCTGACTTTCTACCAGACTCAAATCAAATCTCACTTTTTCCAAGATGTATTTCAAAGTCCCACATCCCTCCAATTCTTTCCTCCAATTACCTCCCATTGACTACTGTTCATATCTTGTAGAAAGACAGTTGTTTTCAGGTTGTTTTTTTTTCATTAGAATGTGACCTACTTGAAGGTAGGGCTCATGTTTTTTATTCTCTTTGTATTCTCAGCACTGAGCACTGTGCCTAAGAAAAAGTACATTAATATAAACTTCTTAGTTTGATTTGACTTTTATTTTTTGGTTGATTACCACTACAGTTGCCTCATTCCTGGTCATCAACATAATTCCTAGGCATCATAACTATTTCCATATGGAAGGCTCTTTTTCTGTTCCCAGTGGATTCTGTTCTCTTCTTTGATCAGTATTCATAATTGAACCTCATAGAATCACAGCAAAATGAGTTTTTACTCTCCTCCAGTCAATACCCATGCTTTGGTTCCAGAGCATCATGGCAAAGTGAATCATTTCCCTATCAGGCTTTCTCACTACAAGTCAAACTGTAATAAAATTGGTCCCAAATATTCTGGGTGGTGGTAATGAACCAAAGAGATAACTCTGAAGGGGAAGACACTGGCAGGCAGGTGGACCAGAAAAGATTCCTGCACAAGGTGGTACTTGAGTTTTAAAGTAAAACAGTGATTCCAAGAGGCAGAGCTGAGGAAGGAAGGCATAAAGTTCAGATATGAAAGATAACTTGCAATGGAATACTATGAGTGAGGCACAGCAAGTAGACCAGTATTACTGGACCTAAAGAACATGATAAATGGACTGAAATGATAGGAAGGAGCTAGTTTGGGAAGAACATTAAATACAAACAATGGAATTTATATCTGCTGACTCTTGCCTTTTCTGTATGGTGCCCTACTCTTTTTGAGATACCAATGATGAGTATTAGGTCATTACAGAAGACACGATGAGTATAATTAAGTACAAGTTAAGCCTTTAAATTTTAGGTCACGATTAGGAGAAGGAGGGACGAAGATTAGTTAAAGTGCTTTGAACTCAACAATCCCTTAGGCACAGCCTTGGTAGCTAGTTATTATTTTAATGTAATCCTAAAATCTTCATATCCCTTCCCATCCTCAGATACTATATGCCCTTTATCAGAAGTCATAGTTTAGAGTTCAAAAGGACTTCAGCAATCATCTAGTTCACCCATCTTATCTACAGATAAGGAAACCAGAACTCAGAGAGCTAAGATGACCTGTGAAGCTATGAAAGTGACTTGTCCAAGGTCACAGAGTGAGTTAGGGCGCTGTAGAGTTAGGGCTATAGCTCAGAGCTCTTACCTCTGCACCCAGTGTTCTTCCCACTATAACATGTTGCCAGTCTTTTTATTTCTAAATCATTTTAAATATTATTGATTCATTAGGGACAGCAAGGTGGCTCAGTAGATGGATAGTCAGGCCTAAAGAAGGGAGGCCTGGGTTCAAATCTGACCTCAGACTCTTTTTAGCTGTATGACTCGGGGCAAGTCACTTAGCCCCCATTTTCCAGCCTTTACCACTCTTTCTGCCTTGGAACCAATACACAATATTGATTCCAAGGTGGAAGGTGGGGGGTTTTTTTAGATAAAATAAATAAAAATTATTGATTAATTTTGTTTTTACATAACTGTCATTTCCAGATATAACTATAGCATCCTGTCTGGGACACTGGGTTGGATCTCCAGTGGGATGACTACTACTACTTCAGGGTAAATTGTTGTTATTTGTATAAATGGAGATTTTGTACTTTGCACTACATCCCTCAGAAGTCCCCAAGTATTTCCCAAAATTCCTTTTAATCACTCCACCACCTTCCATGGTCACATTTGTTTATAAGCTCTGTAACTCCTCCCTTTCACTCTCTTCTTTCTTAAGCAGACTGGTTGGTTTAGGTATCTTTTTACTTTAGTTATTATTAATAAACTTTTAAAATATAATAATGATTGAGTATTAATTTTAATCTTCACATATTATTATTATTCAGCCATGTCTGACTTGGTGATCCTACTTGGGTTATTCTTGACAAAGGTACCAGAGTTGTTTCTCTTTTCCATATCCAGCTCATTTTACAGATGAGGAAACTAAGGCATACAGGATTAAGTGACTTGTCCAAGGTCACAAGTAAGTGCCTGAAGCCAGATTTAAACTCAGGAAGATGAGTTTTCCTGGCTCCAGACCTGGATGTCTATTCACTATACCACTTTGCTGCCTTCAGGGTAAGTACTCTATGGTTAACCATATGGGTGTTTATTCTCCTGACACTGTAGCTCAGAGCCCCCATCGTGCTTCTTCTTCACAATCAGCCAGTACATTCAGTTCTTAGCAAATAGAATTACTCAAATGGCATACTTTGGTCCTGATTAATGTGAATAATAAGTCCCCTGAAGCAGTTTCACATATTTGAATTTTCACTATTCAAAGTTATAATTATAATTATTTAAAATATGGTCATTGGTTCCAGCCCAATGGAAATAGGGTGAATTCAAATAATGCAATAATTTAGGAATTCATTATTCACACTAATTGGGACTTATTTATAGTTACAAAACACCACCCACTCCAAATCCGGGGTTGTATTCTCCCCCAAAGTCTCTGAGAAAAAGAGTGGCACTAATAGAACCATAGTAATGAAGCATCTATAGAGGGAGTCAAAACAGCTCACAATTCCAGAAGTGCAAGACCTTAAGGTCTTTTCTTTCTCCGGAGATTACTCATGAAGTTTATTGCAGTGCTAGACAAATCACTCCACTGCTCCTTTGGGCTGGCTCATCCCAGGGCATGCATTTCAGCTATTTGGGTCAATCTATTGCTGGGCTGATTCGAACAAGTCACTCAGTTGCTTCAGATATTCTCTCCCCAGATGAGCCACTCTCCTGACCAGTGGTGTTAAACTCAATCCCAGCCATCTCTCTGTTTGCCAGTCCTGTCCTAGATGCAGCTAGAGGCTCACTCTTTGATTGGTCAGCTTTTGGCTCACCTGGGTGCCTCTCTAGCTTTTTTTGATGAAAGTTTGCCTATTCATTTCCACTGGAATGCTGTTACCTTCTTTCCACCAAGAAGTGAAAGCTTCCTCTCTGACTCCCCCAGAGACTTAGTTTTGAGGCTTAGCACCTATAGGCAAAGAAGTAGAATTCTAAGATCTGCTGGTCAACAGCCCTTCCTGTTTTCAGAGGGGACCCTACCTTTACTTAGGGTGATCAAACAATTCCACTTCCCATAGTCCTTTGGAGTCTTATGCAGTGATGCAGATAAGTGACTGAGGACAAAAGCAATCCATGCTTGATAATGATCCAAGTCATTATCTTTTCTTGTCTTTCCATAATCTAAAAACTCTTTCCCTTTACATTTTAGTGTCTCTGATTTTTCAACTTGTGATGGTGAGTTTTACTGAAGTCCTTTTGTCCCTCATTGCCTTCCAGGATGCCCTCTTAGGGAATAAATAATAGTCAAGCATGACAAAACCACATAGTGACCGCATCAAATTGTGCATTAATATTTCTGTTTTGCACATATATTTTTTAAATTTTATATTTATAAATATAAAACATTCCTGCTACATTTAGGAGAAAAATGATTCTTCGTCTCTTCTTTAAGACCAAGACTACGATTTCTGTTTCCTGTCTTAACATGTCAGAACTACCTATGTTTTTGTTGAGATTTTTCCACTCGGTTTTTAATTTGGGGGCTTTTACTCTCCTTCTCCCTTTGTGTTATTTTCTCCTTATCTAAACAGAAATAACTGGAGGAAAAGAAATACTTCCAATATTCTATATCTTGTCTCTTTTCAGCCCTAAACAATAAAATCTCTTATTAAAAAGATGGGGGAGGAGAAGGAGGAGAGTGAGAGAAGAAAGGTGATTTTTAATTTTATTGGGGAGACAGAATCATTGCCAGAGACTGCCTGTGGCTAAATGAGACCATCAAATCAAGAAGAGAGCAGTGAACCACATGCACAAATATGAAGCTAATATCTTTCTACTCTGAGGGAAGCTGACACTCAATTTCAGATGGGGGGTTGGTAGGCAGGGAAATTCTGAGTAGAGTTTGGAGAAATCACACCCATCTGCTTCAAGCCATTTGTAACCTCTCCTGCTCTCTGAAGTGAGAGCTTAAAAATGCAAATGAAATGGAGCCATTTAAAGAAAAATATACCCACTAACCTTGTTCTGGAAGGGGGGGGTAAGGGAGCCCATAGCTCAGAGGCCAATCTTATAGTCAATGTAAGAGTCTTGATAGTGGATTATTCTTCACTCTGATGGATAATAGTTCTGTGCTTTCCCCCATGTGTTTAGCAGTATTTAAATGAAAGAAAGATAACGTTGCCCTATTTAGAAGATTAATATTTTTCCCTAAAAAAAAAAAAGTCTTTTTCTGGCTGCCACTCCAGGAGAGGTAAAAAGATGCAGCTTGTGCTCATTTAAGGGACTTGCTGCTGAATCAGACTAAAAGAAAGAAACAACTTAAAATGTGTCCCAGAGCCCAGTGTAGAAAAAAAAGCCCTAAACTGCTAGGTAAACAGGAGACCTGGGTTCTAACTCTGACCTTGGAACTGGACGGTTGTGTGTCTTGGTGGGAATCAGTTTTACCTTCCGAGGTCTCTCAAGTCAAATGAGACGGTTGAGCTGGATCATTTCTAAGGTCCCTGCCAGTTCTAACGTTCTCTGATTCTTAATCCAGATGCCCGGCTTTTGGCTTTGTCCACCTCTAAATCATCCCCAATAAGAAAAGGCTATTGTTTTTGTTTGATTATTTGTTTGCTTGTTTTGGAACCCTTATTATTTGTCTAAAATCCATAAGTATGAAATCTAAATCAGAAGAGCAATGAAGGCTAGGCAATTGGAGTTAAGTGACCTGCCCAGGTTGACACAGTTAGGAAGTATCTTAGGCCAGATTTGAGCTCAGGTCCTCCAGATTCCAGGTCTGGCATTCTATCTACTGTGCTACCTACCTGCCCCTAAACAATACTATTGTAAAAGGTCCTTGGGACATAGATTTCCCCAAGCTTCTCTCAAATATAATTCTATTTGCTTCTAATGTAACTTAATAATTTCAACAAACACTTACTAAGTGCTTTATAAGGGCAAAGGCACTGAGGATACACAAAGATAAAACTGAACAGGATTAAGATCTCATGGAGCTAACAATCATAAATTATACATGCTTCCTAGAGAAATTTTCCCATAAAACAGAAGTGGATAACAGAATAGATTTAAAGTCAGAATTCCATGATACACTGTCTACAAACACACACACACACACACACACACACACACACACACACACACACACACACACATTACAGCAGAGAAACATAACCAGAGTAAAGGAAAGGGGCTGGGGCAGAATTTATCATGCTTTAGCTGAAAAAAAAAAAAAAAGCAAGGGTAGCAATTGTGACCTTATTCAAAGCTAAAACAAAAGTAAAAGAGACAAGGAAGTAAGTAACATGCTGATAAGAGAAACATAGACAATGAAGTAATATTAATATAAAAGGTATATGTACCAAATGGTACAGCAGTCACATTTTTAAAGGAAAAATTAAATGAGCTATAGAAAGAGACAGACAGTGATACTCATGGGGGACTTAAACTTTCTTCACTCAGAACTAGATAAATTTAAACAAAAAACAAATAAGAAAAAAGTTAAGGAGATTAATAGAATTTTTGAAAACTTAAATCTAATAGATCTCTGCAGAAAACTAAATGGGTATAGAAAGGAATATACCTTCTTTTCAGAAGTAAATTACACCTATGCAAAAATTGACTATGTATTGGGACATAAAAACCTCAAGACCAAATGCAGAAAAGCAGAAATAATTAATGCCTCCTTTTCCAATCATAATGCCATTGAAATTACTATCAATAAGGGGCCATGGAAAAACAAATTAAAATTAATTGGAAACTAAATAATCTAATTCTAAAGAATGGATGATTTAAAGAACAAATCAATAGAAACAATCAGTAATTTCATTAAAGAGAATGAAAATAATGAGACAACATATCAAAATTCATGAGATGTAGCCAAAGTAACATGTAGGGGGGAATTTATATTCTAAAAGCTTACATTTATAAAATAGAGAAAAAAGCAATTAAATAAATTATATATAATTTTTAAAAACCAGAAAAAGAATAAATTAAAAATCCTGAAAATCAAAGAAGAAATGAATTGAAAGTAAGAACTGATTTTTTTTCAGTCGACTTTGAACTAATAAATAAGCCTAGTTTTTTTGGTAGTTTGATAGGTATGGCGCTAAATAGATAAATTAATTTGGGTAGAATGGTCATTTTTATTATGTTATTATTATTATATAATAATATATAATAATAATGGCTATAAAATAAAATAGAGAGACCATTTGTTAATTTGGCTGAAAAAAGGAAGAAAATCAGATCATCAGTATCAGAAATGAAAAGAATTGGTGGGGAACTCCCCACCAATTAAGAGGAAATTGAGACAGTCATTGTGAGATATTTTGCTCAATTACATTCCAATAAATCTGACAATGATGAATATTTACAAAGATATAAATTGCCCAGATTAACAAAAGAGGAAAGAAAATACTTAACACCATCTCAGAAAAAGAAATTGAACAAGCAATTAATGAACTCTCTAAATAAAAATCCTCAGAGCCAGATGGATCACTAGTGAATTCTACCAAATATTTAAAGAAGAATCAATCTAAATATGGTATAAACTATTTGGAAAAAAATAGGCAAAAAAGGAATCCTACTAAAATCATTTTATTACACAAATATGGTGCTGATACCTAAGCCAGGAAGAGCAAAAACAGGGAAAGAAAATTATAGAACAATTTCCTTAATGAAAATACTCAAAAATTTTTAAATAAAAACTAGCAAAAAAGTACAGTAATATATCACAAGGATCATTCACTACTTACACCAGGAATGCAGCATTGGTTCAATATTAGGCAAACTATTAGCATAATTGGCTATAACAATAGTAAAACCAACAAAAATTACCTGGTTATCTTAATAGATGTAGGAAAAGTTTGGGGGAAAATTGCAACTTTCATTCCTATTAAAGACACTAGAGAACACAGGAATAAATGGAGCTTTCCTTAAAATGATAAGTAATATCTATCTAAAACCATCAGCAAGTATTATCTGTAATGGGGATAAACAAGAAACCTTCCCTTTAAGATCAGAAGTGAAATACTCATGAAATGCTTCCATGAAAGGAGGTATCTTCTCATTTCTCTTTTTTTCCCAAGTCATGTGTAATCTTTATAATTTTGCCACATTCATTTTTTTGGTAGCATGATTATTCTTGTCATTGATGTTGTCAAAATCCTTGTGTATATTTTTCTTGGCTCTGCTTAACTTCATTCTGAATCAGTTCATGCATATCCTCCTTTGCTTCTCTATATTTATCATATTCATCATTCCTTATAGCATAGTAACAGTCACACACCACAGTTAGTTTAGCCATTCCTCAATTATTGAGCATCTGCTTGTTTCCAGTTCTTTGCTATAAAAAAGTATAGCAATCTTGTTTTAAGACAGCTCCTATATATTCTCCATAACTATTCCCTGATAAAATGATCAGATTGATTCTATATCATCTAATAATAATCCTATTTATAGTTCATTGATTTTGTCCTATTGCTGCCTGATTCTTTGGAATGGAACTTAGAAACCACCTAATCTATAGGTTCAATAGCCCAGGCATCCCTTCCATCCTATGCCCTCTAGCTTTCTGCTTGAAATTTTCTCATGGTAGGGATCTCTAGGTAATTCATGAAGACAGATATTTCTTGCTCTTTGACTGGCATAAAGTTGTTGTTCGTAAGGTCTTCCTTATGGTGAACTAAAATTTGACTTCTTGCAGATTGCCATAGGATCAAATAAGTTTTGACTGAAAGCTTGAAAGTAGTTTAGAAGTCATTTAGTTTAACACATTCATTTCACAGATGAGGATATGGAGGCCGAGAGAGGCTGTGACTTGTCCTAAGTCACGTAGGCAGAAGGAGCAAAACTATGATTCCAATCCAGGTCCTCAAATTACAAATTGAGTCCTTTAGCTACTGCACCAATTGTCTCTCTGATGTTCCAACTCTGTCCTCTGGTGTGACACAGAACTACTCTCTTCCCTAATAACAAATATTTTAATATCACTATCATAGCTATTCTTGTTTTTTTCTTCTTTAAGCTAAATATCCAATGTTCTTCAATTAGGTTTTTTTTAATTTTTATTGATAGCTTTTGTTTTTTCTCACTGTTATATTCCAATAATCCTTCCTCCTTCCAACATTTATCAATCCTATTAGGAGTCAGCAAACTATAGGCCACCAGGACCAAATTATGACTACTATCCAATTTTGTACTGTCCATGATTTAAGAATTTTATTTCGTTTTAAATAAAACTGTGTTATATTTTAAAATACAAAAACCATTCTTAGCTTGAGGACTGTTACAAGAGAGAGGAAGCAATAAATTTGGCTGTCAAGGCAATTTGCTGATCCTTGACCTGTAAACAATGAATAGAAAAGAAATAAAGGAGGAAAATTGGTTTGGTAAAGATAACATATGTGCCAAATACAATATTATAGATTGTAGATTTGGAGGTAAAAGGGGCCGTGAGGTCATCAAGTCCAACCTTGTCATTTCATGACTGAGCCCCAGATAAATTAAGTGACTAATCTAAGGCTGTATAGGTTGTTTTCTAGAAAAATTAGCATTTGAACTGAAGTCCTTTGACTCCAAATCCAACAATCTTTATACTGCATCATATTCAGAATTCCATAACCATAGTCCCATATATCTGCAAAGAAAAGAGGGAAATGAATTCTCATACAAAATATTTTCTTTAGGGCCAACCTTATTTAATATAATTAGATTTCAATGTTTGGTCCCAAAGTTTTTGGCACATTTGGTGACTTTTGTAGCACACTAATATTCTGTGGCACACTTTTCAGAACCAGTGGACCAAGTGATCTCAGTTGTCCATTCTAGTTCTAAAAGCCCAGATATATGTCATCTACAAATTTAACAAAGTTTCCCTTCTGACTGACTTGAAATCATCTCAGTCACCTATTTTTTAACTCTCATCTTTCATCTTAGAATCAATACTGTGTATTGGTTCCAAGGCAGAAGAGCAATAAGGATTAAGTACAGGTTAAGTGGCCAGTCACTCAGCTAGGACATGTCTGAAGCCAGATTTGAACCCAGGACCACATCTCTGGGCCTGGATCTCAATTTACTGCACCACCTAGATGCCCCCATAGGCATCTATTAAAAACAAAAGTAAAAACTGATTAACAGAATGCCCTAATGAGAGAACAATAATATCAGAAAATTTCATGAGGTAAAAAGGATCACTTCTAGTTTAACCTATTCTTAAAAAAATAATTCCCACTGAAGTACATCCAAGTGATTGACTAGCCTTTAATTATAGACCTTTACAGAGGAGAACCCACTTCTTCTCAGAGTAGATCATTACACTTGTAGACACATCTAATTCCAAGTTAGTTCACAGGACTGATCAGGAAATATCCCCATCTGATTTGATGATTACAGTTTGAACCTTTTTTAAGCTCATGATTTGGAGCTACTCTCCCAACCCTCACTTTCATTAGTCATCTGGTCCCCAGAAAGCAACAGCTAACTTCTCCTCTCAGAGTTCTAGGGGATCCCGAGGGTGCTGAAGGAGAGGAGAAATGTCTTGTGTTCAAGAGCCCTCACTGGTGGATTCCTCATATTAATTATCAGTTGATATCAGTAAGCCACCTAGATGATTGGGCAGCTAGGTGAGACAGTGGATTGAGCTCTGGGCATGGAGTAAGAAAGACTCATCTTACTGAATTCAAAATATGTTCTCAGACACCTACTAACTGTGTGACCCTGGGCAAGTCATTCAACATAGCTTGCCTCAGTTTCCTCATCTATAAAATCTGTAAAATGTAGTGTACTGAAGCTACTTTTCTTCAATCTCTCTTTGGATCTCAATGCTGACACTGTCTCCAACCCCTGCTATACCAGGAGCATGGGTAGGACACCAGCGAGAAATCTAAATCCTCTCTCCTATCAAAGTTCACCAGCTTATCCTCTGCTCAAAGGGAATGAGAGGAAATGGAAAGTCTTTTCTTCTCTGAAGAGATTCTCTCTTAGGGGTTTGGCTAGAACTCTTCTATCCTGGCTTGCCATTGGAATTCAAAAATATCCATTCACTTACTGTTTTATAAAAAAAAAATTTCATCCAGGGGACTGTGCAGAACCAAGAAACTCACAGTTGTCTGGTGGTAGACGTTGACTTGTTCTTGTCCATGTAGCCTGAATAGACATTGTCATCCCTGAGCATTGACTCCTAGTTAGGGGAGAGATTTCCTGGTTATTCTACTACTAAAATTTAGTCTTCTTGAAAGGAATGGAAGACTTCTTAGGCAGCACAAGACTTTAGGATTGCCTCATGTATGATCCCAAGTTGAGATTGAGGGCTTCAGCTCCTAGAAAGAAAAACTAAGTTAATTTAAATTCAGTTAAGGCTACTGGCAAGAGAAAAGTACCTACTACTCATGAAATGGAAGGATTTATAAAGAAACTATAGTCACAATATGGGAAAGCTGAAGGGCTATAGAAAAGATTATTCCCCTTTTTTACTGTGCAGTGAGTTACAAGGTACAATGGAGTATAACAATATGTTTTCTTTTGAGGATGAGCCAAACTAGAGGTGGGATGAGTCTTGAAGAAGCTAAAACTCCATGGGAAACCTAGAGGCTCACCAGAATGTCACAAATGTTGTCCTGCAAGAAATCCCAAGTTCAGTTCTCTTCCAAAGAGAGTCCAAACCCTAAGATGTAGATGAATTAGAAGGAATCTAGGTTTCTGATGGAAAAATGGAACCAATGTGAAAGGGAAGAGAATTGTCACGATTATTTAGAGGCTACTATGAGTCCTTTACTTGTCATATATATATATATTTGTGGTCTCCTATAAGTCCTTTGCAATTTTTTTTCATTTTCTGGGAAATGAAATAAAGGTTGTCCTCTATCCAATATTCAGTCCTTATATGAGAGAATAAGATATTGTTATTCACATCTGTGGAAACCTAAAAACTGAAGCTAAATCTTAAATATTTTGTCCACATAATAAAAAGATAGCACTCAGTGGAAAAGATTCTGATGTTGGAAAATATTGAAGGTAAAAGGAAAATGGGGCCAGCAGAGGATGAGATGGATAAATAGTATCATGGCAGCAACAAACATGAATTTGAACAGACTTTGAGAGATAATGGAGGATGGAAGTGCCTAGTACGCTATAGTCCATGGGGTCACAAGGAGTTGGACATGGCTGAACAAGAATTTATGAGCTACACAAAACTCCAGACAAAAACGAAGCTGACATTTTAGAATAGCCTCCAAGATTAGACTCAGTCTGTTTGAGTATACTGCTTCCAGTATACCAGGACACAGTTTCCATTAAGAAGTTTTTCCATTAGGAAAACCATCCACATAATTGACCATATCAACAGTCTAACAAACAAAAATCACATGATTATCTCAATAGATGCTGAAAAAGCCTTTGACAAAATACAGCACCCATTCCTTTTGAAAACCCTGGAAAGTATAGGAATAGAAGGACCTTTCCTAAAAATAATAAACAGTATATACCTAAAACCATCAACAAGCATCATATGCAATGGGGATAAATTAGAAGCCTTTCCAATAAGATCAGGAGTGAAACAAGGATGCCCATTATCTCCTCTATTATTTAACATTGTACTAGAAACACTAGCTGTAACAATTAGAGAAGAAAAAGAAATTGAAGGTATCAAAATAGGCAAGGAGGAGACTAAGCTATCGCTCTTTGCAGATGATATGATGGTCTACTTAAAAAATCCTAGAGAATCAACTAAGAAGCTTATAGAAATAATCAACAACTTTAGCAAAGTTGCAGGATACAAAATAAATGCACATAAATCATAAGCATTTCTATATATTTCCAACACACCTCAGGAGCAAGAGGTAGAAAGAGAAACACCATTTAAAATCACCCCTAGACTATATAAAATACTTAGGAATCTATCTACCAAAACAAACAGAGGAATTATATGAAAATAACTACAAAACATTTTCCAAACAATTAAAACTAGATCTAAACAATTGGAAAAATATTGATTGCTCATGGGTAGGATGAGCTAACATAATAAAAATGACCATTCTACCCAAATTAATTTACCTATTTAGTGCCATACCTATCAAACTACCAAAAAACTTTTTTACTGAATTAGAAAAAACTATAACAAAGTTCATCTGGAATAAGAAAAGATCAAGAATATCAAGGGAAATAATGAAAAAAATGTGAAGGAAGGGGGCCTAGCAGTACCAGATATTAAACTGTACTATAAAGCAGTGGTCATCAAAACGATATGGTATTGGCTAAGAGACAGAAGGGAGGATCAGTGGAATAGACGGGGTAACTGCAAGACAGTGTATGATAAACCCAGAAAGCCCAACTTTTGAGACATGAATCCACTATTTGACAAAAACTGCTGGGAAATTTGGAAAACAATATGGGAAAGATTAGGTTTAGATCAACATCTCACACCCTACACCAAGATAAATTCAGAATGGGTGAATGACTTGAATATAAAGAGGGTAACTATAAATAAGGTAAATGGACACAGAATAGTTTACTTGTCATATCTCTGGGAAAGAAAAGATTTCAAAACCAAGCAAGAGTTAGATAAATTACAAAATGTAAAATAAATTATTTTGATTATATCAAACTAAAAAGCTTTTGTACAAACAAAAACAATGTAGCCAAAATCAGAAGGGAAACAACAAATTGGGAAAAAAATATTTATAACAAAAAACTCTGACAGGGGTCTAATTACTCAAATATACAAGGAGTTAAACCAATTGTATAAAAAAATCAAGCCATTCCCCAATTGATAAATGAGCAAGAGACATGAATAGGCAATTTTCAGATAAAGAAATCAAAACTATCAATAAGCACATGAAAAAGTGTTCTAAATCTCTAATAATTAGAGAAATGCAAATCAAAACAACTCTGAGGTATCACCTCACACCTAGCAGATTAGCTAAAATGAAAGAAGGGGAGAGTAATGAATGCTGGAGGGGATGTGGCAAAATTGGGACATTAATGCATTGCTGGTGGAGTTGTGAAATGATCCAACCATTCTGGCTGGCAATTTGGAGCTATGCCCAAAGGGCTATAAAAGACTGCCTGCCCTTTGATCCAGCCATACCATTGCTGGGTTTGTACCCCAAAGAGATCATAGATAAACAGATTTGTACGAAAATATTCATAGCTGCGCTTTTTGTAGTGGCAAAGAACTGGAAAAGGAGGGTATGTCCTTCAATTGGGAAATGGCTAAACAAACTGTGGTATATGCTGGTGATGGAATACTATTGTGCTCAAAGGAATAATAAACTGGAGGAATTCCACGTGAACTGGAAAGACCTCCAGGAACTGATGCAGAGTGAAAGGAGCAGAGCCAGAAGAACTTTGTACACAGAGACTGATATACTGTGGTAAAATAGAATGTAATGGGCTCCTGTACCAGCAGCAATGCAATGACACAAGACAGCTCTGAGGAATTTATGGTAAAGATGCTACCCACATTCAGAGGAAGGACTGCAGGAAAGGAAACATAGAAGATAAACAATTGCTTGAATGCAGGGGCTGAGGAGGACATGATTGGGGATGTGGACTCGAAACGACCATACCAATGCAACTAACAACAATATGGAAATAGGCCCTGAACAAGGACACATGTTACAACCAGTGGAAATACACATCAGCCATGGGGGGTGGGGGAGGACTCGGCAGGTGAAGGGGAAAGTAAGATCACGAATTATGTAACCATGTTAACTTTTCTAAAAAATAAATATTAATAAATGTTTTAAAAAAGAAGTTTTTCCTTTTAACAGAGATCTCTATCTAGACAAGGAGATATTAACCTTTTAATGTCATGGAACTCTTTGGAAGTCGGTTGAAACCTGCTCAGAATCATCTTTTATATACATAAAATAAAATACATGGGATGAAAATGGAAACCAATTATATAGAAATAAAACTATCAATTTTTTTAAAAAGCAAGTTTACAGACCTCAAGTTAAGAATTCTTGAGATAGATTAACACTGATTTATTAATCACTTATGGGTATGATCAACCAACTGCAAATCTACCTATTTGGGTTATTATCACGTCCATATTTCTCTATCATATCCATGAGAATATATGAGATACCTACTCAAATGCCTTGCTGAAATTAGGATATGTATTCATACATCAGCTCTATCAATGTAATATCAATGAATCCTTCAAATATCATTCATGTCAAAAAATCATTCAAATCATAAAAATGCTTCAAAAAATAATCAATGAATCCTTCAAAAAACTGTGTAGTGAGTTTAGTTTGGGATAAATTCTTACGGAAACTCATAGTGACTCTTAGGAAGCACTAAATTCTTTTCTAAGTACTCACAAGCCATCTGTTTAATAATCTGTTCTAAAACTTTGCCAGAGATTGATATCAAACTCACTGATCTATATTTCTTTTATTTTCTAGAATTCACACTTTTTCACTATTTGAAAAATCAGGACAACCATTATTATATCTGTCCAATCTTCTGACCTCACTTTTGTTCTTCCTGATTTCTCAAAGATTACCAATAGTTTTTCTCATTTCCTTCAGTACTTCAGTTTGTAATTATCTGGCCTTGGGCACTTCAAGTGATTAGATGTTTCTTACTATCAGAATCAGTCCTTGATCAGGAATCATATTATCAAAATTAGGCATGGCTGTAACCAGTGGAATAAATTGACCTAATGGAGTTGGACAGGTGATCAGAAAAAGTCCCAATAGTCATAGGAAATGGAAAGAAGTCTAGACAGTCAAACTGAAAGAGACCAGAAGATCCAGCAATGGAACACAATTGGTTTCATGATAGTTGTTTTGTTTTGTTGGGGAGTAAGGGAAGGATGTTCAAAGGAGCTGAGTTCCAAGTAAGTAAGCAGTCAAAGAGAGCCCTAGTATATCTGGCTGTAGAATGTAACCACATGGGGAGAGAGACTGGGGTTTAGGCAGGACTGCATTTCCTGAAAACTCAGGGAGGAAAATAAGATAATGCCTAAGTTTTTTGAATAACTGAGGTCTCAGGCTTGGGAGAATGAGACAAGGGTGAAGATTTTGGAACTGAGCTAAAGATAGGTGATTACTCATAAGGGATGAGTCAAGAACCCAAATTCCTCAGAGCCTGGGGTGAGGTTGACCCTAAAGGTAAAGATTCAACTTTGGTGGTAAGGATATAAGGTCTCTATGTCATGTCTCCCCTCTACCCCTTCATGCCATCCCTCCACCAAGAAATCCTTGCTACCTAAAACTGCATGTAGTACATTGTAGATACTTAATGTTGTTGAGAATAGAATTGGATTTTTAAAAAGCCAAACACGAAACAGTTGTTTAAATGTCTGTCAGAGAGCAATCATCGCTAGAACAGGTCAATAGAAAGGTAAGTGTGTCTAAACATATTACAATCTATTGCACTGGGCTAGTCAATTCATCTCTTAAAATCTCAGTGTCCTTATCTGTAAAGTAAGGGAAATGGACAGGACTTTTCTGTGGTTCTGGCTTTCCCATTCCACAACTCCCCTTAACTGTCTGATACTTGGAGCTCCCCACTAGTCAGTCATTCTGTGATCCATTCTCCACATGCCATACCCACTCCCCAATTTATACACACACGTAAAGCTTCCCATCATTCTTATCTAATTATTGAATCTTGTTTTCTGGATGAAATCAAACTAGTCTGTTAAATATCAGCAGACAGGCAACAAGCACACCAGTGTCATGTGAGGAACTAATTACAAATCTAGGTTATTAAGAAAAATAGAGCACATAATGAATCATGAAATGACTTGAATCAGGATGAATTTTAAATGTTGGCTATTCCTTCACACAATGAAGAAAGGCAAGGCCATATCCCCATCCCTCAAAAAATTAATATCTTCTCTTTTTTTAAAACCCTTGTACTTTGGTGTATTGTCTCATAGGTGGGAGAGTGGTAAGGGTGGGCAATGGGGGTCAAGTGACTTGCCCAGGATCACACAGCTGGGAAGTGGCTGAGGCCGGGTTTGAACCTAGGACCTCCTGTCTCTAGGCCTGACTCTCACTCCACTGAGCTACCCAGCTGCCCCTAATATCTTCTTTTTTAAACAAATTTTTGTTTCTAGAGCGTTCTTTCTCCTCTCTCTTTCTTAGAGGGGAGGATGGAATCTGGACATAGAGGAAAGCAGAAATGTACCTAAGACAGACTGATATTTACTCCTCTGCTAGAGTCCAGGGGACATATTTCCAATTGGATCACTCTTCTTTCTCCAGGGCAGTGAGAATATGTTTCCTCCACACAGTGGTCCAAACGCTTTCCTGTGCTTTACGCCTAGTGGTCTTTCACTGACCAGCATCCCTGCTAGAGGAAGGCAGTCTTAAGAGTGGGAGAATGGGGCGGGGGGGAGCAGCTAGGTAGCACAGTGGATAGAGTTAGGCCTGGAATTGGGAGGACCCAAGTTCAAATCTGACACTACCTAACTTTTAGTGACCCTAGGCAAGTCACTTAACTCCAATTGCCTAGTGCTTACTGTTCTTCTGCCTAAGAACCAATACTAATGCAAAAGAAGAAGGGTTTAAAAAAAAAGAATGGGAGAGAATGGAGTTCCAGGACAGCAGAGATTGAGGAAAGGGACAGAATTACCCCCTCTTTGGTCAAATTGTCTTTTAATGCTCTCACCCTTATTCCTCCCTCCCTCCAGCTGTTTTTGCTAGGATAAAAAAAAGTGCAACTATTCCTCAAGAGGAAAGATAAGATTCTCACAGAATCTCTCTGATCAGGAGACTTTCTTCAAGGCCAAGAATAGCAAGCAAGTCTGCTCTGTGACTTCCCCTGTGCCTCTACTGTGACTTACATCTACACTATTCTCCCTGCCTTGCTTGCTTATAACAAACAGGTCCTCCTTTAATCAATAAATCAACAAGTCTTAATCATGTACTTGTTAGGTAGCAGGCACTGGGCTGTGGGCTGGAGAAGCAAAGATAAAAATTAAGTAGTCCCAGACTTCAGAAAGCTTGCTTTCTATTTCCAATAGCTCACATTCTATCCTCTCCTGTCTCCTTTCTCTCCTTGTCCTAAAGAACCAGGGAAGTCTCCAATCTCCAGTCCACCAGATGATCTGAGCTTCACCAGGACATCTCTGTGGACTCCAGACAAAGCAAGTGTTTGGGAAAACAGTTTTTCCCTGGGAGCAGAAGGCCACCCTTTCAAATGGCCTCTGACCCTTCCAGAGCTTTGGAGCAAGTCTGGACAGTAAAAGGATTTGAATGAGATTGTGAAATTAGACTCTTTTTTTTTTCTGGGCGAGGGGAAGGGAAAAGGTGTACTTTTCAAACAATGAGTGCTGTCAGGCTTCCCCCAGGTTTGTGCCTGCTCCTTTCCCAACAATTCCAGGATCTGGCATCAGCAAAGCATGTTATTTCATGCCCCACTGAAGAGACAAAGAAGGGGAAATATTCCAACAGGCTTTCTAAAGGGTGAATGCTTTAGTATTTGGTGGTTTTTCCTTCTGTGCTTTCTCCTTTCTATTTGGTTTTGAGAAGAGTTCTTTTATTCAGTCATTTTCTTAGTTGTATCCACCTCTTTCTGACTCCACGTGGGGTTTTCTGGGCAAAGATACTGATATGGTCTGCCATTTCCTTCTCCAGATCATTTTACAAATGAGGAAAGTAAGAAAAGTGATGTTACATGACTTGCCCAGGGTCATAGAAATAGTAAATGTCTGAGGTTGGATTTGAATTCAAGTCTTCCTGATCTAGGCTTGGTTCCACCTAACTTTGTTACTTAGAAAAGGATACAAAACCAATGTATTCAAAATAAGAAGGGAAGCAACAAACTGGGGTGCAGGTGGGATTTTTATAATAAAAACCTCTGGCAAAGGTCTAATTTCTCAAATTTATAAGGAACTAAGTCAAATTTACAAGAAATCAAGCCATTCCCCAATTGACAAATGGCCAAGGGACATGAATAAGCAGTTTTCAGATGAAGAAATCAAAACTATCAATAATCACATGAAAAAGTGTTCCAAATCCCTCCTGATTAGAGAAATGCAAATTAAAACAACTCTGAGGTATCACCTTACACCTAGCAGACTGGCCAACACAGCAGCAAAAGAAAGTGATAAATGTTGGAGGGGATGTGGCAAAATTGGGACACTAATGCATTGCTGGTGGAGTTGTGAATCGATCCAACCATTCTGGAAGGCAATTTGGAATTACAGACAAAAGGCTTTAAAAGAATGCATACCCTTTGATCCAGCAATACTAATATTGTTTGTATCCTAAAGAGATAATCATGAAAAATATTTATACAAAAACATTCTTAGCCACCCTCTTTGCAGTGGCAAAAAATTGGAAAATGAGAGAGTATCCATAGACTGGGGGGAATATTTGAACAAACTGTGGTATCTGATGGTGATGGAATACTACTGTGCTATAAGGAATAATGAACTGAAGTATTTCTCTATGAACTGGAAAGATCTCCAAGAACTGACACAGAGTGAAATGAGCAGAACCAAGAGAACATTATACACAGAAAGTGAAACATTAAGAAACAATCCAATGTAATGAACTTTGCTACTACAAGACAATCCCGAGGGACTTATAAGAAAGAACCTCATCCACATCGAAAGAAAGAACTGTAGGAGTAGAAACACAGAAGAAAAACAATTGACTTATCATTTGTTTATATGGATATATGATTGGGGGTTTTGGTTTTAAAAGATTGCTCTAGGGGCAGCTGGGTAGCTCAGTGGAGTGAGAGTCAGGCCTAGAGACAGGAGGTCCTAGGTTCAAACCCGACCTCAGCCACTTCCCAGCTGTGTGACCCTGGGCAAGTCACTTGACCCCCATTGCCCACCCATACCAATCTTCCACCTATGAGACAATACACCGAAGTACAAGGGTTAAAAAAAAAAAGATTGCTCTATTGCAAAAATAAATAATATGAAAATAGGTATAAATTATAACATTTGTATAATTCAGTGAAAGTGCTTATTAGATCCAGGAGGTGGGAGGGAACTGGGGAGGGAAAGAAAATGAATCATATAAATATGTAAAATATTTTTTAAAGATATAGAAGTTCAACTTGGAAAAAATAAAAGAAAATTTAAAAGAAAATAAAGAAAATTGGCCCAGCAAAAAAAAGAAAAAAAGAAAAGAAAAGGGTACAAAGGAGCCACAAAAGAACTGGGTGATAGCATCACTCCATAAATAGGACACTGGAATCAGGAATATGTGAATTCAAATTTAGTATCTGACAGTTATTAGTTGTTGTGAACCTGCAAGTTATTTAACCTCTATGTGTCTCAAGATCCATCTGTGAAATGAAGTACATTTACTTGATGGCCTCCATCTCCAAATCTATGATGCAACAGTGCTTCAGGAACACCAATATGGTCCCAGAGGGCTTGGTTTCAAACACTAGCTCTGCTACTTAACAGTTGCCTCAGTTTTCCTCATCTATAAAATAACTTGATGGATTCTAAGGTTCCTTCAAGGGGAGGCAGCTAGATAGTAGAGTGAGTGAAGCCTTTTTGGAAAGATCTGAGTTCGAAATCTGAGAAAATATTAGCAGTGTGACTCCAGACAAGTCACTAAACTATATATATATATATTAGTTTCCTCAACTATAAAAGGAGGATAATAATAACACCTACCTCATAAGAGCCTTGTGAAAATAAAATGAGATGTTTGTAAAGTACTTAGCATGGTTTGGAGCACATAGGTGGTGCTATAGAAATATTTATTCTTCATTCCCCATCCTTTCTATGATCTGGATACCTAACACTTAGATGCTACCAAAAATGGAGAGATAAACCCAAGACAGAACAGAAACCATAGGTTCTTTAATAACTAGGGTGGCTCAGAAGATAGCATTCCATGCCAGGAGTCAGGAAGACACCTTCCTGAGTTCAAATCCAGCCTCAGACACTTACTGATTATGTGACCTTAAACAAGTCACTTTACCTTATTTGCCTTGATTTCCTCATCTGTAAAATGAATTGGAAAAAAGAAATAGGAAGCCACTTTAGTATCTTTTCCAAGAAAATCCCAAACAAAGCCATATAGAGTCAGACATGACTATAACAACAACAACAATTTAGAAATGAAAGGAGGCTTAGAGGTCATCTAGTTGACCATTGAGGTCAATGAGGAAAAAGAATCCTGGAGAGATTAATTATTTGAATAGTATCACACAGGGAGTTAATTAAGAGATAGGGCTGGGATTCAAAATCCAGTTCCTGGGGCTCTGAATCCAGCATTCTTTCTGTTCTTGTCTTTTTGGATCCAGGAAGGTCTATGTAGCCAAATAAACAGCAGAAATTTGACTTCAAGCTCTAACTTCAAATTCATCTCACTTTCTTCCTAATTGTCTGGCATAAAAAGTCAGCCCTGGCACAGCTGGTCTCCTCAATACATAGATCATGGACTCCAACCTGGACTGCATCCTAGTATTTGACAGAATTTATGTGGTTCACATATCTGAGGCATGTCTCCCTGCCTGGTGTTGATAAAGCTATTCCACCATTTCCCCTTTCTCTTCCCATCCCCTAGGAAACCCAGATCTTAGGAAAACCTAGAGAAAGATATCTTCTGTGCATGGCTAATATTCTACTATTCTCACACTTAAACCAGGGCCAATGTCAGATATCACAGAGGCATATACCAGACCTGGATATGATATTGTTTAATTTCAACTGAGAGGAAGAAAGATAAATGTCTATTCTTCACTAAAGATGGAACCAGAGAGAATGGATTTAAGCTATAATTGCAATGATTTGAATTTGGCTTTTAGAAGTATCACTGAAAGTAGTTTAAACACTGGGCCCTTGAATAATAAAAGCAGACTATGAAAGCTCTTTCTCTTCCTAAAAAGAAGGAAGGATTCTTATCTATTTAATGGTGTTGGCAATATCCCCTTATCCAGAGAGGACAATGGTATTTGACCCCTCATAGTTATTTGAGTTCTGATGTTTGTTACAAAAAGGCCAAAGCCTAAATAATATAGAGTTTTTGGAATTCACCATCATTTTAATCTGCTAAATCCTTAATAGAAGTCCTGGCAAAGTCACAAAAGGCAGAGATGGCATGGCCCAGAGGGCTAACACCTTTTAGCTACCAGCTTGCTGGGTGCTACCCTTCCACAGGAAGGGCACAAAGCCAGCTTCCAAGCTAACCCTTCTTCTCATCCTTTCAACCTGACCAATCATGGTATAGACTTTCATGCTAAATCAGGGCATTAGAAACCTAGACTGGCAAACAAAGCCCTCTGGGCCCAGCTGAATAGGTCTGCCAAATCCAGCTTCCAAAGTGATTTCACAGGGCGGGAATTTGGCTGAAGATTCAATATCTTCTCTCTCTCTCTCTCTCTCTCTCTCTCTCTCTCTCTCTCTCTCTCTCTCTCTCTCTCTCTCTCTCTCTC
>NC_058133.1:114506540-114555409 GCF_016433145.1 Gracilinanus agilis
GAAAAGAAAGAAGGAAGGAAGGAAAGAAGGAAGGAAGGAAGGAAGGAAGGAAGGAAGGAAGGAAGGAAGGAAGGAAGGAAGGAAGGAAAACACATCAAGGAAACATGTTATAAAGGTAAGGATCACAGTAGGACTTTAAAACTTCCTAAGTGTGGAAAACTAGGGAGAGCAGAAGTAAACATGAATGCAGAGACTTGTCAGAGCCAGAATGTGGGTAAATAAATGATAAGTATCTCTTTCCTTCTACATGCTGTGCTTAGTCTTCAGAATCTCTCATTCTGCAGGTTGGCATGGTTGCAGTACTCTCTTCCACTGGTTCAGCCCAGGAGCAAGGTCAGCCATATATCTCCACCTTAAGACCAGCCTTAAAGAACTGGAGGTCTTAAGAAAGGATGTTGTCCCATAGTTCCAAACTCCCAAATGTCTCCATCCCAAGTAATGGGGTATAAGATACCTGATCTTTTATTTGAGCCTCAAAGGGCTCTGGTCAATTTCCCCCGACTGGGGGCTGGGGACCGCTACCTTCCTTTCCCTTCCTCTACCTTCCTCTCTCCTTTCTCCCATCCATCCTTCCTTCTACCTTCCTCCCTTCACTGTCATAGCCTCTTCCTCATTTAGGTTTCCAAATAAACTACAAAGTAAAGGAATTTGATCTGTGATAAGGACCACAGAAACTCTTCAACCTAATGCCCCATTCTTTAGAGGAGAGTCAAAGCCAGAGGAAGTAACTAGCCCAAAATTCCATTCATCCAAAATTCCCTTCATCTCTAGATCCACAATTCTGTGAAAATAGCTTTGATTACCCCTCATTCTATTAAGCAAATACTCCAAGGCTGCTAATTAGAGGAAGCCTGGAAGAAAGGAGTTCCCTGGTTAATGCATCTCTTAAACTTGTTAAATATATAGATTTTTCAAGACTAGAAAAGCAAAGAGTAAGCTAATTAGCAATAGGGCTAGAGCTGGAAAGGGGTCTGCTGGCCCTCACTTCAGGGCTCTTTCCATTGCACCTCACTGCTTCCCTTGATAGAAGTCTGACCTAAGTGACTTTGAGCCTCTCTTCCAACCCTCCAGACCTAGGATGCTTGGGCTTTCCCACTACCCCTGAGGTTTGACAAAACTGTCCCATCCGACGGCCTTCAATCCTCTCCATGAGCAAGGCTTCTGATGCTTTCCTCCAAAGGTGGTTCACATTTGAATGTTATTTTTGCCCCATCACACAGAGGCCAAACAAGTTAGGACAGCAGTAAGAGCTGAATAAAGGGGAAGAAGCAAGGAGTGTTCCCAAAGGCGGGACCAGGGCTGGTAGAAAGGCTGCCCAGATAAGCCAGCATGTGCCTGCATGTCCGCAGAATTCCTTGTCTCTAGGGAGAGGCTCGGGCTTAGTCATAAATGCAGTTGGGCTTGCAGACAGCTTAGTCCAGGCTGATTTGCAACCTGGCATGCTAGGGCAGATACAAGGCCCTATTTATACAGGAAGGTTTGTCATTGGTAAAAGTAAAAGTCAAGCTGGGGGAAGGGATCCTTTTAGACAAGGTAATTGTCAGCACAAAGCCCAGGGACCAAGAGCCTAGCACAGAGCAGGCACTTCACAATGAGTGTTTTCTGAATTGAAGATGAATGGAACCAAAGCAAGAGCTCTGCCTAAGAGCCCCTTTTGTGCTCAGCACTGTACTAGAGGCTTTGGAAGACCACAAGGATAACAGATTTAGAGAAGGAATCCAAAAGTCTCTTTTGACACAGTAGAAACTGAGTGCCAGAAAGACTGAGTCATTTTCTCAAGGCTGCTAAATGGAAGAGCCAGACCTTGAACTGAAGTCCTCTGTCCCCAGATCCAATGGGTTTTCTTCCACTGGACTGAGCAAAAGCTAAGTACATCAAGACCCATGTCCTTGGGGGATATGTTCCAAGTCCTCCCATGGATGACTAAAACCTGGGATATAAGCAAAAAATAAATAAATAAGAAAATGTGTGTGTGTGTGTGTGTGTGTGTGTGTGTGTGTGTGTGTGTGTGCGCTCTCTCACCACTCCAGCTCCTTGCTCAATGCTTCAGGGTCTCCCATGCCTAAACACACACACACACACACACACACACACACACACGCACACACCTTTAAAAAAAAGAACCCTCGAAATGAAAGCAGAACTGATAAAAGGTGAAGAGACCACTTCAGAGGGCAGACGGGGCACAGAGAAAGGAGACCTTTACCCCACTCTGCCTCCTCACTCACTGACCATTATCTGTCTTCCATCTGTAAATGCTCAGACACTGGTATCTATCCTTAGCCTCCAAATGTCCTTGAACCTATGCCAGATCCCTCCCTCATCTGATGCCAGTCCCCTTCTTGGCTCATTCCTTCCCCTGAAATTCTCAGTTGACTGCTTGTAAGTGAAACCTTGGATAAGAACTGCAAAGGGTCTTAGCAACCATCTAGGCCGACCCCCTTTTTTTACATTTAAAGAACCTAAAAATCAGAGAGGTTGCAATTTCTCCAAGATCTCCAGATTGAACTCACAGCCAAGATTTGAACTCAAGTCCTCTGGTTTCAAATTCGACACTGTCTTTCTTCTCTCTTCTATCATGCTGCCTCTAATTAAAGAACATTCAAAGATAGCATGTATATAATAAGGGCATTCATTTTGTGGTATAGACTGTGACTGCTGGAAGAGGTCTGATGAGATCACTTTGGCCTGATGGAGGAAGGTTTCATGAAGGAGGTGGCCCTTGATAGACAGGTGGGATTGACACAAATGGAGAGGAGCCAGGTGGACGGAAGCAATCTAGGCAGACAAGAGAAACCTACAGGCCAAAATCAATTAACTTTGTAAAAAAAATTGAGTGAAGACACCACTTGGTATCAGGTTCTTCATATTGAAAGGAGCATTCTAAGAAATTAAACACTCTTTCTCTGCCCCTAGGAAGAACCAAAACAAATATAGACAGAAGTTATCTTAATTTTTAGCAGTAGTTTCTGTTGCCTCTATGGTCCAAAGTAACTTCAGAGAATCACTTGAACCTGAGCAAGTATATTTTAATTCATCTTCTGGCTCTTCTCTATCAGGTATAATATAGCATCAGTAAAAAGAAGCATCCCAGTGTAATGAAAAGACCACCAGACCTAGAATTTAAAGACATAGTTTTGAATTTGGGTGTTAACCAAAGGGTAAGTCACTTGACATCTCTGAATCTCAGTTTCCTCATCTGAAAAATGGAGATGAGAGGCAGAATGACATCATGGAGGAAGGACTAGCCTCAAAGCTATATGATCGTAGGAAAATCACTAGACCTCTCTGTGCCTCATGAAGCTCTCTTTAAGACTATAAGTTATAAGACAAATGTCAATTTCCATTAATAAAAGGAGTTTTCTCACCAGGAGTTCCTTACACCAGTGATGGGCAAACTACAGCCCCCTGGCCAGATGTGGTCCCCTGAAATGTTCTATCGGGCCACTCAATATTATTCCTAATCTGATGAATACAAGACGTAGGATACAATACAATGAAATTTCAAAAGAGTTGCCTTAGAAACAGGCTGACAGATGAGCATTTCCTTTCCTTTGGCCCCCTCTTTAAAAAGTTTGCCCATCACTGCCTTACACCAATGCAATCATAGGTCCCTCATTCTCCCCTTCCCAGCCACCCCACCAAAATAAAGAAATAAAGGCAGGTTGACTAGCAATTTTTGTACTACCCATCTACCTCAAGGGGTTATAGTGAAGAAAATATTTTGTAAACCTGAAAGTGTTACATAATTATGAGTTATTATCATTAACAGGTACAGAGCCCTAGTGTGGATAAGCAATTGATAATAAATTCAAAGTCTCTAAGGCAATTTCTGAGCCAAGGATAAAGGCAAAAGGCAAACCACCCTTTCCAATTCTATCAGCTTATATCCCAGTTGAAATACCACCAGGAATAATATTAGTATTGGGGTTACAAAGATTAAAAAGAGAAATAGTTCTTTCCCTTGAGGAGCTCACATTTTGTCAGGGAAGACAGCATATACACATAAGAGTTTAAGCAAAATAAACACAAGGTAATTTGAGCTGGGATGATGAAACAGAGAAGATACTAATAGTTAGGCGGGTCAGGAATGGCACAAAATCTGGTACTTTATTTAAATTTTGTATCCAAAGTCTGGAAAAATAAATTGGAGCCTAAGTTATAAAAGGGTTTAAATAGCTAGAGAGAAATTTCTATTTGATCTTAGAGGTTATAAAGAATGATTATGACTAGAGTATAGAAGAATGGCATAGTCAGACCTATGGTTTAGGAAAATCACTTAGCAGTTATGGAAGATGAGAGATGTGAGGTAGGAAAAACAGAGAAGAGGCTTTAGCAATAGTCCAGTAGAAAAGTGATGAGGAACTGAACGTGATTGTGCAGAGTATAAATAGAAAAGGTTGGATGCAAGAGATGAGGTGGTGGGATGACAAAAAGTCAGAAGTCTAGAGTTATGCTAAGGATGAATCCTAGGCATCTTAGAGATGTGATGGTGCCCTCTACAGAGACAGAAAAGTTAGGAAGTAGGGTAAGTTGAGTGGTTATTATTTGTTCTTTGTTTTTGAAGAGGACCATTAACATCACAGGGTGATGTCTTGACTTGTGCATGAATTGGATTGAAGTGAGACAGAGTTGCACAAAGTCATCAGCCTCACTTTCTCTTCTTGCCCAGAGGCAAGACAAAAGGCAGAATGACTCGTGATGGCCCAGGGCATGGTGGCTGACCTTGGTGTCTTCTGTGTCTGACCACACCTGCTTTAGCCCTCTTCATGGCCATTGAAACTGCCATGATGGTGTACTGGAGTGTGGTTGTGAGGTAGAGAGTAAAGATAATGAATTCTGTTCAGGAATGTTGAGTTTAAGATGTTCTGAGGACATTCAAAGAATAAGATTTCCTGTTTTCCTTCAGCAAATAAATCCAAGATGATCCTAAGTCTTTACACATATTTAACTCTTTCCTTTTGTAGTACAGACCTCTTCACCTCAATGGGTCACTGTCAGAAAAAAGGGAGGTAGTAGGGGAAAGGGGGGAGCAGGGAAACCAACTTTGAGGGGTTGAGCAATTTATTCAAAGTCCCATAGTGGTAGGAAAGGAAGCATCCTTTGCAGTATCTCTCCTGCCCCCTTCTGCCCCAACCCAAACTAATGAGTAATAGTGAAACCCATGAAAACTTTGAATTAATCCACACAAATTCCTCCCTCATCTATGTCAGTGAGGTAGGTAAGTGTGGTTTTTGTATTGTTTAGCTTTGGAATAGTCATCTCCCTTAGATGTGTTACTCAAGCCAGCTAATCTAAGGTTAGAATTTCAAAGCCCTGGCTTCTGCCCACATCCCCTATCCCTGCTGCATCAGCCTCACCCTCCACCCCCACTCCCCTGGCACTGTTTTCTAATTACTGTGCTCTGCTCTCTTCTGGCAAAGAAGTTCAATATCTTGGCATTTCCCAGGATCCTTGGGGTTAAAAGGATGTCTACAAGTTACCCTGTCTAGGCCCTTGCCTCTAAGCAATGTCTTATCTCACCAGTTCTAGACAGTTACATTAGTTTCCAGGAACACTAAGGAGAATATTTCCTATCTTCTTTCATCAACATGATCTAGATCTTTCTAAGTCCTTTCCTATGTCTGAACAAAGGCCCTTTGTTGGCTAAGGCCTCCCAATCTCGGGAGTCAATGACCTATGCCAGGGGAAAGCACCCTGAGTTTGGGAGGTTATTCATTCAAAATCATGCTTTGAATGAATAAGCCAATTTACTACCCATTACTCCTCCTCACATGGTCTATGGTTCAGACAAACTTCCCTAATCACTGTTCTTCATACCCATTCCATATCCTTCTTCAATATGTTTTTACAGATTGTCTTCCTGGGCCTGGAGTGTTCTCTCTTCTCGTCTCTTTCTCTTTGAAATTCTAGTTTTCTTGAAAGCTCACTTCAATTCTCACTTTTTACATCTGGCCTTTTCTGATCTTTCTGAAGCTTTCTAGATTTCTCTCCCAAGTTATTAAGTTATTATACATTAAATATGTATTGATATTACATATATAAATACTTCCATTTTCTCCCTCTTTTCTTTTTCTCCCTCTCCTCCTCTCTCTCTGTCTCTCCCTCTCCCAGCCTCCTCTCCCTTTCTCTCTCTCTCTGTCTGCTCTTTTTCCCCACAGAATGTAAGCTTTTTGAGAGTAAAAACTATCTCATTTTTTTCTTTGTATCATCAATACCTAGCAAATAGAAGAAGCTTGAATGCGTATTGGTTGATAGATTGATTAAACAACCTCTAACCAAACATTGTTTCAAACCCAAGTCTCTCCTGGACAGAGGTCCTCTAAGGAGAGAGAAGATCCATTACCTATACCAAGGGTTCTTAATCATTTTTGTGTCATGGGCCCCTTTGACAGCATGGTATAACCTGGGGAATAATGATTTGAAGTAACTGAAGGAAATAATTAATTTAAGTTAGAAGTTACCAAAAACAGATTTTTATTTTTCCCCATCCACATTCATACTCTACCACCACCTTGAAATCTTTCTACTCTTAAAGGCTATGGCTTCCAGACTAAAAACCCTTGGTTTATACCTAGACCTACACACTCATAAGAAGTCTTGAAAGAATCTTAAAATGATTTAATCAGTTTCCCCTTATATAATACATAATAATAATATATAAGAGAATGTCCATGACTCCATGGTAATGGTAGATCAGAGATTTGAACCTAGGTCTTTTATCTCTATTAAGAAATCTCCCTCAGTGTATAAAATTTTAGGGTGGCTACTAAAAATAAAGCTCATTGACAGACCCTTTCTTGAGTATCATTTTATTATGTTAATCATTTCTTCACATATTAGAGACAGTTGGGTGGCACAAAGCACTAAACTGAGACTTAGTTCACATTAGGCTTCAGACAAGTATTAGCTGTATAGCACCAGCTCTGCCAGTCTGAGAGAGAGAGAGAGCCTATTTAAAAATTTTCAGTGTGAGCATTAATGAGCAACAAAAAAAAAATCTACAGATCATATTTTGATTTATTGTTTTATTGCTTGTCCAGGCTTAAGAAAACAATGCAAGAAATCTTAATAATATAGATTAAAATTTAAATTATACCATACATTGATTTTTTTTTGAAAAATTGTTAAATATTTACCAGGAAACCTCTGTGTGTTATGGATTCCTGAAGCAGTCTGATGAAGCCCATGGATCCTTCCTCAAAATAATGTTTTAAAATGCATAAATCAAATATATAGATTACAAAGGAAACCAATTATACTAAATACAACTAGGTCCAAATTAGGGAAAATAATGAATCTCCTGAAGTGGGTACATATATTTGAAGTTACACTATTTCAGGTCACAGTTACATAAAATATGGTCATTGGTTCCAGTCCAATGGAAATATGCAGTACACATTCAAATCATTCAGCTACTTCACAGGATTAAGTATTTGCATTAATCAAGACCTAGTTGTATAGTTATTACAATTTTTTTAAAAATTGTGGATCTCAGGTTAAGAACCTCTGCATTAAAGGAAGGACACAAGAAAACAGATTTAAATTATAGCAAGAACCATTCAGGATAGACATTAGACAATCCTTCTTGATCCTGCAAAGTGAGATAAATGAATTTTTTTTAAAGAATTTATGGAATCTACTTTACAGAAGCAAACTATTGCTGCTAGAGAGTAACTGATTTAGAATTGGAAAAAATCTTCTAGGTCATAGAGCAATAATATCACAGTATCACGGATTTAGAGCTGGAAGGGACTTTAGAGCTTATCTAGTTCAACCCCTTATTTTACAGATATGGAAACTGAGACTAAGAGACATTAAATAACTTGAGTCAGTCACATAGGAAGTAAGTGGCAGAAGCAAGATGTGAAAGAAAGTATTATAATCCCAATTCCATTACCTCTCAACTACACTAGAGTGCCTTAATCTTAATTGATTTTTTTCTTCAAGAAAGTGAAAAAAATTCTGAAATGGTTTAGACACCAGCCTTCTCTGAGACATGGAAATGGACCAAAAGGGTCACTTTTTACCTTGTGGCTCATCTAGCTCCTGAGTCCTCTTTTCTGTTGGAGGAAAAAAAAGTATTGCAACTAGCATCACTGCCCTTTTCTCTAATGGGTGACAAATTATTTGAGGGGCTTTGGTTAAAAACTAACTCTACCCCTATAGTTAAATCCAATTATACCATAATTACAGGGAAGTCTGCACACATCAGAGCTCTAGTTGGAAGAGAACAGGAACACTGCTGCTCTTCAAAACACTGGCCAGAGGTAAACCTATAATTTCACCTACTGTCTTGGTGGAAATTTCATGGGAAAGAAGACAGATAGCCCTTGATTTTCCAACTAAGGCAAAATATGTGCATATGTCTTACTGCAAAATATGCAGTCTGGTAGACAGGGATATCCTCTCCCTTCTTCCACCCTGAGCCAGTCACAAAAATAAGGAAAGAATCACATTTTAAGGACCCAAATAAGATAAGGCTTTGACTGAGAAATTTGATATCCACTATCTTTTCATTATATATCCCTTTTTTTTGGTAATACAGTAGCATCAATTTAATCTATGATACCCTAGGAAAAAATTTTAGGAAGTCACCCTCTATTCCTTTTACTTTTGCAAAATATCTTGTCTTTTCATGTTTTCTACCCCTCATTTTCTTAAGCAGGAAACTTCAAGGAGGGAAAAAAGAGGGGAGGGTATATTTGAAGAAGCCAGTATTGGTACATTGATACCTCACTAGATTAAAAAATGCATAAACAAAAGATGGAAACTAGGGCAAGTAATAAAAGATAAGTAGAAAAGCATACAATAGTCCAATAAGAATCATGGCAGGAGTACTAAAATTTGAGATGAATTGAAGTATATGGGATTATTAATTTAGAGGTGAAAAGGACCTTAGAGACCACAAAGTTCATTCCCCTAATTTTTATAGATGAAGAAGATGAGATAGAGACTAAGTGATTTACCCAAGGAAACATAGCCAGTCAGTTTGTTGACAAGTCATTTTTCAGTTTTGTCCAACTCTTCATAACCCATTTGGGGTTTTCTTGGCAGAAAAATTGGAGTTTTTTTTTGCCATTTCCTTCTCCAGATCATTTTACAGAAGAAGAAACTGAAAGAAATGGGTTTAAGTGACTTGCCCAGGGTCACATAGCTAGTTTCTGAGACCAGATTTTACTTCAGGAAGAGGAATAAGTTTCTGAGACAGAATTTAAACATAGTTCTTCCTGAATCCAAACCCTCTTCCTGCTATTCCAGTTGCAACAAGGAAATCTAGGGATAGCAAAAAGAGACTGTTCAAAGTTTCTATAAGGAAAGGAGGATACTCTAAGAGGAGATAATGCTGCCATTCCACATGGATGGGATATTAATAATGGGAAATGGGGAGAAGACATTCCTTCTTAACTCTAGAAATAAGAGTTAAAAATAAGAGCTTTTTTTTTCCTCTGAAGGAAAATGACCTTTGGATTTGAAAGAGCAAAAGAGAAAATAATTCATGGGGAATTAATATTAAAGATAAGTAGAAAATTAATGACAAAGAACCTGGTTATCCTAGAAACATTTAAGTCACTCACCCTAGATGCTGAAAGCACTGGCAGGTGTGATTGTTTATACACTGTCAGTGGTCTTTGAAAGACTGAGGAGAATGGGAGAGCTTCCACATAACTGGAAAAGAGCAAATGCTACTTTGGTTTTTAAAAAAGGGAAAAGAACAGAACTTGCAAATCAAAGACAAATGAACCTGACTTTGACTCTTGAGAAAATTATGGAATATATTCTTAATGGGATGGTTAGTAAATATCTAGATAAGGAGGAAGTGGTGAATGAATAAATGAATTTTATTATGTATTTGCACTGTTAAATTTAAAATGTGTTCAATGCTAGGAATAAAAGTACAAGAGCAAAGACAGTGCCTTGACCTGAAGGAACGTACATACTGGTAGAAGGAGTCCATATACAAGGGGGAATGGTAGCCTAGAGGGTTCACTTTAGTTCAAGTAATTATAGGGAAGGTGATTGAAACCATGCAACCTTACTCTCAGAAGCAATAACAGAATTAATGTGATCACAGTTCCAAAGATGGAGAAAGAGAAGGGTAAATATACATGCTTAGTGTCAAAGAGACTAGAGAAAAAATGGTTGAAAAGTGGAAAGTGAAATGAATCATGGTGAGGAGCTTGCCCCAAATAGTGGAACCTGGTGGGAAAATTACCTATCAGGACAACAAGCTCTCAAAGAAGTAGTTCCAGAGAAGAAAGGATTAAAACCTTAAGATACCAATTCTTGTATGGGTGACAGTTGGTTAAAGGACAACCCCAAGGGAGTTATCTCCTTACTAAGAGTTATTTTTAAAAGTTAGCAAGACTTTATCAAGAGCAGACCATGCCCAGTCCAATATCATTTTCTCTTTTTTCACAGTATTAGTGGAATAACTTCCCTTGGGCTTGAGTGTTTTCTCTCTCTCTCTCTGTCTCTCTGTCTCTCTCTGTCTCTCTCTGTCTCTCTGTCTCTCTGTCTCTCTCTGTCTCTCTCTCTCTCTCTCTCTCTCTCTCTCTCTCTCTCTCTCTCTTTCTCTCTCTCCATTCTCTCTTCCTTTCTCTCCCTCTCTCCACTTACACAGAAATAACCTTTAAGTATACAGAGAAAGCATTCCAGGCAAACCTGTGAAAGCTTGAAGTGGGCTTGCTTCAGAGCATTTGTGATTATCTTGCCCTCTCCCAAACCCTACCCCCATTTCAGAGCACCAGAAGATATCCTCTAATTGCTTCCTGCCAGCAATGATGACTTAGAGATTATGACTGTGTTGATGAAAACTCTTTTAACTGGGAACTAGTTATGGTTATACTAAAAGGATAACTCTATTCCTAAGATCTATCTTCTCTGATGGCTTTTGATTAAGGGCTATTGTTAGGATTTAGGGGGAGAGAAAGAACTGCCCTATTTCTTACTAACTATCCCCTGGTTGCCATTTGTTGTCTCTGTTTCTTTGTCTTCATTCTTTCTCATTTGTGACTGAATAAATATTCTGAGATAGGAGCTCTCAGGTGACCAGTGAGACTGGGAGATCCATCAAGACCACTGGAGATTCCACTGGATACTGGAGACAGTAATAGAGACAATAAAATACAAAAGAGAGTGACCTGCTTGAACAGCATAGAAGTATGTTGCCCCATCAATGGAGACACTATTCCCTGCTAAAAAAACCAATGCAGCAGAACAAGAAAGAGCCTCATCCATTGGGGATGTCATTCACCAAAAATGAACCTGGTGGGGAATCTACTAAGGGAAAAAAAGGACTCAGTGCCTAGAGAATAGACAAGACTATTGAACTGGACAGCCTCTTAGAATTTTTTTTTTGAAAAAAAAACATAAAGTAGACTAAGCACTGGTTTAATGTCAATAAGGAAGGAAGATATTACAGGAGCATCCCAGGGGTCTATGCTTTACTCTTTCCTGTTTAATATTTTTATAGGTAGCTTGGATAAAGCCATAAAGGGCAAGTTTTTCAAACTGCCAAGTGACAGAATTTTCAAATCTGTGACATATTTTGAATGGCAGAGTCAGGATTCAAACCTATTCTGACAGACCAAAATACTTGGCCACATCTAATAAGATAAAATGTAAATAAGCACAGTCTCCCAATTGAGTTCTTTTACAAGATATAAAATGAATAACTTTGATTATATTAAATTTAAAAGTTTTGCACCAAAAAAAAAAAACAATGCAACCAAGATTAGAAGGGAAAAACAAACTGGGGGAAAATGTTATAACAATTTTCTTTGATAAGGGTCTCATTTCTCAAAAATATAAAGAACTAAGTCAAATTTATAAGAATACAAGTCAATTCCTATTTGACAAATGGTCAAAGTATATGAATAGGCAGTTTTCAGATGAAAAAACCAAAGCTATCAATAATGATATGAAAAAATGTTCTAAATCACCCCTGATTAGAGAAATGCAAATTAAAACAACTCTTGGGTTCCACCTCTTACCTATCAGATTGGCCAATTTGACAGTAAAGGAAAGTAATAAATGTTGGAGGGAATATGGCAAAATTGGAATATCAATGCATTGCTAGTGGCATTGTGAACTCATCCAACCAAACTGAAGGACAAATTAGAATGATGCCAAAAGGCCTATAAAACAATCCCTTTGATCCAGTAATTCTACTAGTAGGTCTTTATCCCAAAGAGATCAAAAAAAAATGAAAAAGGACCTGCTTGTACAAAAATATTCATAGCTAGGGGGCAGCTGGGTAGCTCAGTGGATTGAGAGCCAGGCCTAGAGACGGGAGGTCCTAGGTTCAAATCTGGCCTCAGACACTTCCCAGCTGTGTGACCCTGGGCAAGTCGACCCCCCCCATTGCCTACCCTTACCACTCTTCCACCAAGGAACTAATACACAGAAGTTAAGGGTTTAAAAATATAAAAAAAAAACAAAACAAAAAAAAATATTCATAGCTACTCTTTTTTGTCATGGCAAAGAATTGGAAACTAAAGGGATGCCCATCAATTGGGGAATGGTTGAACAATCTGTGGTATATGATGGTCATGGAATACTATTGTGCTGTAAGGAATGATGAACAAGATGATTTCAGAAAGAGCTGGAAAGATTTACATGCAGATTTAGATGCAGAGCGAAATAAGCAGAACCAAGAGAACATTGTACAGAGTAGCAACAATACTATAGAATGATAAAATATGATCAACTTAGCCACTATCAGCAATACAACGATCCAAGACAATTCTGAAGGGCTTATGAAAAAGAAGGCTATCCATCTCCTGAGAAAGAACTATTGGAGTAGGAATGCAGATGAAAGCATACAATTTTTCACTTGTTTATTTGGTATATGTTTTGGAGTTCGGGTTTTATAAGATTATTCACTTATAAAAATGAACAATATGGAAATATGTTTTGCATGATAATACATGTATAATCCAGATTGAATTGCTTGCCAGCTCTGGGAGGGAGGAGGGAAGGAGGGAAGGAGATAATTTGGATCATACAGCTTCAAAAAACTTACGTGAAAATTGGTAAAAATAATTATAAATTAATAAAATTCACAAATAAAAGATGTAGAGGTGCTCATAACTAGATAACAGCTAATTTGAAAAAGCCTTAGAATAGAGCAGCTAGGTGGTTCCTAGCTAGGTTGCCTAGTGTATGTCACTCTAGGCAAGTTATTTAACCCTCATTGCCTAGCCCTTAGACTCTTCTGCTCTGGAACCAATACACAATACTGATTCTAAGACAGAAGGTAAGAGTTTAAAAAGAAAAGAAAAAGAGTTAGGTTTTCATGAGATAATATGTGTAAAACATCAGCACAGATGCGTGGGACATAAGAAGGATTTTAAAAATTCTGGTTCCCTTCTCCCCTTTAGTTGACTGAAAGCTGGATATGAACCAACAGTAGAATACAAAAGGAAAAGAAAGCTAGAGTCATCTTAGGCTACATCAAAAGAGACATAGTATCTAGGACCAGGAAACCAAGAGACTCTATTGTATTCTACCTGGTAAGAAAACATTGAATTGATGAGAGTTTGAACTGAGGCAGTAACTATTGTTGTCATGTTTGTCCTTTGTTTTCTTTGTGATTTTTTTGTTCTTTGTTTTTGAAGAAGACAAATGACGTCACAGGGTGATGTCTTGACTTGTGCATGAATTGGATTTTAGTGAGGCAGAGTTGCACAAAGTCATTTTTTCTTCCAGATTCATTGAAGTCCAATGGCAAGACAAAAGTCAGAATAGCAGGTTATAGCCAATGGCTGATCTAGGCATCTGTGTTGCCTGAACAAGCTTCATGCCTTCCACAGTGCCCTTTTCAGTTGCTTTCATGGCCATTGGAACAAATTGTTCTCCCTCCACTCCTTCCACTAGAGGAAGCCTTCACATGCTTGGAGATGATGGCAATGTGAGTAGAGAGGAGATATACTGTGTATTCACACATTGTGACGAGAGAAACAAAAGATTTGGAAATGCATTGGAAATATGAGGTGAATGAGATTGAGGAATCCAGAAAGATGGAGAATTTTAGTGGTCTTGATAGAAATAAAGAAGTTGGGGAAAGGCGAGGGTTGTAAGGAGGTCAACAATGAATTCTGTTTTAGAAATGATGGTTGTGTAATGCCTTTAGAGTATTAGAACTCGGGAAAAAGATTAGGGAGTAATCTGAACACAATCTGCATAGTGATAATAATTTAACTCAATGGAGCTAATGAGTTCACCAAGTGAAATAATATAGAATGAAAAAGAAAAAGAGGCCAGAACAGAATATTGGGTGACACACATGATTAGTGGCCATGTCTTCAATGAAAATCCAGCAAATGAAACTAAGAAGTCAAACAGGCAAGAGGAGAACTAGGAAGGAACAATGTCATGAAAACCAGAGAGGAAAGAATGTTCACTCAGAAGGTTGAGGTGATCAGTAGTGTCAAGATTTTGGAGAAATCAAGAAGGAAGAGAATTTAGAAAAGGTCATTAGCACATGTAAAATCCAGTAGAATTGCTCCTTGGGTATGGGATGGGGATGGGAGGAGGGGAAGGAAAGAACATGAATCATGTAATCATGGAAAAAATAAACTTAATTAATTAATTAATTAAAGTTTGCCAGTTAAAAAAAGAAAACATCATTAGGTGGGTGATTAAGACATCGTTGATAATTTTGGGGAGAATAGGTTTAGTTAAATGATATGGTTATAAGTGAGATTGGAGTATGTTAAGAAGAGAGAGGGAAGATGTGGAAGTGTAGATTGCTTTCCTAAAGAATTTAGTTATGCACGAAAATAAAATCAAAATGGGTACATGATCTTGAAATAACGGGTAACTACATAAATGAATTAGTGAAACACAGAATAGTTTACCAGTCAGACCTATGGATATGGGAATAATTTATAACCAAACAATGCATAGAGAACATTGTGAGAAGTAAAAAGGATAATTTTGATTACATTACCAGTGTTGATGGATCAATGAACAGGTGCAACAGTTTTGAAGGGCAATTTGGAACCATGACCAAAGGACCATTAAACTGTGTATCCTTTGACCCAGACTACTAGGTCTGTATCCCAAAAAGATTATAGATAAAGGAAAGGACCCAACATGTACAAAATATTTATAGCAGTTTTTATATGTGGTGGCAAAAAAGTAGAAACTGAAGGAATGTCCATCAATTGGGATATGGCTGAACAAGTTGTGGCATATGGTTATAATGGAATACTATTGTGCCATAAGAGATAACAAATGGGATGATTTCAGAAAAACCTGGTAAAACTTGACTGAACTTATGCAAAGTGAAGTGAGCAGAACCAGAAGAACATTGTATACCATAACAGAAATATCGTGTGATCAACTGGGAAGAAATAAACTATTAGCAAAGTAAAGGATCCAAGACAACCCCAAGGAACTCATGATGAAAAATGTTAGCCACAACCACAGAAGGAACTGACAATCTGAATGCCTATCAAACCATACCACTTATTGCCTTATTACCCTCATGAGTTTATTCTTACATGTGCGATATAGTTCTTCTTTCAAAATTTGAGGAATCTGGAAATTTACATTGCATGACAACACTGGAATAACCTATCTATGTCATATTATTTACCATCTAGGAAGGAGGGAAGGAAGGGAAAGAGGAAGAAAATTTGGATTGTAGAAGATTAGAAAGAAATCCTTTGAAAAATTGTTTCTATATATAATTTTAAAATAAAAAGAATTGAAAGTTTAAAAAAAGAGTTTAGCCATGAAAGAGAAGAGACATATAAGGCTGGTGAGTATGGTTAGATCAAGTGAGGTTTATTAAGGAGAGGATATATGGATTCATTTTAGGCAGCCAAGAAGACACCAGTAGAGAGGGAAAGATTGAAGATCAGTGAGAAACTGGAGATGATTGTGGGATCAATCTGTTGGAGAAGACAAGAAATGTGATCAAGAGTGCATGTTGTAGAGTTGGCCTGGACAAGAAGGGCCACCTCTCCATTTGATAGAGTAGTGAAGAAGAAATGGTGGGGGAATATACCTCAGTGATGTGAAATGAGAAAAAGGGAGAAGAGGAAACTCAGCAAATGGACTCAATATTTTTTCAGTGAAGTATGAAGCAAGGTCCTTACCTCAGAGGATGGGAGAAGGGGTGGGTTCCCTGCAGGCTCAAGGAGAGGTGAGAACAATCCAGAGTGAGATAACAATTCAACTATTAAGTAATAGAATGATTACTTTGCTTCATTGAGGATTCTGTTGGGATTATATAATACACATTTGTAATGGGCTCAATAAGCACAGTTCCCTGAATTTCTACAGTCCAATTCAGCATTTCTTGAATAAGAGAAAAGGAGGATGGTAAGAATACTCCAGCCTAAAAGCGAGTGAACTAGACTAGATGATCTCTGTAATTCTTTTCCGTTCAAAACCTATGATCTAATTATCATTTGCTGAATGTATTTTTTTAATTGACCATGATCCACTATGGCTTTTTCTTGCCTTTATATCCTCAGCATGTAGCACAGTGCCTGGTACATAGTAGGCATTTAATAAATACGTATTCTTCAAATGATTGACTTTCTAGCTGTTCTTGTCCATTTTTCAGAGATTCTATTTTGAAAGAAACTGCTTGGTGACCAAGGGAAAAAACATGGGTCCATTACAGTGTTGACAGGGAAATAGAAAACTCCCCAACACATACTCCATTTGACCCTTACAATATCAGATGACCACTTACCAGAGATATTCTAATAACAACAATGATAATGATGAAGATAGCTAGCATTTATTAAATATCTACTGTGTGCCAGGCATTGTGCTAAATGCTTTAGAAATATTATTTAATTTTATCTCCACAACAACTCTATGAAGGAATTAGGTGCTGTTATGATCCCTATTTTACATTTGAAGAAACTGAGACAAACAGAGGATAAGTGACTTGCCCAAGATCACATAGCCACTAAGTACCTGGGGCCAAATATGAACTCAGGTCTTCCAAATTCCAGGCCACTGGTCAGGATTTGTCCTTCAGGGAAGGTTTAGAATAGAAGGCCTCTGAGGTCCCTTCCAGTTCCACTGAGTTACTGTGATTCAATGTCTGTGAAAATAAATATAACCAAAAGGTAGAAGAGACCTGCTTGGTTCTGATATTCAAGAACTGCATGAGTGATATATGACTGCAGGTCATGATATGCCCTAGATTATTCTGGACCAGCTCCAATTTCAGGAAGAAAATGTGTACATCTAAAGAGGTTTTTAAAAAGCTATTAAATATGACCACATATGCCAATTTGGGCTGGGAAAATCTGGTCAATGTATGTATATCTAACACTGGGTGTGTTTGCTGCCTAGTGTTTTCTTGGATCAGTGCCATGGAAAGCTAGAGAAGGATTTGAAAATAAGGGACAAGAATTGAGAAACGTAGGTGGGGCCAGCATTGAGTCAGCAAACTTAGTGGTGTTTTGAAGAGGTGAGGACTTTTCAAAGTTATTTGCCAGTGAGTATTAAATCTAACCCCTGCCTTCTTCTCCACATCCTCTAAGGGCAGAGGTATGAGCTTCAGCCTTAGGGAAATGGAGGATGTTTCATTGGGATTATGAAGGAGGCTTGGCCACACTAAGCCAAACAGTAGCCTTGATATAGGAACTTTGATTAAGATAATAATAAACTGGGAATGAGCAAGGAAATCTGGCCAGTTCTGCTTTCAGTGCTCTGAGGCACGTATTTGGACATAGGATGTCAAGGTACACTGTTTCAGGTCCATCCAAACCCTCAACACAAGATCCTGCTAATCTGGAAGGCAGAGGTCAATAAAATCTATATTTAAAGTCTTGGTCCTCTCCTTTCCCTGCATCTGATATGCTACCAGACTAAACATATTTTGGTTATTCAACAAAACAAAAAAATATTTATGAAACACTATTTGCCAGTCACATAGACAAACACAAAACAGAGACAGTCCCTGTCCCCAAAAAGTTTATATTCTACCAGCCACAACAGGTCCATAGAAGAATAAGTGATATATATATATATATATATAACTTATTTATATATATATATATATATATATATATATATCACCGACTGTGACGGTCATGGAAGTTCACTCCAGATCTTCTGGACTGGACAATATTCCATTAGCTTGAACAGATATTTTGTTCTTTTCAGATGGATTACTCACTCTGACCCCTTACTGAAGGACATTTATGACCAGCAATTGGCGATTAAATTTCCCTCTGATTGATATTTCTATCAAACATGACTGGGGACTGGGCCAGGAAGAACTACCGGGTCAGTAAGCTATAAGAGCGGTAGAAAAGCTACCCGCTCTTCTCTTTGGGACCCTGACCAATTTTGGATGCATCTGTCCCTTGAACTTCCTTGGAGAGTGGAGAGGCCATGGCCTGAAGTTTGCCTAGATGAGCCAGACACTGGACATTTTTATTTTTTGCTTTTACCTTCTGTCTTGGAATCAATACTAAGTATCAGTTCCAAGGCAGACAAGGCTAGGCAATTGGGGTTAAGTGATTTGTCCAGGGTCAAACAGCTAGGAAGCTGACATTGGATTTTTAAGTCCCAGGCTGCCTTTCTGTTTTGTTTCTTTCCTTAACTACAATGAATCAATAGCAGTCTTAAGAGATGTGTGTATCCAGCCTTTATGGGGCTCAAAAAGAAAAGCTTTTCTGTAGTTCTTTAGGATGCTAAAGGGGTAGCTCTTCATTTCTCAGTCACCAATTATCTTTAACATAAATCTCAGCCACATAGACAAGGGAGCACCAAGCAAGAGATTCTGGTTATGTATGGAGCCATCAAAGGTGCCAGAACATGAAGTTCACTAAGTGTACCTTGGCATATTCTCGGCTTCATAGGAAGTAGTTCGATCCATTATATGGGGTGGTAGTCCCTTAATTATCTCTATTACATAAAACAATGGTGTCAAATGAAAATTGATCTCTGAAGGCTCCATGGTAGCAAGCAATAAAATATTAAGCTGGTTTGGAATCCTATAAAATGTATGAAGGAGATTGGTTAAAATCACATGGGAAAATGTTTTAAATTCCTAACAGTGGAATTCTGTATTTTAACCTAGAGACAGTGGGGAGCCACTGAAACTACTCAAGGAAAGCTCCAATCAGAAGTATATGTTAAGAACATCAATTTGGTTGTTTCCTGGCAAATAGAAAAGTGAGGAAAGATTATATTCAATAAAACCTTTAATAGTGATAGTCTAAAGAAGAGGGGATGGCCACTTGGACTAGGATCATTGTGGTATTAACAGACAAGAGAGGACAGAAAAAAGAATGTTGATGTGTGGCAGTTTCAATAAGACTTGGAAATTAATTTTAGACATAGTAGGAAAGGGGAGAAGGTAACAAAATGAAGTATTGAAATCTTAGATTAAGGACTGGGGTGACTGAATGGTGGTGCCATTGACAGAAATTATGAGTCCAGATATGGTAGGTTTAAGATCTTGAAGGGATATCATGGTGGAAATGTCCAGCAGACAGTTGGAGATGAGGTACTAGAGCTTGAGGGAGAGATGAGGGCTGTTTATGCATCTTCTTTTCAGACTTAAAGGAAATAGAAGACTCAACACTTTTAAATACTTCCATTTCAATCCACTCTCACTTTGTTCTTGCTTATTAAATTCTAAGATGATTCCTTTCTTCTGGGACAGGACTCATCTGCAGTTTATCATGTCATCTATATTTACTCCTCTGGAGTTATCTCACAACTGCTGACTTCAGAACTATGTAACTGCTTTCTTGGAAAAATCAACCAAGAATGATAAGATGACACCGTTAGTATGTTTAGGGTGGGGAGGCCTGAGGGAGAACAGGTTTCCTGGTACACTAAGTTCTAAGTTCTGAGCACTGGTACTTTTCCCCCAATTAGAAGTATTTTTAGTCATTTTGCCTTTAGGAAAAGAGGCATCACTCTGATTCCCAACCACAAGGATTCTCCCAATTTTAACAGTCCAAATAGGATTACTACACCTGTTTTAGAGAGGAAGAGTTCTGAAACTCCCTTCTCCTCTTCCTTTACTCTTCATCTTCTTCCATTTTCCATTTTCTTTCTTCCACATCTTTTCTCTTCATTTCATCTTCATCCCCTTCCCTTCTGTCCTCCTAGCCATTCCCTTTCTCTCCCTTCTTCTTTTCCTTCCCTTTCTTCTCATTCATCTTTTCCCCCATTCTCCCCATCCCTTCCTCTTCTAGTATTTGACATTTCAGATAAAACCCCTCACTCACAACCTAATCTATTCTGATGTTTTAATCAACTCCAGTTCAGTGCTTCCATGCCTTAATGATTCACCTATTCTGTTCAATCTCCTCTCCTCACCCTAGTTTCCCCATTTAAGCTTAAAGGTTATTCTAGTTCCACTGAGAATAGACCCTATCCTACTCATCTTCTAACATTTACCAAATTCTAGCAATATCTAACAGATTCAGAAAATTCATTTAATCTGCCAGTTTGCTTATCCATCTTGCTGATCCTCAGCTAACTATCTTGCTGCAAGTTTCACTAGGAAAGAGTCTACTTGGAGATATTTTAATCATTTGATCATTTAATGCCAGATTAGCTACATCAGCTAACTAGAAGTGACTTGAATAGGAGATAACATGATGTAATAGAAAGGTGTGAGATTTCGAGACAGAGGGCATGGGTTCAAATTTACCACTGACTGCTTTTGTGACCTTGAATATATCATTTTACTTCTCTGAGGATCCATTTCTCCATCTATCAGATGAGGGAATTGGGTTCAAAGATCCCTAAGGTCTTTTCCAGTTCTAACTCTACAGCCTTTTAATTCAACCCCATCATTTTCTAGATGAAGAAACTGAGGATGCTATGGCCCACAGAGGTAAGGCAACTTGCCCAAAGTCACAGAATTAAGAGACATAGCTGAGTCTCCCAACTCAAAGTGTAGTATTCTTTCCCCTATTCATTTTACCTTCCCTTTCTCAGATCCTAGGTCACACTTCTCTTCCCTAAAGTCCACCTATCCTTGCCTTTTTGCCATCATACATACATACAGAGAACCACGAAGTCATCTGGATAATTCTAATGATTTTTTCAAAAATATTTCTCCCTATATCAAACTTAGTTTTGTCTTTTTACAACTTCTAATCAGCCGCTTTACCCTGAAAAATTAATCAGAACAGATCTAATCTCTCCTCCATGTGATCAGACTTTAAATACTTTAGGGCAACTGTTATGCCCTACCTCCAAATCTTCCTCCAGGCTAAACATCCTCAGTTCAAGTAATCCTCAGGAGGCATGATCCTGAAGTTCTTCATCTTCTTGGTTTCTTTCTGCTGGAAGTTCTCCATCTAGCTAATCGTTTTCCCCCCAAGAAGATGATATCCAGGACTGACATAGACATGAAATGACCAAGACAGTGTGCCTTTCACAAGCAGACATCAGGCTTTAAGGTTCCCTTACCTTTTTTTATTTTTCTATCATATTATTAACTACTATTGAGCCTCTGAAAGCCCCAACTCTTTTTCAGATCAATGACTACACCTCCCCATCTTATACTTTTTTAGATTGAGTTTTTAATCCATGTGTGTGACTTCACATTAATTTCTTTTACAGTTCAATCAGTAGATACAGCCTAATGTGCCAAGATCTTTTCCCATCCCTACCAATGTAGCTCAATACCTTCTCTGCAGTTGCCTAGAGAGCGTGAGCTTTAGAAGGTAAATGAATTCTCCATGGTTACACAACCAATATATGTCAGAGGCAAGAGTGGAACCCAAGTCTTTAAAGATTTGAAGCAAAATCTTTATCCAAGTTGGTCAGTCAGCCAGTTCTGATTTCATTGAACTATATTGTTATCTAATTCATATCACTATCTTTTAAAAAAGATTAGTAGTATAAAACTCTCAAATGAAATCTAGGTAAACTGTAGTTATGGTATTCCTCTGATCTGCCAATCTAGCAACCCTGATTAAAAGGGAAATGATGTTGCTCTACCATGCCAGCTCTTTCTTATCACTGTAACCTTTTCCAGATAGTCATTAACCATCCCTTTAAGTTCTATCAATTTGCTAGGATTCAAAGTTGTTTGGTAGCCAACTGCTTATAGGTTCTTTTCTTACCCCATTTTTGACAATCAAGACCTCTCCCCTTCTCCAGCCATGGGGCATCTTTCACATTTTCAGTCTTTCAAAGATTACTTTCTTTCAGTACCCTGGGATGGCAGTATACCAATAGTAAGCATTTGCTAGAGACTAGTAATTTGAATTCATCAAGAGCAGTAAGGTTCTCTTTCGCAAGCTCCCTATTTAGCGTAGATACCAATTCCTTATTAATTTTTTTATTTTGTTTCTTCTTTCTTTCTCCTTCACAGAGAAAATGGAAGCAAAATTTAAAATAAGCTGTCTTAACTTCTCTTAGTCATCAGGTATCATCCAACCTAAGCAGTGATCTTATTCTTAACTTGAACTTCCTATTTTCCTAATTATAACCTTTAAAAGCCTTGTTTTTGTTTTCCTTGGTTTCTTTGCCAACTTCAGGTTATTCTGAGAACTAGCACTCCTGACCCTATCCTTAAAGGACCCCTCTTCACGGTAGTGTTGTTGTTTCCATTGTTTATATAGGTCTTTTTATAATGTTAATTAGTTAACAAGTTTTCTATGCATTTACATCAGACTTGAGGTAGTTGGGGACAGTGAAAATGGGAACTGGTTTTAAAATCAGACAATACAGATTCAAATTCTAATGCTGGTGCTTATGACCTGTATAGTTTTGGAAAAGTCATATAAGCTCTATGGGTATCTGTTTAATCAATCAAATAATAAAGAGTATGGAATAGATGACCTGAGCAAAGTCCCTTAAGACTAAATCTAGGACTCCATGGTCTTCAGAACAGTTCTGTATAAAACCTACATAATTTTATTCTTGACCCAAGATAATTTCAAAGGACTCATGATGAGAAAAGCTATCCACCTTCAAAGAGAGAATTGATGATCTGAGTGCTGATTGTAGCATAATTTTTTCACTTTATTTTTCTTGCTTACTTTTTCAATATGGCTAACATGGAAATATATTTTGCATAACTTCATTGTATAATTGATATAGTACTTTCCTTCTTAAAGGGTTGGGGAGAGGCTGGAAGAAGGAAGAGAATTTAGAATTCAATTTTTTGTAAAATGAATGTTAAAAATAAATAAATAAAAGTGGGTTTTTTAGTGGAAAATTATATTCTTAAGAGCTTCTCGTCCTTTTTGGGCTGGCTTCCTTCCACTATAAAATTTTAAGTTAGCAAAAACTACCTAATTTTTGTCTGATCCATTTCTCTTAAAATCTAAAGTTAGCATCAGTTGGTGCCAAACTTCCCTCTCTTTCTATCACAAACTAATATGAGGCAGTTATTTCTTCATAAGTTTCATAGCAGTTGAGGGGGAAACTGGGTAGCTCAGTGGATTGAGAGCCAGGTCTAGAGATGGGAGGGATTAAGTTCAAATCTGGCCTCTCATATACTTCCTAGCCATGTGACCCTGGGCAAGTCACTTAACCACCATTGCCTAGCCCTTATCATTATTCTACCTTGGAACCAATATATAGTATTGATTCTAAGGTGGATGGAAAGGGTTTTAAAAAAAAGTTTCATACCATTTCTACCGCTGCAACCAGTTTCTCCTGGTTGGTTGGAATCAGGCTCAGAATAGAAATTTTGAAGGCTGAATCATTATTAATGAGGTCAAGAAATTGTTAGAGACTATGCTTTGGGCAAAGAGAAATATATAAATGGGGTCAGCAGAGATTCACTTCTGTATGTGGTTTCAGCCATCCGTAGTAGATTGTGGAACTTATGCCCAGATACAGGGGCCCTACTGTACAATTAAACTCAAGGAAAATAAGCTGTCATCAAGATGAGGAAACTAAAACTCTGGGAAGTGATGTAACCTGCCCAAGAAAGAGTCAAAATCATATTAAGGAGATTCCCTTTGGCAAACTTGTAGAAGCATACAGATTAAAAATCACACTGGAAGGTTAGGCATGGATGGATTCCATTCTACATCATTGCAGGAAATATGAAAATCGATGAGATGACAGATATATCAGAATACATACATATGCAGATGTATATACACATACACACACATATATAAGTGTGTATATATAGTGGGAATGTGTCTATAATTTTCCCTGATAGAAAGATCCTTGAAGGCAGAAACTATTTCATTTTTGTCTTTGTATCCACAGCATAATATAACAATTGTTGTAGTATGTACCAATAATAAGTATTGTAGACGAATCAATTGGTTGATTACCACTATTATTAGCTTTGTGTCAATTCGATTTCTTTCAAGGTGATCATTTTCTGGTGAGATAGTGAGTAGTTCAAATCTGAGTTCAAATCCTCTCTCAGAAGCTCCTTAGCTTTGTTATCCTGGGTAAATAATTTAACCTCTTTTGGTCTGTTACTTTATGTGTAAAATGAGGGCACTGGACTTGGTGGCTTCTAGGATTCTACCCACAGCCAATGATACTATGATCTTATTTCTTGTTCCATTTATCTTTCTTCTGTGTTTCTCCACTCTGATTCTTGGCTCTCCTGGTATAAGGATATAAACAATGCTACTGTAGCCTATTCCTACCTCTTCTGTATTCTCTTTCTTTCCTGAAGTTATGCCATTACAGAGCCATATTCTTGTTTTCGTACTTATTGACCGCCTCTCCCCTTACAAGGTCTGCAATATCTTCCCAGTGGCCTAAGGAAGAATTTTTCTTTTTTTAATTGGAAAAAGAACTCTGGGGACCATCCTTACTCAACCATGTTTCTTCCAGACCCCCTCTGCTTATAAATTCCTCACCCTCCTAATTCTCAAAAAAGTCAAGATCCCTGAAGAGTTATTATAGATGCCCGAAGGTAGACTGTTTTCTCAACTTCTTTGTCTGATATCTAATAACATGAGTTGCTCTGGCTTGTCCATGCCCCTCTAATGGAGTCTCCACCTCCCTCTAACTGCCCCTGAAAAAAGCTTATACACACACAGGTTTGCACACGCTTATACACACACACACACACACACACACACACACACACACACACACACACACCCCTCTAAGTTTCTTAGTTTCAAGGCAACAGGAAAGAAGTGTCTGAAAACTACAATCCACCAAGGAATCCTTGTCCCTGGAACCCACAAGGTATTGAAGACAGTTTGAGAGGTTCAATTTCTGGTGCTTTATAGGAACCTATAAAACCATGAAATGGCTCAAGTTGCCCAGCTAAAGACAAAACAACCAAGCAGCCTGGCTTTCAAGTACATAAAACGTCCCCCAAGGCACACTATTCCAGTCTCACTCAACTCACTCTTCTCTCCTCATGGGGAGGGGAGGGGCAAAGCTATTAGGTCTTCTAAACTGAAGGGTTAGGTTAGGAACAGGGAGGGGAAATCCAGAGAGAGCTATGCAAATGCAGCAGGTTCCAGCCTGCCTCTTTCCCCTTCTTTGGACTCAAGGGAAAAAAAGGAATTTTCTTCAAGGACTGAGGGGCTCCCAGTTCCATGTCATGAGATAATTATCTGTAAAAAGGATAGTCTTATTCTGACAGGAGAATATGACCTATTACCCATTCTGAAAAAGAACTCCTGCACCAAAGATAGACCTTCATGTCTGTCTGTCGGCTGGCTGAGACTGGAGGGTTCAGATTACTTACTCATGGTCTCCTTGGTATCCATCCAGTGGGGAAGCTGATTCAAGATCCCCTTGTCTGCTCCATATCCTTGCTAGTTTTGTAGCCAAGAAAATGGACTGATTACCCAGACACTTCTCTTTAGTAAGAATCCATTGTCTTAGTTCTAAATGGTAAACATGGTAGAGTGGAAAGAGGGACAATGGCTATAAGAAAGAAAACAGTGTCTTCCTGACCCCTCTAACCACACATGTCAGACATGCATTATTCCAGCAATATATAGAAGTGACCTTCAAATTCCATCATCTTTCAGAGATATGAACCCCTCTTCAACATTTTGAGAATTGCCCCCAGTTTTTTGTTTGTTAGTTTCCTCTTATTATTTCTTCTCCTGTCCCAAATCTTTCTAGTCAATATTTTTTTTGTATCTTTCTAATGTGATCATGAAAAATTAAGTCATTTCCCAGGAAAACGTCAGCTCTCTGAGGGCAAGAATTATCTCATATTTTTTGTCTTTGCATTTCCTAAGCCTAGCAGAGTGCCTGACACATAGGATCTGGGTAAGACCTTAGAAGGACATCAAGTCTAACATCTATTACAAATTAGGAAACTGAGGCACAAAAACTTAACAAAATTGTTTAAAGTCCCAATGCTAGTAAGTCTCTGAGGTAGGATTTGAACCATAATCTTCTTGGCTCTGAGTCTAGTGCCCTCTCTACTATACCAAGTATTCTAAGTGATGACTGAATTGAATTCCTCTTTTCCTCATTTATAAAATGAAAGGATTAAATTAGATAGCCTCCAATATCCTTTACATAATTTATTCTTGTGAACTTATGATCCTTCATGTGGACATTCTCTTATCTCCCCACAAATCTTCCACCAATACCCTTGCCTAGCAGGGCCATAAATGGCACATCCAGAATATCGAAGAATCACAGGACCTTAGGGGCAATCTAGTACAATCACACACACACACACACACACACACACACACACACACACACACACCTCATTTAACAGATGAAAAAAATGAGATCTAGAATGTTGATGGACTACACAGGTAATAAATAATAATAGCTATCGTTTACATAATGCTTTAACTCAACAAAGCACTTTACATATATAATATCTTATCTGGTTCTCACAAAAAGCCTGTGCTGTAGGAGCCATTATGATCTCCATTTTCCAGATCAAGAAATTGAGACTAAGAGACATTAAGAAACTTTCCAAGAGTCACACAGCTAGTAGTGTCTGAGGCAAGGTTTGAACCCAGATCTATCTTGCTTTCAAATCTAACATTCTATTCATTGTACCACCAGGCAATCTAAATGAGAGATGTGAACAGATATGAGCAGAGAGTCACTGTGGGGAAGAGGTAGAGTACAGAGGGAGATAAGTAAAGGTTAGGTCACAGAGGACTTTTTCTCACATACCTACAGATAATAGAGCTTTATTTCACTCTTTCATGGAATGAGTTATGAATAGACCATAGTCTGTTTTACTTTCTTGTTTTATGCTGCACTGATCTCTTCTAGAAGCCAAAAGCTAGCCCATCAGGTCAAGGAAATAAGTCAACCAGCATGTATTAAGCACTTAACTATTTGCCAGTTACTGTGCTAAATCCTAAAGATATAAATACAAGCCAAGAGAAAGATAGTCCCTGCTCTCATGGAGTTTACATTCTAATGGAGGATTGTTGGTTGTTCAGTCATATCTGACTCTTCATGACTCCAAGGACTATATTATACGTATGGTTTTATTGGCAAAGATACTGGAATAGTTTGCCATTTCCTTCTCCAGGAACATAAGGTTAAGTGAATTATGCCGGGTGACACAACTAGTAAATGTTTGGGGCCAGATTTGAACTCATGTCTTTCTGATTCCAGATCTGGCATTCTATCCATTATGCCACCTAGATGCCTGCCTACCAGTGGGCCTCCCTGTCTCAAGATTCTCCCTTCATTTAGACAACAATGATTTTCCTAAAGCTCCAATCTGATCTTGTCATCCCACCTCTCAATAAACACCATGGCTCCCTATCAACTCCAGTATCAAAGAAAACCATAAAAAGTACTAAAACAAGAGAACAGGAGAAAAGGGGGAAGGAGAAGAAAGGCCAACCTAGGCTTCTCATCATGTAAGAAGGGATGTGATTAGGAGGATGGGGGTGTAGTTGGTAATCTCCTAAATTGATGTATAAGGACCACTTCCCCCTGACAGCCATCCCTCCTTACTAGGGAGACAAAATGGGGTTTCTTGGAAAAATGGGGATCCTTGGACGTTCCTGCTGAGATAGAGAAGTTAAAGGAATATCTTCTCCTCCACGGGAAACAAGTGTGATCCCAAAAAGATTTTCGTGCTGAGCAGTGCAAACAGAAGCTTCCCCCAGAAATCCCCAGCAGGAATCAGGTTTTAAAAAGGAGGTCTGCTAACCTTCCTCCCTCAACCCACAAGTTCTGTCTCCCACCAATATAGTTCACTCCAATCTGACTAAACCAAACTGATAGGGTTTATTTCAGGAACAAAATAATCAAGGAAATATAAGAATGAAAGTTTCCAGGAAAGGGGGTGCAGGTAATCCCTAAATCCCCTTTCAGTCCTTGACTGGGCAGAGTACCAGAGATTCTGCTGCATTCCCCAAAATTGCATATTCTTTGACCCAATCCCTAAATAGTATGCCTATAACTAGAATTGTTACTAAATTAAAGGGTATATAGAAGGGCAAGGCCCAAGGCAAATTTTGTGGGTTCCAGGGGTCGGCTCCCCATAGAAGTCCCCTGGCCTATCTGAAGAAACTGTTGTTGTATATTTCCAGTATGATGAAGAACCAATAGAGATCAAATGATATGATCAATCTTCATTGAAGGTCTCAGGAAACTCTCCAAATTTCACTTGTGTGTCCCACAGCCCCCCCCAAAAAACCACCTCCCTCCTGGCTGTCATCCCAAAAGCTGAGTGTTCAGTTGGTTCTTCTCCCACAAGTCTTTGCATCCGCCCAACTGTCTCCTCTCCTCCTTCTGTGTTCCATCTCTCACAGTTCCAAAATGCCTGGCTTGCCTAGCTTCTTACACTCAGAATGGAAATGCAATGGAAGAATGGGGCTGTGAGGATGGAGAGAGTATAGTAACAAAGTCCAGAGGATTACTTCTGTCAGACAGGTCTAAAGGTCAATTAATCAGTCAATAAGCATTTATTAAGGTATGTGCTAGGGCCTGTGCTGGGGATAAAAAAAAAATCAAAAGAATGCTCCTGCCCTCAAGGAGCTCACAATCAAATGCGGAGGACAATATTCAAACAAATATGTAAAAATAAGCCACACACAGGATAAATAGAAAATAACAAACTAGAAAGTGGTAGAATTCAGAGAATCTGGGAAAAAAAACTCCCTGTAGAAGATGGGATTTGAGGAAGTCCAGAGGTATAGATGAGAAGGGAGAAAATTCTAGGCATGGGAGACAGCCAGAAAAATGTTCCAGGAGCTGAGAGATGAACTCTCTTATCCATGGAATATCAAGGTGGTCATGATCACTGGAGGGCATAAGGTATAAAATGTAAGAAGACTGGAAAGGTGGGAGGGGGAAGAACTAAGCTATGAAAGACGTTGGACTCCAAGCAGAGAATTTTGTATTTAATTCTAGAGATGATAGGTATCCATGGAGTTTGTTGAGTGGAGAGATGACAAGGTTAGACCTGAACTTTAGGAAAATCACTGGTAGCTAAAAGGAGAATGAATAGAAGTGAATAGAGACTTGATACAGGCTAGTCCACCAGCAGACTATTGAAATAGTCCAGACATGAGGGTATGATAGGGCCTGAACCAGTGTGATAGCAGTATTAAAGGAAAGAAGGGTGCATATTTGTGAAGCATGGCAAAGATAAAATTGATAGTTCTTAGTAATAGATTGGATATGGGAGGTAAGAGAGAGAGTGAAGATTTGAGGATGGCACCTCCGTTGCAAGGCTGGAGGCTTAGAGGATAGTGTTGCCTTCAACAGTAATAGGAAGTTTGAAAAAGAAGAGTTTAAGGGGAAATATAATGAATTCCCAGTGACTTCTGGATATCGAGTTCAAGATGCCTAAAAAGCAATTGAGGTTGTGAGTCAGCAAAGAGTTAGAGCTGGCTAAACAGATTTCAGAATCATCAGCATATATAGAGAGATGACAATTAAATCCACTGGAGCTGATATCATCACCAAGTGAAGTAGTATAGAGAGAGAGAGAGAGAAGAGAAAGGACCAGGACAGAGTACTCGCTGTATGCTCACAGTTTGTGAGTGGGCACAGCCTGGATGCAAATCTTGTAAAGGAAACTGAAAAGGAAGAGTTAGAGAGCAAGGAGGAGAACTAAGACAAATTCGTGCCTAGAAATCTAATGAGAAAAGAGTACCAAGGAGAAAAGGGTGATGGATAATGGCCAAAGGCCACAGGAAGGTCAAGAAGGATGGGGATTGAGAAACGGTCATTGGATCTGGCAATTAAGAGATCATCGGTAGGGGCAGCTGAGTAGCTCAATGGATTGAGAGCCAGGCCTAGAGACCAGGGATGTCCTAGGTTCAAATCTGGTCTCAGCACTTCCCAGCTGTGTGACCCTGGGCAAGTCACTTGACCCCCATTGCCTAGCCTTTACCACTCTTCTGCCTTGGAGCCAATACGCTCCAAGGCAGAAGGTAAGGGTTTTAAAAAAAGAGATCACTGGTAACTTCTAAGAATAAAGTTGTAGTTTAATGACAGGGAAGCCAAATTATAATTAAGAAGACAATGACAAGAGAGGCAGAGGAGTATTTTAGACAACCTTCTTAAGGAGTTAGAGGCAGAAGGCAGAAAAGATAGGGGATGGAAGCAGGAATGGAAGGTTCAAGTAAGGGTTTTTTTGAGGATGAGGAGAACATGAGCATGTTTGCAGGCAATAGAGTAGTAGTCAGAATTTAGAGATTGAAGATAAAAGAGAAAGTAAAGATAACAGAAGTGGGCAATTTGCTGGAGGAAATGGGATGAAATGGGATCTTTTGTGCAGGTAAAAGGGCTTGCCTTGGCCATTCCATCATGTACATGAAGAACCTGAGGCTCAGAAGGTAAAGTACTTTGTTTGCCCAGTGATATAGGTAGGGGTAGAAGCCAGGTTTCAACACTGTTGCTCCACACTCGGGAATTTCTCAGTAAAAGTTATCACTTTGCTATCAGGAAGTTAGGCGTCTCATCATTTTAGTGGGAAGTACTAGATTTTAGTCAGAAAAACTGGATTCAAATCCCAACTTTATCACTTGCCACCCTTGGAGGAATGCAGACAGGGAGACAGATATAGAATAGGGGAAAGCACACTAGATTTGGGGTCAGTAGGCTTAGAGGGGAATCTAGACTCTACAACTGACTAAAAGATCTTGGGCAAAACACAACTTTTCTGGACCTCAGTTTCTTCATGTATAAAATGAGATAGTTAGACTTGACCTTTAAGTTCCTTCCAATTCTAAATCTGTGATCCAATGATTCTGTGATTCATTCCCACAGAGGAATTCCAGAACCCTGGAATAATAGAGGAAATCCCAGGAAGAGCTGGGCAAGGGGACTATTCTTCCCTGCTGATATTTTATTCGAAGTATGACCCTTTGGATCACATAAGCCCTACACAGAAGTGGTTTTCTCCCATTCCCAGTGGTATTTCTAACCTAACACAACACTGTAGGGGACCCTGAGGTTCATGTTCTACTCTGTCTGCAGCAAAGTCAAGCTCAACTAATTATTCCAAGTCACCATGACCAGCAGAAGGGAAAAATGCTAACCCAGACCTTCAGCTATGAATTTGGAAGGAACCATATTTTGGACTTTTATGGGGTAGAAACCAAAAGGGAAGACCAGAGAGATAATAAGGAGTATTTTTGAATTCTTTATTTTGTAGTCCTCATTGGAACAGCCTTGCTTTCCTCTTATCTAGTTTTTGGTTTTGTTTTCATTCAAATTATCCAAGCAACGAACTTTTTGAGCTTAATAAAGTGAGAGGTTGCTGGGAACAAGCTGATAGCTCTCTGCCAATCTCCCTAGTCCATCTCTAGAAAGAACAGTCCTTTCCTGGCAGTGCTCATGAATGAATAATTAGTATTTTCCACAAGGAAACATGACCATAGTAGAGTGACCCAGGCCAAAGATGTTACTACAAAGTAAGGGGTTGGAGATTATAGTACAGAGAGTAAGTACGAGATCTGATACCAGATTTTCAAGGAAAGTACCAAAGGAGCTCATAAAGCAAAAGAAACACTGGCTGTGGGGAAAGGGGTTATTTAGCTAAAGGTGAAAATGACAAAGTAGGAATATAGACTGGAAACAGGTAACTCCTGTTTCAAGAAATAGTGCTTCGGTGGAGATGTGACTACGAATTAATGGGCTTTAAAGCTGACAGGAGCCTTAGAAATCATGTAGGACATGATCAGGGAAACAGAGACCCTGAGTAGTATGCTTAGTAATGAGTACAGTTGGGTTCTCATGCCACATTCTGTGATTCCAAATCCAGTCTCATTTCTGCTGTCCCTAGGTGGACACTGCAGCCAGATAGAGTGTTGGGCCTGGTGTCAAGAAGATCTGAGTTCAAATGCAGCCTCAGACACCTAGTAGCTGTGTGGCCCTAGGCAAATCCCTTAAAACTCTGTTTGCCTCAGTTTGCCCATCTGTAGAATAGTTGACAAAGGAAATGGCAAACCATTCCAGTATCTTTGCCAAGAAAACTCCAAATAGGGATCATGAAGAATTGGACATTACTCAAATTACTGAAAAAGAGAAAATAAAGATAATAATAGCTCCTACCTCCCTGCCTTGTTATAAGGATCAAGAGAGAGATAATATTTATTAAGTGCTTAACATAGTACCTGGCACATAGTAGGCATTACATAATAATATTATTATATACAATAATATAATATTAATTATTATTATTAATAACTTCTCCAAAGTCTTCCAAATACTGTTATACCTCAGTTCAACCCATGAAACACACACATACACACACCATTATCACTGTCACTACTACCACCATTCCCTGGAAGGTTATTTCCCATTTTATCAGTCGTTATTGGCACACAACATCTCCCATCAGAATTCAAACTCCTTAAAGAAAAGGACTGTGCCTTTGTCTTTCTTTAGGACCTTAGAACTACATTGCTCAGCACATAATAAGAGCTTCAATGTTTGCTGATTTACTGACTATGAAATGTCTCCCAGAGACTGCAAGTATCAGGAGGGGAGAGGCCCTGAGCTTTGGTTACCCAATCAGGGTTTCACAGTAAGGAAGAAAGAGCTGTATGTGGATCTCAGGGTGGTGTGTTATAGAAAAGGATTGTTTTAAAGGTTAGACAGGAGCCTTTAGAGAAGATATGGTTCCACTTTATCAAAACTAATGACAAATAGCAAAAGAAGAAAAGGAAAACATTTGCCCATCTACCATTCATAACATTGTTTTTTAAGAGAAAAAACTATATAAATGTGAAACAATATTATTATTGTCGTAATTATTATTTCTGGACTAAGACTCTTGAGTCACAAGTCCCACTCACTGCCAGGAAGTGCCCAGATTTGTTTTGTTTTTGCTAGTCCTAATAAAAATTTAAAAATAAACCCAGTATTTTAAGGACAGAAATTTCTAAAAAGTCTAGATATCCCTGAATTTGCCCCTGTTGTGCCTATTGGGCCAAGGCAGCAGGCACACAGAAAAAAAAAATAACCAAGCAAATTTAAAGGTCAAAGAAGACAAATCTCTAAGACCACACAAGTATTTGGCTCCTTAAGGGGAGCTGGAAAAAGAATGTGACTAGCAATCTAATCTGGCCCCTGCTAGTCTTCTCTTCCCGCCCCTTTCTCTTGCTGCCCTGAGCAGGAATAACATGTAGGTGTTTAGTAACTCTGAAGGCCTAATGGCTCCTTCTGATTAAATTTACAGTTATAAGGGAGATCAAAATGGTCATGGTCCTGTGTGGGCTTGGCTTTAGCAGGTGTTCCTGGTAGTTTTCTCTTACAAATGAGACCAAGTAAAAGAAAAAAAAACCAGGCCAGAACAAGAGAACAGGATAGGTGTGATAGGAAATATATTGGATTTAGAGTCAGAGGAAATAAGCTCAAATCCTGACACTACTTTGGTGACCCTTGTGCTTTGGCCAATTGGTTTTTACCTTTCTGGACCTCAGTTTCCTCTTATATAGTGTGAGAACTAGCCAACCTCACAGATCTCTTCTATCTTTAAATATCTGAAACTGTACTGTGTAGGACTGAGGTAGAGTCATTGATGTCTCCTCGATATAGGGAGTATTCCACTGAATTTCACCCTACCTTCACTAGAAGCACTGGAGGGACTTGGTGATCTTCCTTGACAACTAATCTTCAACATATTATCATAAATATATCTAAAATGTATTAGAAATATTAGTAAAAAAGTATTAGGAGAGGTGGCAGCTAGGTGTTTTAGTGAATAGAGAGCAAGACATAGGGCCTAGGTTCAAATTTGATTTCAGACACTTCCTAGCTGTGTGACCATGGGCAAGTTGCTTAACTACAGTTCCTTAGTCCTTGCTGCTCTTCTGCCTTGGAACCAATACATAGTATTGATTCTAAGATGGGAAGGTAAGGGTTTTAAAAATTAAAATAAAATACCCAGTGACTATGCTCCTGAGCTATACCTCATGAGCCACTGTGGATGTATTTTCTTTTTGATAAACAGCTAGAGGACACCGCCTCAAAACAAAGGCATTTTTTGAAATGGCATGATAAATATCAACAAAACCCCTCCCCCAGACCATAATACCCAATGTCAATGTGGTACTTTGCAAATATTATGTCATTGCATTTGTTAACTAGGAAAAAACACAGGACTATTAAGTAGTCAGAAAAACCACTCTTTAATTAAGGAAAGGGGTACAAGTGCTGAGTTAGGCCTCCACACAGAGCTTCGTGCCACATACCTATGCAGAGTCTGAGGATTGAACTCTGGTTGTTCAGGTCCCTGACTCCTGGGAGAGCCAACCTCTATAGATTGACAACTCCAAGGAGACATTCAAATTGGAAAGCTTAAATACCTTTCTAGAGGAACTTGGNAAGGAAGAGTTTTAGGAAAGATAAACTAGTCATTCAAGACAGCCCAGGAATGGAAGTCAAAAGACATGGATTTTTGTCCTGGTTTTGTTACTAACAAGCCTGAGTTGTGTGTCTTTGGATAAACAATTGACAAAACTGACAGTATAATCATCAGCAAAGGTATGACTGAATCTCAAAGTCCTCAAGACTATTTAGTCCACTCAAACCCCAAGGTTAGTCCACCTTAATATCATTTAAGACACCTTCCACTCCCCACCTCTCAGGACATGGCTACATCCTCATTAGTCACCCCTTCTGCTTGACCCTGCTTTGATGAGGGTTATTTTTATATATAATTCTTATTGTTAATCAGCCTAGATTGAAATACGATCATTCTGACTTCTGAAACAGGAGAGGAGCTGAGACATTTTTTCCCCTGCTGAAGAGAACACAGCCCGCCAGAAAGCGAGGACTGGGGCCCCAAATCTCAAATTCTTTTGCCTGGTGCTCACTCCCCAGAGGGAAAGGGAAGAAGATGACAAGGAAGGAAGAGACTTCATTTTATCAATCGCTCACTTGCAAAGTTCCAAACATATGAAAGCATTTCCATATATGCAAAGCACCGTACCTGGTGCCCAGTAGCCTTTTTGTTTGTTGAATACAATCACCACCATCAATAACTTCCGTCCTCCAGCCCACCCATCCTATTTCTATTTCCTTCTCCTCTTCCCTGCTTCCAGAAGAGCACCAAATTCCAGAGAGTTGCTTGCATTTTGGCCCCCCAAAGCCAACAGCAGTGATACCCTAAGAAAAGGAACCCCAATTCTCCCACTTCCTTCTAAATTTTGGTCTCTACCCCACCCACTTTGTGTGTGCTAATCCCAGGCGTTCAACAGAGCCACCTTCTTTGAAACTAAAGGGGATTCCTCTCATTTCCAAAGAGAAGGTCATTAACACCCTTTCCCTGTTAAATTTCTCTGCTCTATAGTAAATTAATCCTTCTGCTTAGCTGAAATGCTAAAAAAAATAGTTTATTCATTGAGAGATTAGAACCCAACAAGATATTGCTTAAGACAGCTTGAATTCGAAACTGATTTCCCCTTTCAGCAAATCCGTTACCTTTCTAGACTCGGATCCACCCCTAACTATCCCTTCAGTAATTCTACAAGTAGGGAGTCGGAAGACCCGAAATTGAGTCTTGGGTCTTTTGCCAATTATATTACTTAATGTCTCTGGGCCTCAGTTTCCTCATCTGTCAAATGATGAATTTCAGCTAAGTGATTTCTAAAGTCCCTTCTGGCTTTGAAAATTCTATGCTGTTTAAAGGAGCTTGGCAAAAAGATCTCGAGGATAAATCCCAGGGGAGCTAGTGCTTCCCCTGTAGCTCACCTCCCCCAAACCACATTCACAAGGCAGACAGATCTGATCTTTACCTTTTCCTTTTCCCCCCACCTCCAATTCCCTCCCCTTCAAGCCCTGGAAGAAAAGGAAATCTTCAGGGACAGGGAGACACCAGTAACTTGTAGTGTCTCTAGGATTATGGAAATCTCCTCTTTCACTTGGAGGTTTGGTCACTTCAGGAGAACAATAGGAAGGTGAGGTCCCTGGGCAGAGATACCTCAACATTCATGGCCCCAAGGGGAGGGGGTATAGAGGGGCGGGGCTCACAGCTAAATTTCACTTTCAATTGGCTGGGAGCAGCAGGTAACTTGAAGCTTCCTATACTGAAGCATAAATAAGAAGTGAAACTGAAGGGCCCCCAACTTAAAATGGGCTGAATTGTCCTTCACTTTTCTGGCTTATTTTTTTAACTAATTTCTCTTTTTTTACTGTATCATTTTGTTTCACCTTCTGTTTTTAAAAACTCACCAGAATCGCCTGCTCCACTGATGCTTTCATTCCTCTTCTATCCCTCTCTCCTTACTGTTTTCTATTCCAATCAACCTTCCTTTTTCTCTTGACACTTTCTTTTCAGGAAGAAAAAGGGGGGAAAAACCACAAAACGGTAACAGCAAGAAGGGTGGAACTGACATATCCAGTTGCCCTCCTCCCTCCACTTTTCTTGAGACAACTAGGCAAAAGGACTGGCCTTGGACCTTTCATACAGTAAGTGCTTTTTCCTCTTTGCTACTTGGGAAAGGATGTTCTATATTTCCGAAATCTTTTTTTCTGTTCTCTTCCTTCATTGTTCACAGCTCTCTTCTGCTATCTTCCTTAAAAATTTTTTTTATCCTGGCCATTTTTTAAAATTTTGAACCAAGCTCAAGGCTGTGGCCCCAAATTCTAAAATACAGGTGAGTATAAACTTCTGGGGTTCTTTGGGGACCATTTTTTAAAGCACAGTGAGAGTGAGGGAGGGGGGGAAAGTAGGGGGACAAAGTAGGTGTGGTTGTTGGCCCATGGGATGAAGAATAGTAAGAAGACAGAGGAGAGAGAGGGTACTCTATAAGAGCAAACTAGCCACTACCTTTAAGGTTAAAATTTCTTAACTTACCCTCAAACATTAGACCTAGCACGTTAAGTATTTTATATGTAGTGAATGGATAGAACACTGACCTTGGTCTCAGAAGGACTTGAACCAGAAAATCCTGCCTATGACACTTAATAGATATATATGTTCTGGGCAAGTCATTTAAGACCTCTTAGCCTCAGTTTCCTTATAATAAAAGGGAATAATAACTCAGATATCCCAGAGTGAAAGTGGTTATAAGAATCGACTGAGACAACATATTCAAAGGACTTGGGCTTTGTAAATCTTAAAGCACTATATATTTTTTTATTATTGTGGCTTCCAAGGACCTTAAGTTTTCACTGATAATGGGAATCAATATATTAGGCTTGGAGAAGTACCTAAAGAATTACTGACCCTATTGTTATGTGTCAGGAAGATATGAGAGATTTCCTTGATAAAGAGAATGGGGGATTTGGCCATGATGGAAAAATGGATTGTGGTAGGAGATTCTAAATCTGTTCTATACTTTGAGGGCACCATCCATAAACGGATCCTTAGGATAAAGCCTTCCCAACAGTTTTCAGGATTTTATCTCTGCCTCACCCCACTCCAACTATTTCCTTGGTCAAAAATTAACCCAAAATTAGGTGGATGATAGGACCTAGGGAATAGGATGTGAGACCAAAGAATCAGCCTCTGTTTTTATGAGTTTTTCACTTAGGTCTATCCCCCTCTCTAACTCAAACTGAAAAAGATATAAAGCTTATTAAGGAATTGGCAGAGCCAAAACAAAATTGGAGCATCTATACTACTTATGCACTGGAACCATAATTCCATTACTTGTGGTTATGTTTGTGAGTAGGGGAACAAAGACTTTGTTTTGATTGGGAACCCTAGAGCATCTTAGAAGGCTAATTCTTACAGAGACAGATGTGTACATTTATAATAAGGAATGAGGTCCTCCAGGTATTCCAGATATAATAGATATGGGATTTGAGTCCCTAGGAAATGCTGAATAAGAAGTTTTAGAATCAGAGAGGGATAATGAGAGGTACCCTCTGGTGCTCTAATAATAGAACTAAAACACAGAAAAACCCCAAAATAATTTGTAACAATGGTGGTCAAAACCTTCCCTTCCACATTGTAACTCCTTACTTTCCCCAACCACCCCTATCTTAGATTATGACAATCTGACAGACTTCTGATTAGAAATTAGATTTAGAAGTAAAAGGAAACATTGAGGCTGTCAAGTCCAACCCCTTAATTTTACAGATGAGAAAACTGAGGGACAGAGAAGTTAGGTGATTTGCATAGGAATCACACAGTTAGTAAATCATCTGAGGTAAGACATGCAATCAGGCCCTTTTCACCCCAAGCCCAGTGCCTTATTCACTACATAATATTGCTGGGTTTTAGCTTTTTTTTTTCTTTTCTGACCCTTTCTCTGACATGGGGTGAGATGGGAGTGAAAAGGACAAAAAGAAAAAAAAGAAAAAGAAAATCAAGAATCCTGGGTACCTCAAAAAACTGGATGATTTTTCCTAAGGAAAATTAAGCATTGACTATTCAGAAAGTTTTAGAGTTAAGTCTTTGTACTCTTATCTGTTTCTTTTCTGCTAAACAGGAGCTCAGCAGGACAGGTGGAAGAGAAGGTCAGAGAACATAGGGGATAGGGAAAGTTGTGTCAATGTTAAGACAGTATCTCTGCATCAGGTCAGAACATGCCCCAGGAAGAAAGTATTTCAAATAACAAGGTAGAATTGCCCAGACTCATTGCTATCTGCACGTTGGTGCTAAGACCATCCTTTTATGGGATTTAACATAGAGCCAAGAACATGCCTGAACAGAGTAGAGGGAGAGGCAAGAATAGACTTAGACAGCAATAGGTTGAATGGTGGGTGATTTCTTTTAAAGAAAAAAATTTTAAGTGTTCCCAGGAAGTTGGATCTTTATCCTCTAGTCCAAGGAAGATCACTGAAGCTTACAGAGGGAAGAAAATATCATTTATCCTCTCTTTGTTCCCATTAGCCAACCCTTACCCAATCAAAATGAATTATATTTAAGAAAAACACCGAAACAATTTGGTGAGAGGTAGGAAAAGATGCTTTCAAGGGAGGAGAAAAGGTGGGGCAAGGGTATTCACCCAATTTGGTGCTAGCTAACCCTGAAATCATAGAACCAGGAGTTTCTACCATTTTTTTAGCCTATCAGGCAGGGGTCGGCAACGTATGGCTCTCCAGCCATATCTGGCTCTTTTGAGGACCAGATATGGTTCTTTCTGTAGAAGCCATAAAGTCATTTTTTTTTCAGGCACTGTTAAAGGAGCGCGCACTGTTACGGGAGCGTGCACTGTGAGCACTGTAAGGTTCTCACGAAGTTATATTTTAAAAAATGTGGCGTTTATGGCTCTCACGGCCAAAAAGGTTGCTGACCCCTGCTATCAGGAATGGGAGTGAGGGCATAACTGTTCCAGCAATCCTTGAACTATTAGGAATTCTTTCACTACCCCTCTATTCATTTCAGAAAAGGCCAGAGCCCTCCAAATACTGCTCTCCCCTCCCTTCTTTTGTTTGCTCCATTTTGGAGGGAAGAGATAATAATCACTACACCCTCAACTCCCCAGCCCCCAGCTCCCTCCCTCTTCCCTCCCTTTCCCCACTCCACCCTTCTCTCTCTCTTTCTCTCTCTCTCTCTCTCTCTCTCTCTCTCTCTCTCTCTCTCTCTCTCTCTCTCTCTTCCCCTCTCTCTCTCACTCACCCCACTCCCATATCTCTCTCCCTATTTAGCAATGGTATCCTGAAATTTTCTAGAACAATTTTAGGACATCTGCCTCCCCTGCCAAGGCTAACCATAGACCACAATATTTGGCCATGAACATAATAAGATTATGAGACACAAAGAGAAAGAGGGTACAGATGTACTGACATCTTCATCCAGGTCAATATCAAGAATCTTCTGTTCTGGTAAGGTTGAAACCAGGAGAGACTGATGAGAATTTTCTCTTGCTTTCTGTGACCTGCTCAGTATCTGTGGGGTAATGCTAAAATACAACTGTTAACCATCTGAAGGCTTTCCCATGGAGAGCACTCAGAGGAGGTCAGGGGTAGGATCCTTAACACAGTCCAATTATGTGACCTTAAGAACTTTGATAGCCCTCTGGTCAGTGGTGACCCTGTATGTGTATAGGGAGGTTGGCATTTGGCTAAAAATGCTTTGAAGATGAGAGCTCAGGATGATCCATGAGTTTCTCTTGTCCTTCATTCCACCGGAGTCTGTCTCATATCTAATCAGATTTCAGTGGAGTGAAGCATAAGAGGCATGGAGTTGACTCAGCATCAGCAGCCACCTCAAGATTAGCTCTGACATAGGAGGAGAAACATGGAACATCTGGAACTAAAATCAGCCTGCATAGGAGGACTGGGGCAAGGAGAGGCAAAATACACAGGCTGGACCAAGCACCATGAATGGAAATAGCTCCCTGATCCCTACCCTTTTTAAAAATTAATACTTTGGGAATGTGTATTTGTCTGCAACCAAGAAATAATTAAACATTTACCCAAGGCTGGTTGCTATAAATTTTACAGATCTCCATGACCATTCTTACCATTAAACTTGGGGATCTTTCAGTTTTTCTTAACCTTCTCTCCTCTGAGCTCATGTGGACAATGTGGTTGGGAGTTGGGAGTAGAGGGAAGAGATGGGGAATGGACCAGCCTCTCTATCCCCAGCTGTTGGCTAACATGTCTATTTGTAATCAACAAGGGAAAACACTGCATCTTTCGGATTCCTGCAAGATCTACAGAATGGAAGAATAACAAACTACATTGAGACTTTTAAAACCCATTTATATTGTAATAAAATGAATGTAAATAAGATTTAAGTTAAGACAGTTTTCAGATATTCAAGGCTCTGTGTAAGATATATCTTGTAAGGTACTGGTGTAAATTTGGTAAAGGTTAATGCACTTAAACATAGTTGACACATAAAAATGTCAGATGGAGCATTAATCATTCACCAGTTGTAATTGCCTTTATATAGGTCTCCTCATAAGACATATGCTCAAAACACCAGGAGTGGTGAAAATCTGAAAGGAAAAAAAACAACAAATAATATGCCTGCTGTCAGGATATATGATTTGCTTTGAGAGATTTAGCATAGGATTCATTGGATTTATTACCCTGTATGATTTTCTACTTCATGTTCAATCTCTTAGAGACCCATGAGAAAGGGGAGAGTGAAAGGAAGAGGGTGGTTTGGGAGGGGACTAAGATTTAATGGAATCCATGCCTGACTTACAGAGATTCTGAGCCTTCATTGTTATTGGCTCCAGTCTTCAAGTAGCAGAATATCCGCCTCCTTCTGTTGGAGAGACCAGTATTGGACACTGCCTGGAGTGCAGTAAAAGCTACAAGACAGGTGAGCCTTTGAACAAAGGCTGGACCTGACAAGACTTTGGGAAAACCAGTTTCTTCCAGAATGTGCCCTAGGCAGCAGAACTAGCCAGATCACCTAAGATGGCTACATGTTTTTCTTTGGAGTACCAAAAATCACCACCTGCCCTGGCCCATCATCTTGTCATTCAGGTAGCTAAGCTCCAATTCTTCCTTAGATAACTAATTGCTAGTGACTTCTGAGAGGGAGATGGCTCTCTCTAGTTTCAAACCCTGGGGCACACTAAAAAGAGAGTGGCTCCTCCTCCACTACTACCTTTAAGAACTAAAAGAGCCCTGTTGCTCTCAAATAAACCCTCCTGCTTGGATTTCCAATGTTCAAAATACAACCACTCACCATGCCACCCAGAGCCCTGTTGAAAGCAACAGGACATTAACTGGCACTTAAGCAGTACTTTCAGAGATGACCACAGCTTCCATCCATTACCTCATTTTTCTTCATATCCCTTCGTGATAGCTCCTAAAGGTATTATTGCCCTTATTATACATAGGAGAAAACTAAGGCTCATGACTTGTCCATAGTCACCCCAGATCAATGTTGGAGACAGCACATTATTTTATTTTATTATTTTATTTTATTTTTTAAAACATTTACCATTGGTCTTAGAGTGGTAAGAGCAATAAGTGACTTGCCTAGGGTCACACATCTAGGAAGTGTCTGAAGCTCGATTTAAACCAATGACCTTCATCTCTGTTTTTCTATTGTAAGGATGGGATTTGTGCAAGGGGGATGGGACAAAAGGAGCTCTCTTTATTCTTATACTATCCAATGAGTCACCTTGCTGCCCTGAGGCAGTATATTAAATAAAGTTCCTCATAAGTTCAACTTTGTATATAATTGTGCCACACTGTATCACAGAGCCAAATCTAAAATGTTCATCTCCTTAAAACAAAGAATATGAGAATCAAGAATATGTTGGTAGTCACCAATCTGAGCACATTTGTTCACACACACACCACCACCACCATCATCATCATCTTTTCTTACTCCCAATTGTAAAAGAATTTTACCAGGCAAAATAAAAGACAGCTAAAGAAACACTCCCCTGACTAGTCGCCTCCATTCATAATCTCATATGGTCTCCAATAAGGTGAAGCCTCTTCCAAAGAGGAAGCTGGTGCCTTCCCTGAATGAGTAGGAAAAAGAAGATGCCAAAATGAAGATCAGAGAATAAGATGCCTCTTGTCCACTTTGGGGAAATGGCATCACAAACCTGCTTTGAGGAAGACATCAGTTTATTCTCAGGACCTTCTTTGCAAAGCTGCTATTGCACAAGAGCAAGGGGAGCCTGCCTTATTACTGACACTAGAGTCTGGGTTTAAGCTGCCCCCCACAGCCCACACACCCATTCAGCATGCTTTGTTCTGTCTCCTGTGCACACATGGCCACAGGAAGAAAAAACTTCTGAGCTTGGCCCAGGAATAGCTTGTGAGGAAAAAAGCTCAGGCATATCGACAGCACTGGAGTGGACTTCTCCATCCATCTCTCCAGGCTGGCCTCATTTATTTTGTTTCATGTCTTCATTACAAGGCACAGTTCCTGCCCAATACCAAGCAGGGAAATATGCTTTAATCAAAATCCCCTTGCAACAACAAAAAATAATATTGCCTCTGCTTTCTTTATTTGTGATTTTTTTTTACTATTGTGAAAGGCAAATATCATTGAGCCAAACCCGAATAGACAAATATATACAACCCACTGGTAATTTAATATTTTGTGCTAATGGTATACACTGTAGATACAACCTAGAAGAGTAAATTACAATCCTATCAATAATACATCATAGCCTGGCTCTGGTCTTCCCAGCACACAAGGATCTGTATATTGGCAAAAGGCTCTCTGAATATTAAAAGCCATGAATATAAGGAAGCAGCATGGAAAAACTATGGATTGCTCTTTGTTAAAGGAGCCATTTGTGAGAGAGCCAGTCTGGCCTGAACATCTCAGGAAAAAGGGGGGAAACAATGTCTAACTAAACAAGGGGTCCCACGTACAAAATTGTAACAACAAAGATATTTTGACCAAGGTGCTCAGTCTAGGACAAAAGGATGTTGAGACCCCAGGAAGGGATTCATAAAAAATAATAATTTCTGTTTTTGCAGCTTTTTTTTAAGATACTTTCCTCAAAAATTCTTTGCTAAAGAAATTAGATGGACACCCTGTGGATCAGAGAGCTAAGGGACTTCATAGGATCTCAGAGCTGGCAGGGACTTTAGAAGGTCTGTACTTGAGCATGAATCCCCCTGATCAGGACCCTCAAAGTGCCCATGGTGCCATGACCAGTCAGCGTCAAGATTGAGATTTGAGCTATGCCTAAATGACTCAAAATTCAGCCCTCTTTTCAATGTTCCACACTAATTATTCCTATACACCCTTGCTCCCTGGGGGACAATGGTACAAACTGCACATTAAAAAAAATACATTACTTGTATAGAAGACCTGATTGTAGAAAGACTGTGCCTCTGGTGTTCTGTTTGCTTGTATCTGTTTTGTTGTTTGGGAGTAAGGGCTATTTGTGCATGTGTAGTTCTGTTTGTTCATTTGGGTTTTTTTATGTTTTATTTGTTTGTTTTTAAATCCTTATTGTCTGTCCTAGAATCAATGCAGAATATTGCTTCTGAGGCAGAAGTGCTGTAAGACTGAGGCAACTGGAGTTAGGCATTTTGCTCAGGCTCACACAGCTAGGAAGTGAACAGAGCTGCCCCTATTCATTTGTTTTTGCAGGAGGTAATTTGGAGTCAATCACTTTAAATTTGGACCTACTATCCACAAGGATATGTGAAAAAAGGAGAGTGCACATACTGATTCACCGGGATATTTTTGTGCATTGATCTTTGCTATACTTTCTTAGTAAATATCTTTTTGCAAAAGCCAATTGAAATAAACTGGTGTGTTGATACTGGTAATATGTTAACTGGTTAATTTAGATTAAGGAGCACACTCAGGTATGGACTGTGAGTGAAAAGATTAGATATTCTTAGCACCTCAATGTTAACCCCAGAATGCTAAAGGAAATAGTAATCAGAAGCCTTCTGGGGATCCAAGCTAACAGAGCCAGGAGAGAATTGGGAAAATTAGCCCAAAGGGAGTACTGCATACAGATGAGAAAACCAAGATCCATGAAAGTTAAGTGACTTGCCTAAGGTCACACAGGTAATAAACTTCCACTCCAGAGTTCATCCCATTGTACCATGATGCCTCCTTAAATAGTTATTTACTCCAGGAGAGGGAAGGAGACAAAGAGCATTGATTGTAAAATATCAGAAAACAATTATAAAAATGGTATCTCCACATAATGTGAAAAAGAAAAATATCACAAAAATGTCAAATAGTTATTATTCATTAATTGGGGGAAAGGAAGGGGAAAAACCACCTAATATATCAAATATTTATTTTCTCCCCTGGTATAGTCTGAGAAAAGGGATGTGGTGGGAAAAAAAAGCCTCTTCATTTGGCAAAGAATTTGTTAGTATAGTATGGTGAAAAGACCAATATCCTGGGAGTGAGGAAAGCAAACTTCTAGCCCTGATGGGGAGTGTCGTCTAGTGCAGTGATGGTGAACCTTTTAGAGACTGAGTGCCCAAACCGCACCCTCACGCCACATGTGAGTTGCCCTCTTACCCCGGAGAGGGGAGGGAGGAAGCACCTCCATTGTGCTGTTGGGAAGAGGGGTCTGTGATGGAAGAAATGTCCTCAGATATGGGGGTGAGGGGGAGGGAAGCAGCCCCCTCTAGCACATGTGTCATAGGTTCACCAACACAGGTTTAGTAGATAGTGTTTGACTTTAAGAACAAGTGAACTGAGCTTGTATTCCACTTGAGACATGTATTAGCAGTGTGACTTTGATTTATGGAAGTTGCTTAAGCACTCAGACTCTCAATTTCTTCATCTGTAAGACAGGGATGATAATAGTACCTACCCCACAAGAATGTTGTAAGGATAAAATTATTTTAAATATATAAATATATATATATATATTATTCAGTCATTTTTCAGACAACTTTGTGACTTTGTAACTCCACTTGGGGTTTTCTCTGCAAAGCTACTAGAGTAGTCTGCCATTTTCCTTCTCCAATTCATTTGAAAGATGGGGAAACTGAGGCAAACAGTGTTAAGTGACTTGCCCAGGATCACACAGCTAGTAAGTATCTAAGGCTGAATTTGAACTTAGATCTTCTTGACTCTAGGCACAGCACTCTAATCACTGAGCTATCTAGCTGCCCCTATTATATATATATATATATATGAGCAGTTGTTTTTTTCCTCATGACATAGAATCAGAATGTTTGATCTAAAAGAGACCTCAGAAATCACCCAGTTTAACCTCCTCAACTGAATTAATAATAGTCATTTATATAGTACTTTAAGATTAGTATATATCTATATATGTATATGTGTGTATAACACATATATGTGTGTATTATATATTATATATGTAGTCATATTGCATGTCTATATTATAACATGATATATATATGAAATGATATGAAAATGTTGAGGCACTCTATAGATATGAGCCATGTGACTTTTGCAAAGTCATTTCACATGTCTGGGCTTCAGATTTCTCATCTTCAGAGAGGTGGTACAATGGATAGACAGGACCCAGAGTAAGGAAAACCTGAATTCAAATTCAGCTTCAGATATTCACTGTGAAATCCTAGGCAAGTCATTTTGCCTCATTTTCCTCATCTGTAAAATAGAGATTATAATAAGCACCTCCCTCTCATGGTTGCTATAATGATAAAATGAGATAATATTCGTAAAGTGCTTTGCAAATCTTGAAGTGCTCTATAAATGTTAGCTCCTATTAATTCAGTTGAGGAGGTTAGAATGGATGATTTCTGAGGTCTCTCCTAGATCAAATATCCTGATTCTATGTCATGGGGGGAAAGAACTGCTTATGTTTAAGGTTTCCCTGGCTATTAAAAAAAGCCATGTTGATAAACCCTTATTTCTTCTATCCTCCCTCCATTCCCAGGTTAAAAAGCTCTTGATAACCCCTTTTCCTCTGCACTTTGGGGAATTTCAGTATCTATACCATCCTGATATGAAGCATTGGATGAATGTCTCCAGGAGCATCGGCCCCTCGGTCAACAGAAACAGCCACTAGGAATGGCCTTCTGTCCTTGATATATATATATTTTCCCTGATGTGGAAAAGACAGAAGTAATGAATACAGGCAGGGTAGTAAGAGGCATCTCTGCCCTTTTTGTCCCCAGATCACTGGTGAGACAGAAAACGGAAAGCTGTCATGCCCTCTGGGGCAAAGGGAAGAGAAAGCAAATGTTAGACTCAACCTACAGATATGAAGGGGCAGAAACACATTAGTGGTAACAAAAGCTCCTACTTAAGAGGGACCCGACATGATCTCACTAGGGAGAGATCTTTAGGCATCAAAGAAGAGGGGAGAAGGGGCAATCACATTCTCCTGGGTATGTCTATCAGGAAGAAAGAACTGGTGCTGTCATGCTCACACCATTCCCAGCCCCCCAGTACCCCTCTCAATTCAGCTACCTTCTCTCATCCCCTACTGTACCCCATTTTCTTCCTTCTCTCTAGCAGATGGCATAGATAGGAAATAAGGTAATTTGTAGGCTAGCTCAAGAGAAGAATCTACAAAAGAGGGGGAGGACAAGAAAGGAGAAGAGGAAAGGGAACCAATATTTATATAATGAATGCCTCCTATGTGCCAGGGCAGCTATGTGGCACAGTGGGCTTGGTGTCAGAAACACTTATCTTCTTGAGTTCAAATCTAGTCTCAGACACTTTCTAGCCATGCGACAATGAGCAAGTTACTTAACCCTGTTTGCCTCATCTATACCATGAGATGGAGAATGAAATGATAAACTGCCCCAGTATCTTTGCCAACAAAGTCCCATATGGACTCACATAGAGTGGGATACAACTGAACAGTAAAACAAATATGTCAGGCACGGTGGCCAAGTACTATTTTACAAATATTCTATTCAATCTTTGCAATCTGGTGAGTCAGGGGCTATCATTATCCCCATTGTACTGGTGAGGAAACTGAAGCAAACAGAGATTAAGTGACTTGCTCAGGGTTTCTCATCCAGTATGTGTTTGAATTCAAGTCTTCCTGACTCCAACCCCAGGGCTTTATCCACTATACCACCAGCTACCTGGGAAAATTGGTCCCTGTGACATTATATGTAGAAAGGAAATTGCAAAATAACTCAATACAGAAACTCTAACAGGGGTTATGGGAAATCAAATGGGTCTGTAGAAGCGATGAAGGGGGCCAGTGATTATGAACTGGGTGGTAAAATGTGAAAGATCTCAGGCATAAAAATTCTCAAGCAGTCTGATATGCTTGCTAGACCCTCCAATTCCCGTGTGTCCTCGTTCTCCAGGCAAAGGAGCAAAAAGAGATTAAAACATCTCCAGACTGACAACATGAAACTAGGATAGGATGGTTTTTTTCCCTAATCAGAAGAGAGTGATTTTCTAGTCTTCCTTTAATAAGAGAGAAATCTTTCCCCAACTCACCCTGAATACAGCTAGTTTGGACTTAAACTTCTTGAAAATTAAAACATATTAAGACATCTATTAAGAGTAAACATTGCCCCTAGCAACCTGAAACTTTTTTTAAACATTTATTAATATTCATTTTTAACATGGTTACATGATTCATGCTCCACCTTTCCCCTTCAACCCCCCCTCCTGCACCCCCACCCACCCATGGCCGATGCGCATTTCCACTAGTTTTGTCATGTGTCCTTGATCAAGACCAATTTCCAAATTGTTGGTAGTTGCATTGGTGTGGTAGTTTCGAGTCCACATCCCCAATCATGTCCACCCCGACCCATGCGTTCAAGCAGTTGTTTTTCTTATATGTTTCCTCTCCTGCAGTCCTTCCTCTGAATGTGGGTAGCTTTCTTTACCATAAATCCCTCAGAATTGTCCTGGGTCATTGTATTGCTGCTGGTACAGAGGTCCATTACATTCAATTTTACCACAGTATATCAGTCTCTGTGTACAGAGTTCTTCTGGCTCTGCTCCTTTCGCTCTGCATCAGTTCCCGGAGGTCTCTCCAGTTCACCTGGAACTTCTCCAGTTTATTATTCCTTTTAGCACAATAGTATTCCATCACCCGCATATACCACAGTTTGTTCAGCCATTCCCCAATTGAAGGACATACCCTCCTTTTCCAATTTGTTGCCACCACAAAAAGCGCAGTTATGAATATTTTCGTACAAGTCTGTTTATCTATGATCTCTTTGGGGTACAAACCCAGCAATGGTATGGCTGGATCAAAGGGCAGGCA
>NC_058133.1:114564971-114582822 GCF_016433145.1 Gracilinanus agilis
ACAGGAAAACATATGAGAAATTCTGTGATGGTCAAAAAGATAAGATTTGACAAAAGATTAGCTAGATGGGTAGGAATGAAGGCTAGATGGAGACGCCAAGGTTGCAAGCCTGGGTAAATGGGAAAACGACAATGCCCTTGACTATAAGGAATAAGATAGGATAACAAGGGGGGAAATAATGAGTTCTATTTTTAACATGAGATTGAGATGCCTATAAACTCCAATTCAAAATATTCAAAAAGCAGTCAGCAGGACTGGAGTTCAGGAAAGAGACTAGCTCTGTATATCCATATGTATGTGTGTGTGTGTGTGTATATATAAATATATATATATATATATATATATATTTTCATGATCATCTGCATAGAGAAGATAACAAAACACATGGGAGTTGATGAGATTATCAAGAGAGATAATCTAGAGAGGAAAGGGCACCCAGAACAGAACCTTGGAGGATGCCCCCAATTATTGGGTTTAATCAGAAGTTCCAGCAAAGGAGAATTAGAAGGAACAATCAGACAGAAAGGAAAATCAGAAGAGGGCAGAGTTACAAAAACGGAGAGAGAAGAAAGTATTCAGGAGGAGAAAGTGATCAATAGTGTCAAATGCTGCAGACAGGTCAAGAAGGATGAGGACTGAGAAAAGACCATTAGATTTGGCCATTAAGAAATCATTGGTAACATTGGAAAGAGCAATTTCAGCTGAGTGATGAGGCTAGAAGTACTGGATTTAGAAGAAAGTGATAAGAGAGAAGATGGAGGCTTCTAGTGAAGATGGCTTTCTCAAGGATTTTAGCTTCAAGAGGAAGAAAAAATATAGATGATAGTTAACAGAAAAGAAGAAAACAAAGGAATTATTTTGTTTGTTTAAAAATTGAGGAAATATGGGCATGTTTGTAGGTAGTAGGACATCATTAAGGGTATGCTCATGTAGGAAAAGTTACAAATCCTAAAAAATTACCCTATATATAAAATATCTTGCTTCATATGAAAAATTTATTTCTAAAAATGTCTGGTAAACTGAATCCTATTTTAAATGCACTAGTTAAATTTCCTATCTAAAATGACCTTGTGATGAGCTTCTGTGTCACTCATAGAATTTGTGACATCCCAAAGTGTTTGATAGATTCTATTCTGTTCTTGAATGAGGGTTTTGCTCAAAACAACATGCAGTTGCACAAAGGAAAGAGGACTTGCGTGTAGGCAGTTACTCTTCCTCTCTGAGGCTTAGCTTCCTAATCTGCAAAATGAGGATAACAACATTTGCTACCTAATATTTGCCACTTTTTAATGTTCCTTTTGCCAAGATCAAATAAGATGAAATTTGAAAATGTTATACAAATGTCAGCTATGATTGTGTCCTTTACTTGTTTGTCCTTAGTTCTAATAAAATTCTGGCAAGATCAGCCGTTGTCTGCACCATCTCTTTCCAATAAGTCATCATTTTATACTTTCCTGAGATCTTACTAATGAATTTCTAACAATATTCCTGGTGCTATAAAGCAGTTTGTTGTTCAGTCATTTTTCAGTTGTGTCCAACTCTTTGTTACTCCATTTGGGATTTTCTTGGCAAAGATACTGAACCGGCTTGCCATTTCCTTCTCCAGCTCATTTTACAGATGAAGAAACTGAGGCCACAAAGTTAAATAATTTGCCCACAGTCACAGAGCTAGTAACTTTCTATGGCCAAGTTTAAGCTAGCTGCCCCAAACAGTGATATCAAATTCAAATAAACCCTATGTATGGTTTAGTTGCCCCTATTTTATTTTATTTTTATTAAGATAGTGATACCAAACTTAAATAAAAACAAGGGCAATTAAGCCATACAAAATGATCTCAAGGGAATATATTGACTTAGAAAACCATACATTAACATTATCATTGTTTTATTATATTTCTACTTATTTTGTTAAATATTAACTAATTGCATTTTAATCTGCTTCAGGCCACACTTGAGAGTTTTGAAGATCTTAATGTACCTGTGGGCCATGTGTTTGACATCTCTGCTGAAAAGGATTTAAGAAGGGGAAAGCTGGGTGGCACAGTGGATAGAGTACTGGGCCAGAAGTCAGGAAGACCCATCTTCCTACGTTCAAATCCAGTCTGAGACACTTACTAGCTGTATGACTCAAGACAAGTCACTTCACCCTGCTTACCCTTAAAAGTAGAAAAAGGAAACAGGAAGAAAGATAGAAGACATCTATAAATGATATAAATATTAGAAATGAACCTCTTTTCAGGAACACAGGATTTATGGCTGAAAAGGAAATTTAATGCCTTTACAAAGGAAGAAACTAAGACTGGGAAAGGAGTGACTTGCTCAAGATCACACAGTAAAGAGGGCAGCTAGGTAGCTCAGTAGATTGAGGGTCAGACCTAGAGATGGGAGGTCCTTCCTGGGTTCAAATCTAACCTCCGATACTTCCTAGCTGTGTGACCCTGGTCAAGTCACTTAACCCCATTAACCCAGAGAGAGAATTGCTTCTCTCTCTCCTAGAATCTCGACTTCCCTCTCCATGAGGATAAGCCTGTCTTTCCCAGAGACAGGCTTGCCAACCCCTCCTCACACAACTGTATCTGTGATTGATACCCCTCTCCCCCATGCCAGTGTTAATACTGCAGTTTTTCCTCTACTCCTACTCAGATTCATCCCAAAATTCCTACTTATGGCTCTAAGAAGCATAAACTTAGATGCATAGGCTGCAAGTGCTGAAAAACTTCAGAGTACAAGAGGAAGGTGGATTACCCTAGGGCACTGAGGGAAGCCTTCATGGAAAAAGCCTCATTTGTATTAGTCTTGGAAGGCTAGGTGAATTTTAGGCAGCATTGAAAAAAACAGTAGACTTGGATCAGAAGAACTGCGTTCAAATCTAGATGACAAGTGCTTGCAGAATTATTCTCCTCCACTTGCTTTAATCGTAAATGCAAAGAAAATAATTCTATAAACCATAAAACCTTTATAAGGTTTGGGGGGAGAAGGGATCACATTGTTGTAACAGCTCTGTGCACAAACAAATATTTGCTGATGGGGACTTTTTAATGATCTCAGCTTCAGAGCCCTGATTTCCTACTGGGCAGAGTCTCCCTAGCCAAGATGGAGTTTAGGCAAACTGCAGACTCTGCCTTGGAGGAGAATTGTGTGAAATTGGCTTTGGCCGGAGTACTGAAGGAGAAGCCCCATTGGATATCTTGGCTCAGTGCCACCCACCCTCAGGTCTGGCATGACAAAAAAATATTTATGCAGGATGAAGGATACTTTGTTTTGCTCTCTCCTAATGCTGAACCAGATTGGAGGAGCAGGTAAAAATAAATGGATGAAAAGTTTATAGTTGTTCAGTGCCTGACAGAGCAAAGTACTAGTAAAAAAAAACACCCATACAGGAGAGAAAAAGCAAATCAGTGGGTGTCCAAAACAGTCCAAAACAGAAGGAGCACAGGCAATTCTAATTTGTGCTAACTCTGAACTCAGAAAGCTTATGCCCAGATATGCAATGAGAAGTTGTCCAAGTCTCTCTTTAGGAGTATTCATGTTGCTCAGGGATGGTTGGAGGGAAAGTGCATGGCTCTACCACCACCCAAAAAAATCCCACCCAGCTGTACCAGAGAGATTCTGTGGTCATTCATCTGGAATTTAAGCCAGTTGATGAGAAGATGGGGTATACAGTCAAATTTTCTAGATCAGAGTAGCAGGGCTTTATCACATGTCCAGGTTTTTTAAAATAGAGGCATCCAGGAGACACTAAGACCTGTTTCTGGGAGAAAACATACTATGCTGGCCCACTACATGGGAGAGCAATTCTTCCCATTGGCTAAATAGCCAGAACTGACTGTGCCTTCAAAAATAAAAGACTGAGATAGTCTTTCCAGTTGTATCCAGGGATGAAGGTCTTGTTCACTCACTGAATGGACATCATGCACTTAGCTGGGAAAAGGGAATGGCCATCCTCCATCTCCCTTTAATCCCCGTGGCCCCAAGAAGCAGGGTATTGGGGTATTGGTCCCATTTGTTTGTTCTTTTCAGTTCTAAGTACAGGAGCAGAATTTCTAGACCCAGGATCCATGATGACATTGGAGCCAAGAATCCTGAAAGGATGTTGCTGCCAGCCCAACAGGGAATCCCTGAGAAACCAGGGAGCTAGGGTGTAGAAGTAGGGCTTATAACTCAGTAAGATATATTTTATTTGATATATTTTATTGGAATGGAGTCAACCTCTGAACCAAAAAGTGCTGAGTCAGGGATAATGTTTGGCTATTTGTTCTTGCTATACATTTGAAGCAAAAAAATCATTAGTTAAAAAATACTAATCTAACTATTAAGCAGTTAAATGGAACTGGGGTTTGGGGACTCCTATAATTAGAGAGATATAATTATGAGAACTTGAGCCAGTGGTGGAGATGAGAGATACCCCACATCCCTTAAGGATAACAGAGAATCTTAAGGAAGAGGTGGAATGTAAGATACCTAACCTATAGGCGGTGGAGGCCAGAGAATCACTATTGTGCCATTAATTGAACCCATTTGGAGGGGTGGCCCAGGTGTCTTAAGAAGAAAAATTATCAGGTTGTGAAGTCTTCATGTCAGAATCTGGTATCAATGATTGAGTCATACTTGGCGGTAAGAGAAGAAGTGATGATCCCTAATTTCCCTGGCAAAGGTAAATAAGGCCAGAACTGGACAAAAACTCTAGTACAAGGAAGGCACGCCAAAGAAAAGGTCTCTGTTGTAAATGTATAAATGGAGATTTTGAACCTTGGACTTCATCCCCCAGAAGTCCCTTAGTATTTCTCAAAATTCCCTTTAATCTCTCCTGTAGCTCCACGTTTGCATGGTCATGTTATTGTTTTATAAGCTCAGTAGCTCCTCCCTCTCTCCTTCTTCATGAGCGCAACTGAAGTTAGTTTAGCACCTTTTCACTCGAGTTTTTTATGTTAGTTTATTATTAATAAAACTTTATAAAATATAATACTTAGTTCTTGTATATTAATTTTCATCTCTACAGCTTCATTGTGCTGAACTAACTCTTATCTCCCACTAAGATGGGGATACTCTGACATGTTCTTCCTCTGCAATAGGGGTGGACAAAGTCCCCGGCAGAAAAGATTTTCTGTGGCAAAAGGCTATGGTTCCTCTTCTCTTTAGAACAGCTTGGAGAAACTACAGAACTGTAACCCAGGAATTGCGCAGAACTATAATGGTCGCAACTCTGAATGCCTGCAAGTAGTGGCATCTTCTGGGAACCCTACCTAGTATGTGACTGTTAGGGTTTGAGGATCTATCAAGATTTTTAAGAAAATAACACTTACTGAAGGATTTCTATATTTGCCATGTTTGCAAATATAAGTTCTATTTTACTTTCCTCAACTCACCAAAAACATTTTTCACTTAGTTTTGTGAACTTGCACTTACAAAGGGACTTAGTGATGACCCGTTATGTCATATAGTGTCGTATGTGTCCTTTGGGTAGAGTTTATGAGCTAAAGAGGAGAGAAATTCCCCCAAACTTATCAAAACCCTCATATCCCACAAGGCATAAACATATAACAAGACTTGCTTACACAGTAGTATGGAGCAGATGGAACACAATTGGGGCCATCCATAAGGCTCCACTCTAATTTGTTTTAAAGAAAAGGAGAAAGTATTTTAGCTAGGTTTACAAACTCAAATCTATTTCTTTTGAGTTTGGCTGTGAGATATGTAGGAGTGAAGTTGTGAACAGCTGAGCAAATTTCCAGGAGTCTTGAAACACCTGTGGTCTTCTGGGACTTCCTCCTTTTTTCCCTCAATCTTAGCATAGGCATCCCTGGCTGCTGAACCTCCAGAGATGGTGAGTAGCTCACTAGCACACCTGCCCACACTTTGGATGCCTAAATGGAGTCCATGATTGACCTTCAGTTCAGCACCTGATTTCAAGGAACAGAGCTCTACAATTCAGTTGATTCAATCAGGAGGTTTATTGAAAAATATACAAAGTGACCTTTTGGACAAAAGATATTGAGGGTGCATGTTCCCTGACACTTTTGCCATTATCTGGATCTTGCTGATATTTCTGGGTTGAAGACATGAAGCAGCTGGGAATTAATCTTACCAAGAACTGCAGTCTGGATGAAAGTAGCTTTAAGGAGGTGTGCTCTGTGTTTTTATACTAATATTATGGGAGAAATATCTCTCCGAGTTCACATGGTGAATAACTGTGCCAATTATATATTAACTACAATGCAAAAATTATAGAGGCAAAAAACCTAAGTTTTATTATTATGCTGAAGCATAGGTTCAGGCCTCAGAGAAAATCTGAACAACCATTAGGAGTCTCACAAGCCCTTTTATAGGCAAAATTACATCTGAGTGACAGAGAAATAATTCTTTTACATATTGCAATCTTGTACATTCCTCTTAGGTCATAAAAGTTAAAGAGAAGATAGATCCATAATCCCACACTGACTTCAATGCCATAAAAGTTGAACGAACTTAGTTAAAGAGTTGTAATATCATACAACCCCTAAGGAAACAAACCTCATGAAACAAACTGAATAGGTAAACTAAGTCTAGTTACAAATTAAACTGCATTTAGAATATTCACCAATAGACTGATTGAAAAGGAGGATTTACATGTCTCCAAGGAGTCAGGAACAGTTGAAATTCTTCCTCTGGCTTCTTATCTAAGGAATGTTTAAGGCTCTGAGTAAATTTTCCCATCCCATGGGACAAGTTTGGTCAGGTAAGGTTAATATTAAGACAGACTTTTAGTTACCCAGATTTGCAAGAGGAATGTCCCTGAGCCCTGAATAACAAAAGGAAATAAAAAATTCTCATAACACTGAGGTAGTAAAAAAAACCTGGATATTTAGAAGTACACCAATCCATAGTCTAAAAGAAATAGGCACCTTAGAAGACACTAATCAAGAGTAGGTCAGATAAGGATAAACAAAGGGCTTAGTAGAATTCCTTTGGTATCAGGGGCTCACTTAATGGACTCATCAACCACTTTAACTGTTTCTGTCTATATGTTACCTCCCTCCTCTCTCTGGGGGAAGGGATTCAGTCTGACCAAACAACGCTGACTCTGTACAGCTAGAAGCCAGAACACAAGAACTCCATCAAAGAGGGAATATGATCATATCCTCCACAACTGAGTTCCATCTCCTGTCACCAGGTAGGATGATCTGATGGAGAATATTATACCTGAGTAGAGAGATTCTCTAAAATGAGGCTCCTTTAACTCAAGCTAACTGCTCACTGAAGTATGAAAGGTGGAAGGACATTCATCTCACCTATAACTATTACACCCTCCCAGCTATCTTGGTCTGACAAGTGCTAAAGTGTTTTAGACTAAACTGTTTGCTTATGTCTATAAATACCACAACATCACCATCATAGAATAAAACCTTCTCTCTTCACCCAGGAGCTGGTTCTGACTCCTCAGGAGACCAATATTGATTAAGTAAAAATGGTTGCTCTTCATCCATCTGGGTACTCAGATACTTACCAGTTGTGTGACCCTGAGCAAGGCAGTTAGGTGGGGGCAGTAGATAGAATGTCAAACTGGGAGTCAGAAAGACCTGAGTTCAAATCAGGTCTCAGATACTTACTAGCCATGTAATCCTGGGCAATTCATTTAATCCTGTTTGCCTCAGTTTCCTCATCTGGAAAATGAGCTGGAGAAGGACATGGCAAACATCCAGTATTTTTGCCAAGAAAATCCCCAAAGGGATCCTGAGAGTTGTACTAAACAACAGTAACAAATGATCCTAAGCAAGACATCTAACCTCTGCCTCAGTTTCCTCATCTGAATAGGGATAATAGCATCTACCTCACAAGTTTGTTATGAGGAACAAATGAGTTAACATATGTAAAGCACTTTATAAACCTTAAAATGCTACCCACATTTATTATTATCTATTATTATTATTTATTATTATTATTATTTCATCCTGAAGGGTTCTGATACTAAATCTGCAAGGGTGTACTGCCTCCGGGTTGGAAAAGGAAGAATGATCCACAGGGGTAGGGAATATCTAAGAAGTACACCTCTTTGAACGACAGTACTTAGCCCCAGCTACCCCACATGAATGCTAACACTCTATACAAGAAAGAATCATAACTGTCCACTACTTTGTGGAGGTTGCTCTAACAGTCACAGACATGTTTCCTGTAGCTATTCTCCCAGTCATCCTTCTGGACCAACTTTGGGTTTTCCCACTGTAATGTGGGATATAAGTCTCACAGTCCTGTTACCCATATCACTCAACTTCAACTTGTTGAATGCCTTGAGTCCAAAAATCACTCCAATCTTGGTCTCCCTGTTATGAAACAGCATTCATCTTTCAGTAAATCCATCCCTTAACTTCAATAGGAAGACTCAAGACATTCAGCTAGCATGAGATACCCCTGAGGATGATCTCTAGGCTATTACTGGTGTAATTTTAATATGCAATCGAATTTGTGGTCATGCCCGAAAAAAGGATTGCCTCCCAAAGAGTCCTGCTAAGTTTCACAATAGGAATAATATTAATCCTTTTCTTTATTATATTCTAGCCTAAAATTACCCAGTAAAGTAAACAGAATGTGCACACCAACTTTACACAAATAGAAACCAAGACAATAAGGGACTTGTCAAAAAATTGCATAGAGGTGGTTAACAATGAAACAGGGATGAGAGGCATTCTGGATCTTCCTTCCCTTGCTACTATTTCCATTAACTCAAATGTCTTCATTATGTCAGGTACTTTTTTTGTTATTGTTCAATTGTTACAGTCATGTCTGACTCTTCATGACCCCTTATTGGGTTTTCTTGGCAAAGATATTGGAGTAATTTGTCATTTCCTTCTCTAGATCATTTTTACAGATGAGAAAATGGAAGCAAACAGGGTTACGTGACTTGTCCAGTGTCACATAGCAAATAAGTATCTGAGGGTGGATTTGAATGACTCCAGGCCCACCCTCTGTCCAGTGCACCACCTAGCTGTCCTTAGGTGCTCTTAGTCGTCCATATTTTTCATTGTTGTCTCAATCAGTGGTCTTGTATTCTAATTTCACGTTTGTTTCAAGATTATAATAACCAATTACTTATTTGCCATCAGAATAGCCTTGATATTTGTTTCTCTTGGCAAAAATTTGTTCATCTAATTAAATATTCATCTGAATAAACTAAAAACTGACCACCCAGCCTTCTTGGCCTCACTTTCCAGCTCTAGTGACATTTTCATCCATTCACCCAGACTCACTGGTCATAGTGGAAAAGTTAAATTGTCCTTTGATCCCCATTCCAATTGTCGGGCTATCTCTTTACTACCATCACTTAGTAATCTCATATAGTATAACATGACATGATGACGTGTGGTGACATGATATGACATGACATAACATAATAGGACATAATATAACATAGCATAATAAACATTATTTAAATAACAGAAATTTGTAGCGAATCAGTCAGCCCTGTTTCCTGATTTTCTCCAGCTTCATTCAATGACATAAGTATGAATGAAGGCAATGGAAAATGGGAGTATCCAAGGATCAAGTTTGATAGGGCAGGATCTTCAAAAGGATAAAGAGGTAAGGGTCTCTGGGGAAGTGGGTGGTATAGAATTGAACTAGTTCAACAGTAAATCTGGATGAGAAAGGGAAAAAAGTATAGCCAAACCAGGGATAATGGTGTTGAGAACTGAAGAGTAGAAAAGACTGGAGGTTATAGTAAGGATAGAGAATATTGGGTTTGGAGCCTTAGGCAGAGGGAAAACTTGAATGAAAACAAATTCTCATCAGATAAAAGAATTTCATTGTTTATGAATATAGAAGTTGAATACTTGTGAGTAATGGCAAGATCAAGGGTCTATCTTGAATGTAGTTGTGGTGGGTAGAAGATTAGGTAGTAGGAAATGAGTAAGCTAAGGAATTGGGAAGTTGAGATTTTTGAGGGCATAACAGCATGTATGATGAAATCCTCTAGTATTAAGGAAAGAATTGGAAAGGAGAGAAAACTCTGTGAGCCAGCCTAGCAAGAATTCATTAAAGAAGTAAAGAAAGAAAGTGTCCTGGTGATCTATAGACAGCAGCATCCAGAATCTTGATTGAGTGATAAATATTGAATGAATCATCATTGGTTTAGAAATCTAGGATAAACAGACTAGTAAGTATTGACATTTTCCCATGAAGTTTATTGAGGTACACAACCTATTAGCCACTGGTATTTCTCCATGTGCCACTCACTTGGACTTTCAGTTACTATACTATTTCCCAGCACCCCTAGTTTTCTTTCACTTCATCTTTTTGCTGCCTATAGCCAACTATTCTCAGGACCTTCCACATAAACACACACACACACACACACACACACACACACACACATACATACACACACACACACACACACACACACACACACACACACACACACAACCCTATTTCATCCCACTCCTGGCCACCAGTGGATAGCTGATATTCTTTCCCATCTTCCTCCAACATGCAACACTATCTATACCTCAACTGTACTAGCATCATAAAGCTGTTTTCTCCTTAAACTATACATGTTAGAAGCCCACTTAACCTGTCTAAGAAAGTGCTCTATAATATTATACCGTGAAATTTGTACAGTCTTCTGTGAGATGCAGTTCAGAGATAACACGGGGTCTGGGAAAGGGTATGATCCACATTACCTTTACAAAAATATTACTTGGAAGGTATCACCTACATTACATTTCTTATATTCATTCATTATCTTTTGGGAAAGATGTTTCTGAAAAATGGAGCAATCCTCTAATTTGATACACATCTAACTCTAATTTGAACACAGACTATAGCTGCTTAGAAAATAACAGGTTAGAAGGCACATGGTTTATACCATTAATGTGAGTCTAACAGCAAAATATTCTGTTTTGTATGCATATTCTCTATGCTGGATAAACTGTCAGGCCCCTCTGCCACATTTTTAAGGATAATTAGAAGGTTGCAAGAAGCAGATGTTATGAAACTATCTGTGACTAGTCCTTAATGTTGGATGACAAGAACTCAGCCCCATCTCTTAATTACATGAGACATACAGAGAGGTGGGTGAAAGAAGGAAGGGAATCTTGTCAAAGTCTGACATGGAATCAAACAGTTAATCACCCAGATTGAACCTGAACATTCCAGAAAATGTTTCAGTGGGTGATTTAGAAGCAGTTCTACACTCTAAATAGTCCTGTTCCCATTCCCCTACCTGGGATTTAATAAAATCAGAAAACTTGTAGGTTATTATGGTCTCTACGACTGGTTCAGTTCAACATTAAAAACTCACCCTGCCAGGGAACTTTTCCCATATATTCAACATCTAGTCAATTTCATTTTTCTTCATTGGATCCTTTTCAAGGTCACATGGGGAAAGAATATTGGGCCATGAATCAGAAGGCCTGAATTTTAGTTTTACTTATTCTAAGAATTTTATCTGCAACCTTGATTAGCTCAATTCAGTTCTATTTGACAAGCAGTTTCAAATGGCTACTGTTTGCCGAGCATTATGTTAGGTACTGGAGATGAATAGACAAAAAACTAAAATAATTCCTGACACCATCAAGGCTTACTTTCTATTGGGGAGAGAATTTTTTTCCACAGATAAGTAGTGTTTTCACTAACTGTCCCCATGTCTAGAACTCTCTCCCTCCCCATCTCTGACTCATGGCTTCCCTGAAAAGTCCAAGTTAAAATCCTATCCTCAACTTATAAGCCTTAGCTGGTCTTCCTTCATCTTAATACCTTCATTCCAAGACTACCCCTAATTTATCCTATATACATCTTATTCGCATATACTTGTTTCCATATTGTGTCCCCCATTGTAATGTGAGGTCCTTAAAAACAGGGACTCTTTTTATTTGTTTCTGTTTTCCTTTCCTGTTTCCCCCAAAGTTTAGGAGTTTCTGGTACATAGTGAGAGTTTACTGAATGTTAGTTGACTGACTAGGTTGACTAAGACAATAAGATGCAATGGAACCAGTGATGAATTTGTAGTCACGGAAACAACTCAAGTCCTGCCTCTCCTCCTTATTACTTGTATGCCTTAAATTAATTAATCTATCTGCCCAACGAACTGTTTCCTAATTCATACAACAAAGAAGCTAGAATAGGTAATCTATAATATCTCTCACAGGTATATATGATGGTACTATTAAAAAATAATGTAAGTTGTTTTATCAGGGGAAGGTCGCTTTAACAAAGTTAAGGTCTCTTGTTGGAGGTGGCACCTAAGCTTAGCCTTAGAGAAAGTTCCTAGGGGCTCCAAAAGGAAAAAAAATGAGGAAATAGCACTCTAAGAAAGAAGCAGGAACAATCTTTGGAAGTAGAACTGGATGCCAATCCCTTGGCAACAATGAGCAATGCCGCTTTTAATTAAGATCATGGTGGGAACAGTAGGAACTGAGATAGGTGTGGGATCCAACCAGGTTCCCCCATACATACTCTTTTTAATTCTTGACATCATCCAAGATAGAGTACAGAAGGAAATTACGTCCATAAAAGTCATCATTAGGCATGAAACCTTTCTGGCAGCTATGAACAGGCCCATTTCTAATTGAGCTAAGTTTTGAGCCTAATCACTCCCTTACCAAATGGAAATGGTTTAAGGTGTGTGTGGGTGAGTGGGTGGGGGTTATGCATCCTAAGATACAGGAGGGAAATTTTAATATATTTGTTCTTGCTATGTCTTTGAAGTAAATATCCCTTTATAAAAGCTAATCAATGTTAACTGGTTAATGAAACTGGCATACTAATCAGTATCCCCCCAAAATTGACCTGGGAATTTAATGAATGATCAAACAAATGGCAGCAAAAAAAGAGATATCCCTTAATTTCTAAGAGTACTTAAGAACCTTATAGAAGATATAGGAAGCCTAGTCCTAGGAAAGTAGAGCCAGCACTATTCTTGTTAAATACTTCCAGGGTTCTCACTCTTATTTGGATAAAAATTCAAAATCCTCAGAATAATTCTCAAGACCTTCTAACACTCTGGAACTCATTTTTCTCATCTATAAAATGAGAACTTTAGATTAGGTGACCTCTAAGGGCCCTGCCAAATCTAAATCTATGATTCTGTGATTCTTTTCCCTATATATATTCCACTAAGTGTCCATCACATAGGGAAGGTCTCAATAAACACTGGTTGAATGGATTAATGAACTAAAGGGTCAGTAGCAAATCTATGAAGTATCTCCCTCTACCTTTGTTGAGTCTCAGGATCTTTTCACTGGTTTGTTATTACCTTTATTCAGGGGTGATCTTTGGTTTAAAATTGTCACCTGACAGTACAGGTAAAGAAAATATGGATGAGGATGAAAAGGTTGTCAATTCTCCTCTTGACCATTGCTTTTCAGTCAGTCAGTCAAGGAACATTTATAAAGCACCTTCTATGTGCCAGTGTTTAGTACTGAGGATACTAAAAGGTCAAAGACAATCCCCATTCTCAAGGACCCTAATGGGACTTGTTTCCATCATAGTAATAGAAAGGACACAATCAAGAAGGGGTGGGGTATTATGTATATCTTGGGTTCTTCTATCCCAAGGATTTTTATCCTAGGATCTTTGAACCAGTAAGGAGTCCATTAATTTAGACAGCAAAATCTTTATTTTCACTAACCTCTAATTGAAATTTAGCATTTCCTTCAATTATTGTAAAAAATATTATTCCAGGAGGGAGATTATAGGATTCACTGGATTGCCAGTGGGGTTCATGAAACAAAAATGGTTAAGAGCCCCCACGCTAAATAAATGCTTTCTCCCTTGAGCTCTCCTGCAGAGGCAGATCCAGGAGCTCACCTCATCAGGAAGAGATTTACTTTTCTTTTCAGAATTTCCCAACTCCACCTCTGCTCACAGCCTCTCCAGGGAGCACTGAGTCCAACGAGTTAACAGCCTCATATGGCAAAGAGTGCCTGATAGATGGGTTTTGTAAATGTAATCAGATGCCAATGCCCTGCAATCTAGATGCTCCTTATGCCCTGTCCTAACGGAAACAGCAGTAATATCCAGATAAGCTAGTGCCTCTTCTCCATCCGCAAAAGCCTGCAATTTCCCCCCTCCCAAACACCTGGCATCTCGTTAATTTACCTGTGACATGTTGCTACACTTAATTGCCTTTGACAATTAGTAACATTTCAACACCTCTTTTAATGGACCAATTAAGAGAACGCTTGTCTCAGGTGCAGGAAAATAGATGGGCTAAATTTGGAGAGGGAGGGCACGGGGAACTCGGAGGGAAGGAAGTAGGGGGAAGGGTTGAGAATGGTGGGAAGAGGTTAAAGGAAGTCCCTGGTGATAGTTTGACTTTTCTTGGTGGAAAGCGAGTTTCCATTTCTTGTCTTGCAAGGGCTATGTTATTATGCTCTTTCCCATGTTTATTGGTTTGCTGCTTGGTTTCCCAGAATGAGCATTTTTTTTCCAGCAGACAGTGGCTGGGTAATATTAATTATGGGGAAGAATGGATGCTAAGCAGTTGCTGTTGCGTTCTTCTCTTGGCCATGTTTCTGCATCGATTGCCTGGGATGCTCGATTCCCCCCAATGCATATCCTCTGCCCAATCAATGCGAGGGGTCCCTCAGGAAGGGAGCTGAGCAGGCATTACTGTTCTGGCTAAGCACACCGTCTGGCTCTCTCATTTAACACTAGCAAGACCTTGGGCAAATTTTCGTGGCTGTGGGCTGTTTGATTTCTTCCATGCGGAATCTCCTTCTGACCCCACCTATATTAGAAGCAGAGAAAAGGGGTGCTATTCTATAATGCATTTTCAAGTAACCCTGGGAACCTTTTGGCTTAAAGACTCTTCTAATAATGTCTGTATGATCAGGCCTGTGAAGTATGTGGGCTTCAGGATTCATTGTAGTCAGGTGTGTGAAATGACTTTTAGCCACATTGGTCTGCTGCAGTGTATTGAACTGTTTCATTTCAGACGAGATCATTCACAAGAGCACGGTTTGTGATCATTAGTGTGAGAGAGATCTTGAAAGCATTTTTTATGTTAGGAAAAGTGGTGGAAATGGACCAGCCAGCTGCCCGTCATGGAATTTGATCAGCTGTTGACAGAGCTTGACATATATCAGATTTGCCTTTTTTGTTTCAGATATCATATTAAGGACCTTGAGTTGTGGGCACCATCATGCAGGGGACCAGGGCAGATGCCCTTTCTACACGCGGGAAAAAACCAGTCTTGGTGAGAGGCCACAGAGAGAGAGCCATCTCTCTTTTCTGCATCCTCTTCATCATCCCCTTGATCAGCTGCGATTTTTTTTATGTGTCTTTCATCTTTCCCTGAGTAGCTGGGCGTTTGTAGCTAGGGACGAATAACAATGTCCCCCAAGGGAGAAATACAATCAGATGTACAATAATGAGTCTTTGCAAGCTGAGATATGTCCTGCCTGATCCCTTAGGTTGCTAGGGCTGCAATCTTCTGAAATCCACAATGAATTTGTCACAGCCTTTCCTTCCAAAAAGGCATCCTCCTCTCCCCTCTTCTTCTACAAACCTTGAGCCCTAGTGGCAATGATTGGAACACCTGACTTAGAAAAAGAACTATCACTGGCCTCTTCTGATTCCTCATTAGGAAACTATCTCACTGCCACTTGCTTAAGAAGGCTCAGGAAGAGAAAACAAGGATGGAGGATGATCCTCAGGCTGGGAAAAAGACACTATTTTCATTACAGGGTGGTGCTGGGTTATTTCTTGAATCCAACCCATTGCCACTGTGCTAAGCCTACCTAGAGCAGGGGTGGTAAAGCACTATGCTAATTATATTACTTTTCCCAGTATTAGCAAGGACCTGTTCAGGTCCTAAATAGAACCTACTCTATAACAGCAGAATTGACAAATGGGGCATATCCTTGAAGCCACTGTGCGAAGATAATGGGTTACATAAATCAAAAGTTCCGTAATTTACCTCTCAGATATGGGCAGTGAATAGGGATTTTGAGTTAATAGCGGGGTGATATATTTTATAAAACCTTCCCTGCCTTAGATACTGTTCCAGAGATCTGGTCTTAGAGAAGACAGACATACAATGCAAAAAGCTTTAGATTAGGAGCCACTAGTCCCGGATTCTAAAACTAGCAAAGAGCCAGTGGGCCAATAATATCTCACATTTCTATGATGTTTTATTTTTTAAGCATTTGAGGACAAGTTTTATTATCTCCATTTTACTGTTATAAAAACTGAAGCTCAGAGGGATTGAATAAGTGACTTGCCCGCAGCCACCCTACTAGTAAAGAATGCAAACAAGAATCAAATCCAGGTCTTCTGGCTTCAACTCTAGTTTTTTTTTTCTACTATGCTACCTTGTCTCTAAAATAATTTCATTTTTCTGAGTGTGAGTTTTTATGTCTGTAAATCAAGGTGAGGAGAGGTGGATTTTTGAGATTTTTTTTCTAACTTTAACAACATATTATTCTGTGCTTTCTAAGAAATTATTTCTAAGAATAAGAATCCTTATTCTTAGAAAATAGGTCCCTATGGCCAGTCATAAAACCTTATCTACAGAGAGGGAAATAGAGGAAAAGAGAGTCACAGGGCCATGTCACAAATAGCACCTAAATTTGCAACTTCCAGTCACCCTGTACACCACTGCCTCAGGATAAAATAAGAAAAAAGTCAAGTCCTTTCTGCCCACCACTTATCTATCACTATTTAAATGGAAATTAATATAATTCTCATCCATTTCTACTTCCTTAAATTAGTTGTTTTTCTCTCTGGGTATGACTGGGTGACCTAATTCACAGGTTTTTCCCCTTCGTTATGACTTAACCATAGACATGATTTGTTTTCCAAGTGTGTGTCATTGGTGTGAATACCTGAGACCCTTTAAAATCCATAGGATAAAATAACTCTTTCAATTTTGTATTTAGTCCTTCTGGGGTTGTTAGTTGGAAGGGTGGAATAGAGAAGAAGTCATTTGTTGAACTGAATGCCCTGAGGAGCTTGAGAAGATCATGGGTGAAAGATTCATTCACTCACTGCTAGGGCATCATGCAGTAATGGGGAAGGGCCTAAAGACCTCTGTTCCTTTATTTGATTTCCTCTCACCACCTCCAGGCAGGGGATGAGCATCTTGAAGACCAGGATTCCAGGTGTAATAATTAAAATTTTCTTGGAGACTGTATATTAAATTATAATTACTTATGAGAGAGAGAGAGAGAGAGAGAGAGAGAGAGAGAGAGAGAGAGAAAGCATCCTAACTAAAAGATCTCCAAGACTTCCTGTGCTTCTTCAGCTTCCAGCTCCCAATTGTGCCAAGGCCCAAACCTCAAGCAGCTACAAGTGGTGGCAGGCTAGATAGCTAGCCCAGATAATATAATGGCAAGTGTCTGCCAAGGAAAGAAAGAAAGAGAGAGAGAAGCTCTGGTCCTGGGGGGAAAAAAGAGACCCCAATGCCAAGTGTCTGCCAAGGAGAGGAAGAGAAGAGGAGAGGAGAGGAGAAGGAAGAAGGAAGAAGGAAGAAGAAAGAAGAAAGAAGAAGAAAGAAGAAAGAAGAAAGAAGAAAGAAGCTCTGGTCCTGGGGAAAAAAGAGAACCAAATGCTACTATGGCTTATAAAGCTAGTCTCTTTCCACCTTCTCAGAGTCTCTAATTAGCCAGGCTTTACTTCCATCCCAGGCCTAGAGTCCTAAATTTCAACCTTGCCACCTATGGGACTTCTGCTGGTCAGGAGCTGAATTGCCATGAGGCATGTTAGTCACATGACTCAATAGCATCTTGTCTAATGAGTTGAGTCTGCTAGAATAAGGGGTACACTTCAAATTACATTCACACACAGGCCAGATGTTGCAACCAGTCCACCAGGAAAGCTTTAAGAAGTGGAGAGGTAGAGGTAGAGGTAGAGGTAGAGGTAGAGGTAGAGGTAGAGG